>NW_017731644.1:1246147-1457205 GCF_001890085.2 Hipposideros armiger | reverse complement strand
TGAGCGTGACTGGGCCGGAGGTCAGAAAGGAGAGGTGTGGGAGAAGAGGGGGCAGGCAGGTGCAGCAGGCAGGGCTGAGCAGCTCCCCACTGTCTGCTGGCCGCTGCTTTCATTCAACCTGTCTTTCCCTATGACAGGACAGCTGCTGTTTTGAAGATGAACAAGATATGCGGGAATAACACTTCTTTTTTTGTTTTCCTTCTTCAACTACATCAGAGATGGGATTATGTGAGGAAGAAATATCTAGGTGTAAATATGGTAAGCTCTAGGAACCAGGCATTTAACTGACAGCAGACCAAATGGTAGGAGATTAGGTAAAGAATATTAAAAATCAAGTTTCTATTTCTTACTCAGAGCCTTCTTCATGACCTACATGTTCCCCAGAGATGCCGGGATCCCTTAAATGGACATGTATTCCTTAGGATTTAAACAACTGTAGGAGGTCAAATTCTGAAAAGAGAAATTCTCACCCTGCCTTACCGTAAGAAATTATCATGTAGGGGCTAAGGAGTTTTTATCTTTATCTTTGCGTAGAACTTGGAAGTGCTCTCTGATTACCTAGGATTTATACATGAATTGTGCTAATAACTCATTGTAGGTCTAAGATTAATATAGGGAAGGGAAGAATAGTGCAATATTTATTAAGCACTCGTGTATTTTCAGTACAGTGCTAGTTATATCCACTGTCTCAACTCTAAAAGTAGCTCTTTTTTTCTAGTTGCAAAAATAAAATGCAATTGAATAATTTATAGTATAGAAAGGGACTAAAAATCCATTGTAGTCCAAAATTTCTGTGGGGATTCATCAGGGTTCCTGAGTATAATGGAATGATTCCCTGCTGCAGGTAGGTAGAGTGCATTGACTAGTATGTCCCCCAAATTCAGGGCCACCCAGGACCTCAGAATGTGACTTTACTTGGAAATAGAGTCTTTTCAGACATAATTAGTTAACGATCTTGAGATTCACTCATCCTGGAATTAGGGGGAGCACTACATCCAAGGACTGGTGTCCTAATAAGAAAAGACACCGGGAAGAAAGCCGTGTGAAGATGTAGGCAGAGACTGAGGCTATGCCCCAAGACAAGGAAAGCTGGGAGCCACCACACCTGGAAGAGGCAAGAAAGGACTCTCCCAGAGAGCCTCTGGAAAGAGCAAGTCCTGCTGACACCCTCATTTCAGGCCTCTTCAACTGTGAGAGAGCACATTCCTCTTGGTTCAAGCCACCCATTTTGTGGTAATTGGTTATGGCAGCACTAACTTGTGGTAATTCTTATGGCCAACACTGGAAAACGAGGAGGTTAGCCCTATCATTTTATGCAGGAAAAAAAACAAAAAACAAGGGCTAGTGATTTTAAGAAACTTGCCCCAAGTTACACTTCTAGGAGGAGCTGAAGTGAGGATTGGAACCCAGGTCTCACAGCTTCCTAAGCCCATGCACTTTACGTTTCATGATCCTGCCTCTGAGAAGGACGGGTTCACCTTCATGTAGGTGCAAAGGGTCCTTCACTTTCAGACAGGTACAGCGGGACTTCAGAAAGGAAACAAATTGTGGGGTTGAGACTTAGTTTTAGTTTAATAAAAAGGATTGCTGGAGGAGGTAATTGGGAGATATTTGAATTTTTAGAAATGACACAGTTTTAGTAGAATGTGAATGTGCTATGTAGCTGCCAATAGATTAGTTTTATGGCTATTTGAAAATCGAATGGGCATCTACCTTCAAGGAGAACAGTAAAGGCCATCACCAGACAATCTCAAGTTGGTTTCAGAAAAGCAGTTGTATATGGGCAGGCCACATCTATGTGCAAATAAGTGTCACCCAAAAGAGTCCAGAACAAAAAAATCTCATATGTTCATTTTTTAGAATTTAGATAATCTGTAAACAAAAAAATCTCATATGTTCATTTTTTAGAATTTAGATAATCTGCAATTAATCTGTAATTATGATCTATCATAAACTTAGTGCCTTTGTAACTTTCTTGCCTTGAGAGCAGGTACTGGCTGTACCGCTCTTGAAAAACACGGGCTGGTTTAAGTACATTTGTTCAGAACCCAAGCATCCTTGAGAAGGGGACACAGGGACCCAGCAAATACCCACAGGCACCCGTGGGTACAGAAGACCACAAGGAATATTTCCAAACTCATGCAGTTTGCTAAATATTTTGACCCCTCAGCCTCTCAGTGACCCCAGGAGCTGGTCAGTATGGGTCACTGGGTGCCAGTCCTGAATAAGCAATACCTGGCTTGGGTCAGGATAGAGGCTGACGCCACTTAATAGATTTACATGGCCAGGCCAGTAGAATCAGTGGAAATCAGTGCTTTGAGGGCACTTTGAGAGTATCTGTATTAGGTTAATACTATAGGATGCTTTCTGCTCTTGTGGTTGTGGAGCATACACATCTTTGATATACTCCAAACTCAGTGTCTGTTGAAACGATGACCAAAGAGAGTTTGATTAATTTCATCATTCGTAGATATGCTCTGTGTAGGTCCCACATCTGCTCTTACCCACCTCCAGAGTGGTATCTTTCAAAGGCAAATCTGATCATATTATCTTACATAAAATCCTTGAAGGGTTTTTCACTGCTTTTAGGATTACGTTTAAAATTTTCAGCATGGCTAAAAAGTCCCTCCCTGCAGGGTCAGCCTGCCCTTTCCCATCCACCTTGCCAGGGAGACAGTTCCCACAGGCCCAGTGTAAAGGTTACTTAGAAGCTCTCCTTAACCCCCAACTATGTTAGGTTCTCCTGTCAGTGTTCCCCTCGCGATCCCAGCTGCTCCGCCCTGGTGGCACATGCCAGTTACCGTAATCATGTGATGTGTGTGCCTTCGTTTGTCCCTGCCTGTAATAGCAGGACTGTGCCTGTCTTACTGCATCCCCCGCCCCCAGCTCTGCAGTTGACAGTCAGTGGCTAATGTGATAAAATTGCTCTAATATAAAGGAGAGGAGGGAACACTCTTTTCTCTAAACCATCAGCTCTACCCATGTAACCAACAACTATCAAATGCTTTTACTTTTATGCGAAGACCGATTCCAGATGCAGTGTGGGTAAAAACAGGACCAAGTCCTGCTTTCTGAGACCTCACAGCCTAACAGCATAAGGTCCATACACTCTGTGGAGAGTGGCTCAGAGGGCTCCATGGCCAGTTCCTTCTGGGAATCCCAGCTAACTGATGAGGTGGGAGGGGGATTGGGGTCACAGGTCTACAGGTGTGCTCTGTGAAGCCGGGCTTTTGAGAACATAGAACAGAGAGCTGTACAGTCTTTCAGATTGGATTGTGAAATTATTCTAACAAGAACAGCATAAACCAGTACACATTTCCAAACTGCCTGCCTACATAAATAATTTGAACATGAAAAGTACTGTGCAAAAGTTCCATTCTACTGATTGTGAGCCCCAGTTCTCATGGTATCGAAGCATAAAGATCATCAGAGGAGATAGAAATCAGTTTCCTTATTTGAATATTCTGATGCCTTGTAGGAGGCGAAATGCACTAAATCAGCATTTTCCAATAGAAATATGATGCAAGCCATATGTGTACATTTGAATTTCTTAGTAGCCACATTTAAAATAAAAAAAGAAATGTAAAATTTATTTTAATAATAAATTAACCAATATTAAAAATTATTGAGAATTGTTTTTTCTTGTGCTAAGTTTTGAAATCCATAGTGTATTTTATATTTGCAGCACGTCTTGGTTTGGACTAGCCACATTTTAAATACTTGATAGCTCCATGTGGCCAGTGGTTTCCACAACGGACAGCACAAGATTAGTTTGACATTCAACCTATTTTTTTATATTTTGATATGTGTTTGATGTTTAGCTGCTTGGTTTTCATATATTAGTGTCTTATTTTTTCTAATAGAGAAATGGACTCTTGATTTCGGATTAGGATGTCTTTGAATCTGTTTGTGTTTTTAAACCTGCTGCAAATCTGTTTCATGACACTGTATAGGGGGTTTTCCCCTTAAATAGTATAATAGACATGGCCAGAGTAGGCTGCATTTTCTTCCTAGCTGTAGCATACTGGTTATGATAGAGGCTTTTTCAGTTTGTACTGAAAAGCTATGCTGACCCTGATGTCATAATCCAATACAGATTTCCAAGATGCATCAATAAGAAACAGTTTGAATATGAAAAACAGTACAGTCGGGGTTTAGTTCCCTACAGAGATGCTTTCCCCTTGAAGGCCTACATAGTCTAGCTTTTCTCCAGCATGCCTAAGATTGGAATAGTAAATCAGGCTCATTAGATGTCTATTCAGAATTTTTCAATAATAAATTCAAATCTCATTTGTGGAATGTCGCCTGTGGAAGTGAAAGTTCGCTGTATTAATTTTAAAGTATCATATTAATCCCTGGAATGATATTACATCAAAATTATTATACTTCTTTCCCAAGGCTGCCCTCTCAGTTATCTCCTTCCAAAGATGAGTAACTATAGTGATTATAAGATGTGTGGTGGTGGTAGAATTGAAAATCCATACGTACATTACTTGGCATTCATGTCTTCAAATCCTTAGCTCACAACAGACTGAGTGTGCTGTTTCCAGTAGGGCAGAACCTGAGTTGTATCCCTCTTTTTGTCTTTCGGGGCTCTTTGCATTGTGCTTTGTACATTGTTCCCCTCAACATGTATTCCACAAAAAATATGGTCCATCCTTCACTTAAAGAATAGGGCATGTGGACTGAATCTAGTAGCCAGAGCATTGACTTTTCCAAATCCTGACCCTGAAAAAGAATCAAAATGCATAAAGGACAGGTTTACAAAAGTAATTTTGAGGAAAACGTTGCTGAACTCAAAAGAATAGGGTCTTTCAAGGATGCACATATTGAAGAAGAAAATATAAGTCAGGTGATACATGGTATAATTCATATACTACCCGTATTGAAAAGGCTGGAAGATTTTCCTATTTGCACTTCATCTTTGGGGAAAATGTTGAAAATTAATAGGTTCCTAATATATTTGAGATACCTTAAGTACTCCAGAGTTTTAAGTTGGCTGGAACTGGTGGATTAATGATACTCCATCACTGTCTATAAAGACGGCTAAAGTCAGACCTTACTTAATATGTCATTGATCATAGCAGAGATAGTGTGCATTTAAAAACACACATAATTATAAAAAATTAAGCAAATGGAGTCTTCCTTTCGTAGCCCTGAGCTCATACACGACCTGCGTGTGGTAGTCCCTGCACTCTCTCTGTCTCTTCACGTCTGTTCTCCCTCTTGTTCATCCTACTGTAGCCTCTCTGGATGTTTAAGTTTTCCAGTGCTCCAAGCCCTTTCCTGCATCAGGACCTTGCACCAGCTGTCCTCTCTTCCTGGAATGCCCCATTGGCCCCTCATGTGACACCTGTCTTCTTCCTCATCCTTCCTGCCTTGGCTTAAATATCACCTCCTCTGAGAGGCATTCCATTAGCCCCTGTGTAAATCAGGTCTCCGGAGCATTGTAGTCACATGACACCTTCACATAAGTCCCCTGCACAAATCGCTCAGATCATTCCCCACTTAGAATAAAATTGGAAAGTCTCATCATGGGTTACAGGGTCTGATGATTGGACTTCATTTCCTGCTTTCCTACACACTCTCATTCATCCCGACCACAACAGTCCTTCAGCCTGAATCACTTCATCGCCAGGTCTCTGCTCCAGTGTCACTATATTTGTGCAGCTTTCCCCACCACCTTGCTTAAAATATGACCCCCCCAGTCTCTAAGTCCTTTCGCCATTTTATTTTGCTACATGGCACTTACTACTACTTAAATTTTTATTATATTTTACTTGTTAAGGTGTGGCTTCTTTCTGCCACCGAAATGCAAGTGACCTGAGAATAGGATTGTTGTGTTTGTACGCTGCAGAGAACCCTGTTCTTTTATTGCACTTATCACAACATTGACTTTTATAAGTCATTTTTTATTTGTTAAGTGTACTACCTCCTTCCAGTCTTACTCCCCTATTTCACATTCCCCACATAGCAGTTGGCTCATGCCATGAAAGATGTAAGACATATCTCCTCACTCCTCTGCTTATTACTCTCCAGTGCTTCTGATTCAGCTCAACCTAGACATCCTGACTACAAACAAGGCCCTGCGTGATTTGACTCGTACTCTGCCCCGAGCCTGTATTGTCCTCTGTCCACAGTCACTGGCTTCTTTCTGATTCTCAGCTTTTCCTGCCTCAAGGTCTTTGCACGGGAAGCTGCTCTGCCCAGAATGCTTTTCTCCTGACTCCCATGTGGTTGCTCCTTCTTGTGACTCCACTCCACCTCCTTATGCAGCCCTTCCCTGGCCACCCTACCTGATATAGCCCCTCCCCACCCCTCTGCTATCCCTTTCTAGTATTCTATCACTATTTTAAACTATCCTCTATTTTACCTTTTTTTAATTTACCATTTGCTTATCACCCTCATTTCCCCTCTAGAATGTAATCTCCACAAGGGTAGGGGTTTTGTCCTGTTAAGTATCCCTAATATACAAATAGCACCCTTGGTACATATTTATTGAACGAATGCTGTTTATCTCTCCCACTGTACCATAAACTCATTGAACAAAGAACTATGTCTGTTTTGTTCATTTACATATTCCCAGTACTTAGCACAGTGTTTGGTGCTTAGTAGATGCTTAATTTGCTGAATGAGTGAATCAAATCATGCTAAGCATATTTAAGCTCCATCTTATAGGAGTAACTATGGTCTGAAGACTTGAATAGGCCAGGATCAGAGCTATTACTCAGTCTATATTATATCTAGTTGGTGTTGTGCACAATTAATACATTTCACAGTTGCTTTGGAAAAATTGTGGAAGTGCATACTGTCATATTTAAGATCATTGGGCTGAAGCCATTGACAGAACATTCATATTTACAGACATAGATAATGTTCCTATTTTCACATTAAAAAACTGAAGCTTCAAGAGAGATTAAATAAATTGCCCCAAATCATGCAACAAAAGTACAGAATCATAGTGAGATATGCCTGTCTCTAGAGTTCGTTTTTTAGCTGTCTTGTGCTACAAAATATAAAGACACCCTCAGTCTTGGTATGTGTGGTGAATTCTCTCTAGAGTAGCCCTTAATGTTCATACCCTTGTATAATCCCTTCCCTTTTGAATGTAGGTGGAATTTGTGACTTGCTTCTAACCAATAGAATTGGAAAAGGTGATGGGATCAACCACTCACCATTTCTTTGATTAGGTTATATGACAAAGTTGATGGGACCTCACTCCCGTGATCATGTTACATTATATAAACTGTTTGAGCAGACTGGAGTGAGAGAGATTGTCCTGCTGGCCTAGGAGAAGCAAACTTCCATATTGTGACTGCCTGAGGAGAGTGCCAAGTGTCAGGAAGCTGGGGTGGGGGGGTCTTTAGGACCTAAGGGTGGCCACTAGCCAACAGCTAGTGAAAAGCCAGACCCCTCCGTCGTACCACCACAAGGAAGTGAAATTTTACCAACAACCTGAGTAAGCTTAAAAGCAGGATCTTCTTTACTGAAGCTTCCTGATTACAGGGTAGCCTGGCCGACATGTCCATTGTGGCCTTGAGAGACCCTGCATAGAGGACTCTGGTTGCATCTGCACTTCTAATCTATGGAAACTGTGAGATAAATAGGTGTTGTTTGAAGCCACTAGCTTCATGGAGCTTTGTAATGCAGCAAAGCAAACTAATATAGTATGGCTGTTTGTTCTCAACCAGAGCTCCTATTTCAAGCTCGTCACTGTCTGCTGGGCCATCAGGCCATTTGCTCTTATCACTTTTGGTCCCTGGATATGTGACACTGAAGCCGGTAGATTGGGAAAACTCGTCACATCTTTTCAGATTAGGATGAAGCCTCCTGCATCCCCTGAGGAGTGGTTGGACAGGTCCATTCTATGCTACAGCTAAAGATATCTTTGAAACATGAGACAATGGGGAGCTCATGGCACAGTGCCTAATACTTTGCAGGGGCTTTAAGAAATGTCACTCACCTTCTCTTCTCAGTGGCTTACAGTCCTATCTGAGGACTCAGGTGCTTACCCATCAATTCCTCCATGTGTACGATCTCCAGGGAAAATCACTGCAGGAGTGTTCCCCAAACCATATCATAGTGCCAAGCACCCACACCCTGTCTGCTCCAAAAACCTAGAGACAAAGGCTCATGATGTTAGTGCACAGAGGGTTGTGTATTTTTTTTCATTGCAGGAGCCATATTATGCTCCTGTGGTATGATTGCCTGCTTTCCCAGGGTGCACTGTGAGACCTGTGATGGCTCCTTGCAACACCCCATGTGGAGGTGGGAGAAGTTTGCTGTCCCAACTCACGGGTCCTTAGGGCTGCTGACTGTACCGTGTGTGGCTCAGTGTCTTAAAATATCTCCCCGCTGCTTACCATTCAGCAGGGGAATAAAAGAGCTATGTCGCCTTGGAGGGAGGTGTTATATAAGTACCATTATTTGGGTTGAGGGTAGCATGATTCAGCGCTGAAGTTACATATGTATTTGTATTATGTCAGCAGTCAAATCTTTCTCTTCTGTATCCTGAATCCCTTCCAAAATTTGTCAAAAGAAACTGCACACGTTTGAAAAAATTTACCTAAGTCCTCATTATCATATAAAGGTTTCGCTTCCCTTAATAATTAATTGTTAGTGTACAAGGCCAGGAACACATTGCTCATAGTGAAGAGAGCAGCCCAGGGTTCATTCTAGACTTGGAGACATTCTGAGATTCCACCTGGGAAAACCAGGCCATTGTGTGCAGTCATCACAGGTTGCCAGTGTGAATCATATGCTAAAATATTATTTATTGCATGCATTTTGTTGCAAGTATTAAGCTCCAAATCTAATTTAGTATGATTGGGGGATTCATACTCATATTCCAATTCTAATCTCTGTACTAAACTTTACAAATTTAGTTTAAATAATTCAGAATTATTTTTTCCCTCCAACTAAAGACAGCACTGAGCTTTGAATGATAATAAAGAGGTAGGTAGAATTTTAGCTGTTTGTGGCCATTTCAATGAAATGTCTATCAATAATAGTTTTCTCCACCAAAAGGGGGATAGAGGAGAAAAGACATAACATTTGTTTAGCGCATGCTTTGATTACATTCATCACCTCATTTCACCATTACAATTCTGTCCATAAGTATTATTGTTTCTCATTTATAACCAGGCCCAGTGAGGCAGAGGGGGGTAAACATCTTCGCTTCCTTGCAGAGCTGGTGAGCCGCAGAGCAGGAATTTGAACCCTGTCCCGTGTTACTTTTTGTTACTGCGTGCCCTTGCCTTAATTAGGTAGTAGAGTCTGTCACAGGGGAATGCAGTTCTATTTTTTATCCTCAAAAAGAGGCTGTGTTTTCACATTTAAATGTGACTTTTGTCCTCTAAATTTTAACAATGCTTGTTCACAATGTTTGTTGTATTTAGTAATTACTTATCGTTAATGAAATTTGGTGGTTTTCCCGAAGAGAGAATAAATTACCTTTTTGTTTTTCTTGAAATATCTATTTATCTTTTTTAAATATCCTCTTTTTGTAGTGACTCATAAACAGAAACCAGATCATTAGAAAATGATCTGGCTGTAATTTTCATTCTTGCAGAAACAGAAACCAAAAAAAAAAAAGGGGGGGAGTGTTTTAAAAAAGAATCAAGTTAAAATCTTTAAGTTAGTATTTTAAACTAAGACTTACTGGTTTTGATCTCAGTTATGGTTATGAAACAAGGGCAGGTTTCATTGGTTTTAAAAATGTATGTTATGGTTCTTTGTATGCTTTGGTAGATACCATCTGCTTATTTGCAAATGACCTTGTTCACTTATCCTACTGGATTCTAACAGTTGTATGAGAGATTTTTAGATTTGAAGGGCATTAAAGAAATCAGGTAAGCAGGTCTTACGTTAGAGGTGAGGAAGCAGAGATCAGGAGCAGTGAGGCAGCTTGTCCAAGGTCATGTCAATGGGAAGACCTCCAGTCTGCCCAGTAATGGTACAGGCCCATACTGCTTCCTGAGTAGCAACATCTATCAGACTGCCTCACCTCTGCATTTTAAACACCTAACGAGTGTAAATATAGCTAAAGCTCTGCACTTTGCTGCTGGCACTCCTAATTAGACTTATTTTAATGAAGCCCTAATAAAGCACTGAGAACCAGTGTGGAATTCTGGGCTGAGAAGGGGCTTTGGAGACACAACTAGGGTTCGTATTCTGCTCTGCTTCTTGCTGCAAGTTACATCATTTCTCTGAGCTTCATTTTCCTTATCTGTAAAATGGAGAGACCAAACCTGTCTCTTGTGTCATTGGGAGGATTACAGAGATGATGTGTGTGAATTACACATAGTAGATACTTCTGAAATGATAGCTGTGGGATGAAACGTGGTCCTGATCCTCAGTTTCTCAAAGATATTTCAAAGCTCTGTCTAAATTTTCAGGCCAGGTGGTGGCATTTGTGAATACTAGCAAAAATCATTAAGCATCTGTCTGCTAAAGATCTAGGTTCTTTTGAACACTAGGTTTGGTTTCTGCAAGGCAGGTAGAGATGACAAAGGAATTTAGTTCCTAAAAGCATTGAAAAGCTTCCAGAAAATCCATTCCATGACTTTGGTCTTCCCTGGTGGATGCTAAGTCCATTAGGTTTCTCCTAAAAGAACACAAAGATGTGACTTGGAATGCTGTGGCCACTTCTTCTGCGTGATTGTGTTTATCAATATGAGCCAAGGTCAGGGGTGGGCTTTCTTCCCTGTTGTGATAGACAGATGCTCTGTAAGTGTTTTTTAATTTAAAATCTCACACTTGAAGAGGGAAGGAAACCACTTTTAAAAGTATAATACAGCCGTGTAAAGAAGGTTGTAATTTAGTTATTTACAAAAGGTCTCTCCCCCAACATTCCTGTTGTGATCATTTAGGACAGGGAGGAGGGTGAAGTGCAGAAGGGAAGATGCTTTGTTCATCCCTGCCCCTGCAGCACTGAAGACCCATTTTTACCTCGTCTGTACAGCCCACAGCCCTGTGGTCAGATATTGCGCTGACCCTCTTCATTCCAACTTCCTGTTCCACAAAGACTACTAGTCTTCAGACTATAGAAATCCCACTTGCTATAAACTTTGATTTTGAGTTACAGTGAATGAAACTTATTTAAAAAAATGACAAATGACATCAGGACTCCTTGTCCTCCCCCACTGCCCCTTAGGAAAAATCACACTCCATCCTCTGCCATCATTATCTTTGGACCCAAACCCCCTTAGAAATCACCCCTTTGCCATGTCTTCAGAGGCTTGGGATCTACATGTGCTGACATTTCACAGTACTTGCCTACAAAATGGATCTCAAGAGTTTTCCTACAAATGTCTGTCAGAACCTCAGCACCCACTCATATGAGTGTTCTACATCCTGTTTTAGAGATTTAAAAAGGAAAGCTACTGTTTTCCTCTACACTCTACCCACAGAACACTGCTGACACCAGATATCTGGGTTTTTCCCCACACCGACCAATTCTCCAACTTCAGTTGCTTACCCTACAATTCACTTCAATTCTGACACTACCTCACCAAGAATGACCCACAGAACTCATAGAAACACTTATTTAATGTTTACTCATTTGTTATAAAAGATACCACTCAGGAATAGCAAAACAGAAGAGATGCATAGGACAGGTCATGGGGAAGGGAGCATGGAGTTTCCATGCCTTGTCCAGGCATCCTTCCTTCCCAGTACCTCAGTGTGTTCACCAACCTGGGTGCTTTATGAAGCTTTGGTTAGGATTTTCAGGGAGGCTGAAAATTCCAACCATCTAATCACATGGTTGGTTCTTCTCTGTACTGAGGCTATCCAGGAATCTTCAGCCACCAGTCATCTCATTAGCATATAAAAAATACTTACCACTTTAGAGGTTGGGAAGGTTTTAGGAGTTCTGTGCCAGGAAAGGAGGGGAGGCACAGGGACCAAACGTATATTTCTTCATATGTCATAAGATGTGATGGACAGAAGTGCTAGTACAGAAGTGCCTGTTCAGAGATTCACAGGAAACAATGGCTTGATCCCCATACTGAACACTGATGTATCTGAGTGGTGTATACGAGGTATGATCAAAACATATATATGGTGAATGTTTAAATAAAAACATTTATTAACAGTAAAAGACACATTGCCATTAATCTCCTTCAAAGTAGGAGATTCGCACATCCTTATCCCATCATTCTTGCCATTTTCTGAAGCAGTTCTAGAAGTCCTCTTTCATGAGTTAGTTGTACTCTCGTGACTGCTTCAATGTCCTGAATCGATTAAAAATGTTTTCCTTTCATGGTCATTTTGACTTTGGGAAGGAGCCAGAATTCACATGGTGCCAGATCTGTGAATAAGGTGGATGAGGACATACTGTCATGTTTTTATTTGATAGAAATTGCTGCATACCACAAGTGATGTATGACATGGAGTGTTGCCATGATGGATGATTTACAGCACACTTTATAACATACCTTCTCTCAACCGTAGCTCACACCAACTGACTGCACCAAACAAGTTGAAACTTGTCACATGTTTGATGGTTTGATGCACCGCTTCCTGTATTAAAGATCTCAGTGTTTTCGTTGGGTGGCACTTGGCAGCAGCATTCATGGTATTTTTTTTAAATCACAACAGAAAGGCTCCCCAAAGTCAAAATGACCATGAACATTTTGAATCATTTCTAATCCTCACAATAATCTAACAAGGTAGCTTTGATTTTCTCTATTCTGTAGAAGAGGAAAACCATTTTTTTAAAGTTATCCACTACCTTTGTTCTAATGTGGAGTTCTAAGCCCTGGGCACACAACAGTCAATGAAACAGAGCAAGACCTTGCCCTCATGGAGCCTACAGTCTAGTGGGAAGAGATTATAGAGAATAAATATCCAATGTCAGGTGGTGGTCAGTGCAACACAGAGAAATCAAGGGTAAGGAAACGGAACATGACTGGTACATGATGGTGGTGTCAGTGGCGTACTCAGGAAACAACAAGGAGCGCAGTGGGAGGGGAGGTCCCGGGGCTCAGAGCACATCGGACCTTGTCGCCATTGGAAAGACTTTGGCTCCTATTCTGAATGGCATGGGGACGCGTTAAAGGGTTTTGAGGAGAAGAATGACATGGTCTGATACTGAAAAGGTCTCACATACAGACTAGATAATAGGGAGTAAGGATGAAAGCAGGGAGGCCAGTAGGCACCTCTTTTATTAATCCAGGCTAGAGATGATGGGGCTCACACCAGAGTGGTCTTATTTTGGATATGTTTTCAATGCGGAGCTGACAAAATTTACCGACAGATAGGATGTGGGTGTGGGACAAAGAAAAGCTTCAAAGATGACAATAAGATTTCAGGCCTGAGCAAGTAGAACAATGAATAGAGTTGCATTGACAAAACGGGGAATAATGTAGTAAGAGCAGTTATGGGATGACGATGGGAAATGTAGACTTTAGCTTGAACATGTTAAGTTGAAGATGCCTAAACATGCTATTGGAGTCAGGCAGGTGCTAGAATACATGAGTCTGTCTGTAACACAGTGGAGCGGTCTGGGCTACAGAGATACATTTGAGAATCACTAAACTGACAGACTCAAAGAGATTACGTGATTGTTCAGAATCAATGAAAGGTGGGGGACTCCAGTGTCCATACTTGCTAACCTTCAGAGTACACCCACAGAGACAAATTCTGTGATCTAACCTCTGGGGTATCCTAAATCAGCAAAACAGAGGTGGGGGCCTCAAATCTGTGTTTTTAAAAAGTTTTCTAAGTAATTCTGATACACACACACACACACACACACACACACACGCAACAACTTGGATGGACCTGAGGGTGTTGTGCTAAGTGAAATAAATTAGAGAAAGACAAATATTATATGATCTCCCCTATACGTGGAATCTAACAAAAGCAAACTCATAGAAACAGAGATCAGATTGGTAGTTGCCAGAGGCTGGGAGTAGGGGTAGGTGACATTGGTGAAGGTGATCAGAAGGTACAAACCTCCAGTTATAAGATAAATAGGTCCTGGGGATGTAATGCACAGCATGGCACTATATTTAACAGTATCATATTGTATACTTGGAAGTTGCTAAGGGAGTAGATCTTAAAAGTTCTCAGCACAGAGAGAAATTTTGTCCTATGTAAGGTGATAGATGTTAACTAAACATTGTGGTGATCATTTTACATTCATCTACTGTGTATACATATATCAAATCATTTTGTTGTACACCTTAAACTTAAACAATGTTATATGTCAATTATGACTCAATAAAACTAGTAGAAAAAAATTCCAGGTGTTATCAAATAAACTACCTATTTTTATACCACCCACCTTCTCTTTGGCTCAAGACCCATTTGTTATCTGTTTAGTGCAACCTGGTGGATATTCTGTTAGACTTTGTATTTGCTGAAATCGGAACACTTTTATATTTTCTCTCCAAAAGCTTCTTCCTCTTCTATTCTTCATCTCAGATTTGTATTATCAGCTACCCAGGTATGTATTCAGTGTAGCAACTCTAAAGCAGTGGTTCTCAACCTCAGCTGCACATTACAATCACCTAGGGGACTTTAAAAAGCAGTTGATGGCCAGACCACATGCCAGACCAATAAATACATCAGGAAACTGGGAGTGGGACACAGACATCAGTGGGTTTTGTTTTGTTTTGTTTTTAATTTTTTTTCCTGAACTCTGCTGATTTGTAACATACAAAGAAGTGCAGTGGTCAGATCTTATGTGTATATCTCAATGAGTTATTACAAACTGATAATCCTGTGTAAAAGTACTTAGTTCAAGAAACATTACTAGCATCCCAGAAAACCCTTTCAGACACAAGCTACCCTGACTTCTGACAGCATACAATTGTGTCTCTTTTAGAACTTCACTTAAATAGAATCAGAGAACATGTACTCTTTTTGATCTGGCTTCTTTTGCTCAACTTTATATTTGTTATTGTTGCATGTAGGTGTAGTTTTTCTCATTCACTGCTGTATATAACATTCTACTGTGAGAATATAGTACATATTATTTGTCCATTTTCTCACTGATGCACATATAGGTATTTCCATTGTCTGGCTATTTTGACTAGCCCATTTTTGGACATGTCTGTTATACACATACACATTTCTGATGGCCATCTGCCTACAAGTGGAATTGCTGAGGCACTGGGTATATGTCTGTTCAGTTTTAGTAGATACTGCCAAACTGTTTTCCAAAATGTCCTATCAATTCATACTTCTACCAGCAGTATTGGAGAGTTCAGCTTGTTCTACACTTTCTAAACACTTGATGTTTTCTGTATTGTATTTTCCACTTTAACCATTCTTGTGGGTATGTTTCAGTGTGATTGTGTTTGCATCGCCAAAATAACTAATGAAGTTGAGCATCTTTCAGATGCTAATTAGGTATTTGGATATCTTCTTCTGTGAAGTGTCTGTTCAGATCTCTTGCCCATTTTTTTTTAATTGAGCTATTGTTTTCTTATTAGGAGTTTCTTCTGCATACAAATTCTATTTTGGATATATGTATTGTGAGTATCTTTAACTCACTTTTTTGGTTGCTTTTTAGCTCTAAGAATTTCTTTTGAAAGAAGAAGGTTCTTAATTTTAATATAGTCCACTTTATAAATATTTTTCTTTGATAGTGCTTTTTTTTTTAAAGACTTTTATTGGGGAATTGGGGGATGGGAACAGCACTGGGGAATTGGGGAAAGGGGAACAGACAAGTTGCTGTCCTTTTGTTCTTCAGTCTAGTTGTGGAGGACGTTGCTTCACTGGCCCAAGTTGGCACCATCATTGCGCTCTTCCTGGGCAAGGCAGATCAGTCGCCGGCTTCTCGACGGCCGCTCACTGCGGCTGCTGGCCACTTACACTGGCTGCTGGCTACATACGATAGCCCATGGCAACCCACTGCAGCAGGAGCTGCAGCCTACGCCGTCACCGGCAACCCACAGCAGCCCAGCTCCAGGTTGAGCTGTTGTTTAGCATCTTAGCTGTGGAGGGCAGTGTCACTGGCCCTCATATGTGGGATCTGAACCAGGGTCCTCTGGCGTCCCAAGCCAGCTCTTAACCAACTGAGCCACTCGGCCGGCCCATTAGTGCTTTTTTATAACCTATTTTAAGAAGCATTTGCACGCTCTCCAGGCCATGAATGTGGTCTCCTATCTCATTTTCTAGAAGTTGTGCTGTGTTTCCTTCCGTAATTAGATCTGTGGCCCACATGGGATTGATTTTTAGGTATAGGATGAGGTGGAGTCATGAGTCAGAATTTTTCCTTATGGAATCTAGAAGACCCAGTACCAATTCTAAAGGAATCAATAGTTTTAAAAGCTCCTCAGGTGATTCTAACAGGCAGCCCACCATTGCCCAGGCATCATCCCAGATGTCCCTCTTCTTTCTCCTCATATTTAATCAGTCATCTGGTCCTGTTAATTCCATTTTCCAAAGGACCCTACAGTTCACCTCTTTTTCTCCCTCTCTTTCCTTAGGACACATGTGTTACAGTAGTCTCTCAATACTGTGACAGTTATATTCTCACTTTGGGAAGATTCCTTCCTTCCCACTTCCTGCTTTCCCTGTGTTAATGATAGGAATCTTTTTTTCCAAACCTAAATCTGATTTAATTTGAATTAAAGCCCTTTTAAAGGTCTAAATCTTAAATAACTCTGTCAGAAACCTTGGATGAGAATCTTTGTCTACACAACAGAATCTGAGCTCCTTCGCATGACCTTGAAGGCCCTTCGCATGACCTTGAAGGCCCTTCACAGTCCAGTTTACAACCTTCGCAGCCTCTCTCCCTAAGCGGCAGACGATCTGAAGTTTCCACATACATCAGGCCCTTTCACATGCCTCTGCTTATAGTCTCTAGATGCCTGGAATGCCCTTCCCCATTGGCTCTGCCTTTATAGCTTAAATGTCACCAGTTCCGTGAGCCTCCCCAGCCTCTCTCTTTTGTGATGTGGACGCATTATAACCTTGTCCACAGGATGGCCCGTGTCTGACTATTGCAGTTAGTGGAGCGGGATTCTCCACATAGACAGTCAGCTCGCTGAGAGCAGAGCCTGAGCCTGGCTTCTCTGAGTCTCCCTAGCACATAGTTCTTTTTAGATAGTAGGTGTTTAATAAATACTTGGTTTGCTCATTTTTATCACAGAAAAAAAAGCAACTTTAAAAAGCAGATTATTGGTAAGTGGCAATTCAGTGAAGCAGTGCAAAGTCCGAATTTTTCTCTGGGGGTATATGTAATTGTTTCTATTGTAACTTATTCATTGATTCTTATTAATCGGATCTATTTTATCTCTTTAGCTGGGACTCATATTTCAGCTTAGGAACCTTCTTTGGTTGGGGGCAGTGGGAGCCTATTTCCTGATTGTGGGAGTTTGGGTTATCAGTTTCTTATCATTTTTACATAAAGCAGTTTTTCATGGCATCATTTAGAGGCGAATTACTTCCAAAGAGTCAGTATTAATAAGAGTGAATGGGGAATGGAAGTCCACCCTTCTGCACTTTAGGAAATGGAATCAGAAGCAATGAAAGGCCCAGCAGCCTCGGAACCCTTAAACTCGCCTGTGGGAGGGAAATGGCAGGCCTGATTGCCATCAGCATGGCCTGTTGACCCAAACCATCCCCTCAGATCGCAGCCTTAGTGTGTAATGAGGGCTTATCAGCAGCCTCTAGCTCCATTTCAGAGCACAACAGAAGGTCTCTGTGCTATTAAACAGTGCAGTCTTTTCCCAGGATTAGGAAAATGATGTATGCAGAAGTTTATAAAAAATTAAAACTTTTAAATGAAATCATTCAGCCCACAGTTAATAATTAAGCACCTGCTGTATGCTTGGCACTGTGCTGGAATTCCACAGGATACAGTTTGTCAGCTTGTAGCAGGAAACAGGCATGCTGAAAACAGAAATAAAATATCATGTGAGATATGATCAGTGTATGTCCGACACAGTGGAGACATGAAATGAGGGAAGGGGTCACTTAAACCTAAAGGCAGTAGAGGTAAAGGGTGATTGGGAACTACTCTGTAGAAGAGGTGTGCCTGGGTTGTGTTGGGTGGGTAGAAAGAGGGAATGCTGTTCCAAGAAGAGTGACAGTTCTAGAAACTTAAGGAAACTGCCAGAAGTTTCCTGTGGCAGATGGCCAGGGTATGCTTTCTTTGAGAAGTCTTACATCTAAGAAGGATCGATCACCTTACATAAGGGAACTTAGAAGAGTTTTAGAAATTATACTTTCTTTTCCCCCTCAGTTTTATATGGCTAAAGAACCTGAGACTCGGAGAGGTTAAGTAACTCACATAGAATCACACAGTGAACTTGTTGACATGTCTGGCACTCAGAAATAACCAACATTTATTGAATGTTTACCATTTGCCAGCATTGTGACATACATTATGTCATTTAACCCTTAAATCAACATAACCCAATGAGGGTCAGGTACCATTTTACAGATGAGGTAACTGAGGTCCACAATCACCTAGCAAGAAACGGAGCCAGCATCTGGACTCAGATAGTCTGCCTCCAGAGGCTGTGTCTTAATCCCACTTTGTTAAACCCGGCTATCCTTTCTGGTGTTTCCCCCCCAATTAGCAGCTAACTCCTTCCTACCTACAGTTATTCTCTCTCTCTTATGTCTACCCTGGAAGTATAGATTTGCAAAATTGAAATATGGACAGCCAGTTTTATTGACTCACTTTCAGGGCTTTCTATCAAGGATAGATCATAATTTTTTGTCAGTTGAGATACAAGACCATCAAACACTGTATTAGGCTGGGTTTAACAAGGACCGCAAAGCCATTGTGGATATTATTGAATAACAGATTTTTTATAAGAATCAGAGTTTGTATACCTGTGGGAAGAGCTGGATAAATGAAGGTAAAAACAGTAGAGTTGAAGAATCAGTGAAAGGTCACTGACCAGCCCTGACCCAAGTGAATGAACTTAGGGATCTGGAAGGTAGGTGGGCAGGTCCCACTGCTGGAGCAGGACTGCAGTGGGCTGTGGTGTGGAAGGCTAGGGAAGGTGGTTGGCTCTTGAGGGTTACTACCTCGAAAGTTTGCAGCCAATGGTCTGTAGCGGGCCTGAGATCACTGCTGGTCAGCAGAATCAGCATGTGGGGAGAAGAGCTGGACACAGAGCAGGGCAGCATGAGGACAGCGGGAACCCATTTCCTCCTGTGCCTCAGTCTTTCACCGCTTCTCACCAGTGACAGCTTTTAGAATATGGAGGCTGCAGCTTTACCTTCACCTCCCAACTCCTGCACAACCTCACTTTGGACCAGTTTTAACTGGGAAACATGGGGAAGAGACTGGGAAATGTAGCTCCTCATACAACCCAGCTGACAGTGCAGCCCTCCAGCACAGAGCTCGTAGAAAAGAACATGGAAGCACTGCTTCCTCCTGCCTCCGGGCTGTGGGTGCCTGTGCTAGTTACTCTTTGTGCTCTTGACCGTTGAACACTGATAAGAGACTTATGAATGAGACATATTTTTTAGGGATGCACAGCTAGCAAGATTTGGAGCCTGGATCTTTACCTGTTTGTATAAGCCCAATGCTAATATTTATTTTGACACACTGTGCTGCTGTCCATGAAAGATGAGACTTGTTTTCCTGTTTGTTTATCAAGTAAAAAATTGAAAAACTGAGATTTATTAGAAGGGCTGAGTTTTTGGCTTTCCCAGCTCGTTACCGCACCAGATAAGCAGCCTTCGGGGAGACTGAGCGGTGATTCACACAGACACTGCTTTTAGGTCAGAGGAAAATAACTGTTGGCAGTGCGAGCAGAGCTTCTGTTTTACTCTCCGCAGAGCTTTGATTTCCCTGCGGCTGTGCCCAGAATTAGAAAGCTCTTCTGGGATTATGCTTTAGCATTGGGAGATGATTTTTAGATTGAGCTTTGGCTGCCCCTGTTTGTCTTCCTTAAGAGATAGCACAGATTTGGGGGCCAAAAAAGAAACTGCCGTTTTCAGCAGAGGACAAAACGATGGGAGCCCTGTTTTTGGAACATACCAGCCTTTTACGGTCATCCTAATTTTACTTCCTGCTGTTGAAATTCATCTGATACATTTCACCTGGATGTGGGCTCATCGCGCTCTTTCTTTTGATGGTGTTTTCTGATGGCATTTCACCTGTTAATCCTTATTAATCCCAGCCAATTCTCTTTATACCGGTGATCGTATTTTTTTTTTTTAGGAGAGCTTTTTTCGTTGAAAGGCCCTTGAGGTTAGAGCAGTGCCCAGATTGTCAAGATACGATGAGTATTGTTTTTCCTGAGGGAAAAAGAAGTGGGAAATACTTTAAATTTAGTTTTTTTATAATGGAAGTAATACATGCACATATTATAAAAATTGTATAGTTTTACAAAGATTTTTTTTTTTTACAAAAAACAGCAGTCCTCCTGGAGTTGCATTCCTTCCCCCCATTTCCATGTCCCGGAAGCAGCACTGTTAAGACCCTTTCAGCGGTTCCTTTGGTTTTTATTTCTAATCTTACAACATCATGCTTATATTGCTCCTTCTTGGTTTCCAGTTTTAGGTGTTTTCTGTTTGATTCCTAGTTTGGAAGATGAGAATTGTTTGCTCTTTTCCTGCCTTCCCATTCTCCCACATCCTTTCCCTCTCTCATTTCATTAGTATGTTTAAAAGCCAGTCTCTTCCAAAATTTACATTTTAGGCCCTTGTAAATTTGTACAAAGCGGGCCTATGTAGAATAATATCCCTGTATTTCCTTTCTTATACAACCTTTTAGTTTTTCCTGGAATTAATCATTGTTTTATTTTTTTCATTTTTTAACTTTTTGTGTATGTTTCACTTATTCTTTCCCAAACTCACTGCCACACATATGAATTTCCTCTCAATACATTGAAAATTGTCAGGTGTTCATCATCTTTGAGCTATCTGATGCTGCATTCTGGATTAGTTGCTTTCTTAGTTTGGGTTCCCCCAGATGCAAACCATGAGGCAAGGATTTGAGCACAAGGGGTTGATTGCGGAGGTGATTTCAGAAAGTCCTGTTAGGGGAGTAGTGAAGGAGAAGAGGCCAATGAGGGAGACGTTAGAAAGCAAGGTACAGTGGTAGATAGCTGCAACTTGATCCCACGGGGGGACACGGGGAGCCCATAGTTCCTTTATAGCTCATGGCTCCCTGAGCTGTACATACCTGGCCATGGGTAGTGTCAGCTACAATGCCTGATGCATAATGACCATCGAGATCTCCCTTTGTTATTTTCACCTCTTTCCTTATACTGGATCCCTTTTTCTAGATTTCATGCCTGTTCTCTTTTTTTGATTGACACCTTCATTTTGGTAGAACGCATCTTCCATTAGCTTGGGAGGAATAAATTGTGACCTTCCTGTGTACTTCAGAATAATATCATTATTCTACCTTTATACGTCATTGATTATTTGAGTGTAGAATTGTAAATTATTTTCTCTAAGAAATTAGGAGTCATTGCCCCATTGTTTTCTGAGATTTCTCATGTGCATGGTTTTCCTTTTTATTTTTTAAAGATTTTATTGGAGAACTGGGGGAGGGAACAGTGTTGGGGAATCAGGGAAGGGGAACAGATAAGTTGCTGTCCTTTCGTTCTTCATTCTAGTTGTGGAGGACGTCGCTTCAATGGCCCATGTTGGTATTATCATTGTGCTCTTCCCGGGTGAGGCTCACGGCAGCTCATGAAAGCTCACACCGCTGCCAGCCAGCCCCACTGCAGCCTAAGCCGTCGCCATCGCCTCATGGCAGCCCAGCTCCAGGTCGAGCTGTTGTTCACCATCTTAGCTGTAGAGCAGCGGTTCTCAACCTTCCTAATGCCGTGACCCCTTAATACAGTTCCTCATATTGTGGTGACCCCCAACCATAAAATTATTTTCGTTGCTATCTCTATAACTGTAATTTTGCTACTGTTATGAATCATAATGTAAATATCTTTTTGTTTTCCGATGGTCCATGGCGACCCCTGCGAAAGGGTCATTCGACCCCCAAAGGGGTCGTGACTGACAGGTTGAGAACCACTGTTGTAGAGGGTGCAGCGTCACTGGCCCACATGTGGGATCCGAACTGGGGCCCTGCTGCTCAGAGCTGGCGTCCCAAGCCAACACTTAACCAACGTGCCACTCGGCCGGCCCCATGGTTTTCTTATGTTCAATTTTCTTCTTTATCTTGACATTTTATATGTAACCTACTTTTCCTCTCTGAAAGGTTTTAGGAACTTCTCTGTCTCCAGTTTTATGAAATTTTGTATTAAGGGCCCTTGGTATGGACACTTTTATCCATAGAGCTGACATTCAATGGATTCTTTCAATCTGGAAAAACATGTTTATTAGTTTTCGGAAATTTTCTTGAACTTTTAAAAAGAACTTCTTCCTTTTCTCTTTCTGTGTTCTTCCTTTCTGGAACTTATGAGTATGTTGTTCAGCTGCCAGACCTGGACGGATCCTGATTTTGTTTGCTTTCTGATTTTTTATCTCTTTTTTTTTTTTTTGGTTGTTGCTGTTCTACTTTGGGGGATTTGCTTCAACTTTATCATCTATGCTTCTATTGATTTTTAACTTGTATGTTTTATTTAAATGATTTGCTCTCTATGTATCTCCTTTCTTTCTATTCATTTGGTACTTCTTACCGTCTAGTTGTTGCTTATTTCTCTTTTATCTGTGCTGTTGTTACTCCTCTGTGTCCCCCCAGTACACTGTGCACATTAGCCATCACTGTATTTATCATGTCTGTTGCCACTGTCTGTTTATCTTACTCCTCACTATACTGTAAGCACCTTGAGAGCCGGGTCTGGGTCTTTCCTTGACCTCAGATATGGCTCATTGTAGAAAAGACTTTGAAAATATACGCTACTGCTATTGACCCTGAAAAAAAAAAAAGGTGAGGTCATGTGGCATTTTCAGTTTTTGAAATTTAACATGTATGGTACACTTTTCTATGAAAAGCAGTGTAAAAAAATATATAAATTTTATGTTTTTCTAGTTACCACCAGGCTTTGCATATTGCTTTTAGCCTAACTGCTACTTCCTATGTGATTCTAAGCTTTAAGATACTTCCCTCTGAAATTTTTCTTTGCAGTGCCCCCCTCCTATAGACTGGGGTGATGCTTCTGTGACTCACTATAATCCCGTAAATGACCCTTAGTATATACACTTCCCTCTATTTGCTTTTCAAATAAATGCTACCCTCAGTGCACTGTAAACTTTGTAAAGGCAGGGGCCATAGCTGTCCTGGCCATTATAATGCGCCTGGTGCAGGGTTGGGAGGGGGTCCTCTTGTGATAACTCTCCTCATCTCCAGTCTAGACCTTTAAAGCCCAAAGTCGAAATAAATGCCTATTTGAAACAAATGTTCCAGCCTAAATATCAGCCACGAATGCTGGAAGTGCCTTTAGCTGTGATTCTCTCAGGTTTCCATGCCGAGGGGACCCTGGGCACAGTCCTAGGTTAATGCACAGTCCCAGCTCTAATAATTAACCTGAAGAACACTGGTATCCTAGAATCAAGTAAATCATTGATTTTAACTGTATTAATAAAGCAGTTTCTTCTTCTAAAACTGAAATTGCTTTCTAGGCATCTTCTTTCATGAAAATAAAAGCAAAAAAGAAATGGAAATGCTGTCTTTGTGGCACAGGGCTAATTTTCAAATGCCGTATGTGCTAGAGAAATAATTAAGTATTTTTAACAAACACGATATTTCTGTCCTTCCTGGGCCTGTTTACCGTCAGAATCTTAGTTGAGAAGTGATTTTGAAAATAGCTCTGTTAGCCATGGTGTAAGTGAAACATGGCATAAAGCCCACACTGCAAGAATTAACAATTAATTTCCTAGAATTGAAATTCAAAACTAGAATCCTAAAACATAGCACATAATCTAATAATTTTCAAAATGCTTTCCATGGGGCCACCCAGCTCCACAAAGTCACTGCCAGGGCCACCACATAGAGAAAGGACTGGCATGAGCCCAGGAAGAGAGAAAGAGCACATGAGGATGGAGTCTACCCCCAGAAGAGCTCTGAGTTTTCTGTTAAATGTTTCGTAAGATTTTGAGAGGAAGGGAGAGTTTAGTGATTAAAAAAAAAAAATCTACCTCTAGCCACCTATGAAGCAACCCTCATATATTGCAGATGAAGACACTGAAGCTGGGTAGGTGAAGGTGGTACAGTTTTCAGTAGCTGAGCTGGTTTACAGAGTGGTTAAGGCCTGATTCTCCATCCAGCCCTGTTTCTGCTTTATCGCATTTCCTACTCTGAAAGCCTTTTGTCTCTTTGCCCTTAGCTTCCAGAGCTAAACTCAGCATGATCAACACCATGTCAAAAATCCGTGGCCAGGAGAAAGGGCCAGGTTACCCTCAGGCAGAAGCGCTGCTCGCAGAGGCCATGCTCAAGTTTGGAAGAGAGCTTGGGGATGATTGCAACTTTGGTAATGAGTGCTTTCTCACATTTTAATCCTTTCGTTTGCCTATGGGGATTTTCATGCCGGAAAGAAACTGTGTAGGAAATTATTCACACCATCTTATATTTTGATTCTCAGTTTTAGGTCTTGTGCACAGGGGCCAAAAATTTGTTTTCAGAGTCATTTCATCTTGTTTAACGTGATTTTTTGTAGGAGTTTTATTTATTTTTGTTTTCCTTGTTGAGAACTCCATCTTTACAGTAGCAGGTTGACCTATCCAGATGTGTAGACTACTTACTTTTGAGTGTGTCTGGCAGTAATTGGATATCGGGGCAGAGCAAACAGTCCCAATGAGCATGATTTAATACCCTGCCCCGGGAGCTTTCTCTCAGACCTCTGCCGTTTTATATGTGGTACCCAATTCTACAACTCCAGGTGAGACACCTGAGCTATTATTCCTCCACCTCTCCATCCTCTGACCCTCAGCTACCATACTAAACCCCTTCTGTTTTCATTCCTTGTGATGTGAGGTATTAGCAAATGCCTATGTTTCCTGGTTGACCCCGGCTCTCTCTTCCTGCTGTTTACTTCTGCTAAATGTATTGGCCTTCAACAGGTTCCCTATTAGGGAACGCTGGTAATTACAAGGGAGGGCAGGGAGCTTCCCAAATTGCTTCTATAAAGGAGAAGCAAAATTGTATAAGAGACACCACCTGCTTAGGGGGCGTTGAGCCTGTTGCTGGTATGAACTATCTAAGGTTGAACGCTCTGTTCTCTGGAGGGCATCACATCCTTCCTGTCTCTCATCTCGGGTGTCTTCACCAGGCAGGCTGTGATCCATGGATGTTTCTCTGTGATGGACTCTGTTACTGCAAATGCATTTTACTTCTGTTCTTTAACCTACAAGGGCTTCATTCTCCCCTCCAGGCCCAGCGCTCGGTGAGGTGGGGGAGGCCATGCGGGAGCTCTCGGAGGTGAAAGACTCTTTAGACATGGAAGTAAAGCAAAACTTCATTGACCCCCTTCAGAACCTTCATGACAAAGATCTGAGGGAAATTCAGGTATCTGCGACGAGTCCTTCGGGGAGTGGGCAGTTTCAATTCTATAGATGCACGTGCCCTTTTTCTTAAGAGCCCAGTTTTCAAGCTTACCCATGCATGTTGTCAGCCCTTGGCACGTGAATTGCAAAACAGTCTAGCCAGATAAATTGAGGGAAAACAGAAATGCAACAATTTTTGCCCTGCTATCATGACTGTTCCACTCATGAAAATTACATTTGACTTCTCCACTTTAAATTTTCAAGATTTTTATTTTTTATTTATTTATTTTTAAATTTCTAAGATTTTTAAAGCTTTTTTCTCCCCAGAAGGGTAATATCTTTTCCCTTATAATACACAATTGTATGAATTCTTGTATGGTTTTCTGGGCTGATTTCATCCTCTAAAATGTTAGCTGTACCAGTTGTGAGCTTAAATACATAGTTATTCTATCACGCTATAAACACATGTTTTTATATTTTTATAACAGTTATCAGGATTGAGGAAGAATTCCCAACTATTCTCTTTCTAAAACACATAGAACAATTGCGCTATTCCAGATAAAGTTCAACAAGCTTTAAATCTCTCTAGGTGTGTAAAGTTTGTTTGTTCTCTCAACAAATATTAGTAGAGCCTATCTGAAATTTAATTTTCTTTATTGTGAACTGGAGTGTCCTAACTTGACGTCTCCTAGATCTCCTTATTGTAGCTTAAATCCCCGCCAGCCCTACCACTTGCTCAGGTCACACAGTTAGTAAGGGGCTGACTCACTCCAAATCTAAGGTATAACTCTGACCTAGTACTCCGCCCTACAGCTGACCGCAAGTGCAAATGTGTTACCACAATATTCCTTCCAAAGGAATAAACGTTTAGCTTGGACCAGACATGGATGGGAGGCAGGAAGGCCTAGGACAGTTTTCTTGTTCCTTTCCTTCTCATTCCTTTACCACTCCCAGCTCTATCTCCCTTTCTTTCTGTACACACCCAGGATCCAGGGAAAACCAGCCTTTTCTCCCACCCATTGGTAGTGGAGCACTGCACCTCGTAGGAAAAAATACCTTGCAGCTTTGGGAGACTACTTTTCCACTTCGTTACTGAAGCTGTTGGGCAGAGACTGGGCAGCCACGTGCTGGGCATGAAGCAAGGAGGGACGGAAGCACAGTGTGGGGCATTAGGACCCCTCTAAGGTCCCTTCCAAGTTAGGTTTTGTGACTGTCAAATGGGAGATGTAAACTAATCAGTGTTTCACTGAAAGCTGCTTCAGTCAACTATAATCAGTGCTAATCTATAGATCCCTAGGCCACAGCCCTTGATATTCTAATTTAGGTGATCAGGAATCCATATTTTAAATAAGCAATTAATAATAATTAATAAGGTGATTCTAATCGATTGGATTACCGCAAAGATAAGTGTTTTCTAGCGCTAACGCTCTATGATTAAAAAAAGCAAGAACACCATTCTTTCTCACTTCATTTCAAGGAAAGTGTTTTTTTATCCTGCCTTCTCCTGACGTACCATTTGTTCTGAAGATAGGGCCTTGTGGGCCCTTATGTGCTTGTACGTTCCGCATGTGTAGGGCGTGTAGACACCTTCCCAGCTTCTGCCAGGGGAGGGAAAGATACAGTCCAGCTTGGCTTTGTCCCAATAAGGGAAGAACATAAGTGGGGCTTGTATCTCCCACAATGTCTTTCTTGCTGTGAATTATTTTTGAAGATCTTGCCCCACATTTAGCCTTTGGAAGCATTTGCCCCACTGATGCATGTTTCTTTATTTTTCTGGAGACGTGATATGTTAGAACTTAGCCTGTCTTATTTTGGAAGGTAATAGGCATGATGTGAAAGAGAGCTTACATAGGCCTTTCCCATGAGTCCTTTCCAAAGCATATTCCTGCCCATGACTTTTTCAGCATCATCTAAAGAAGATGGAGGGCCGACGGCTGGACTTCGATTATAAGAAGAAACGACAAGGCAAGATTCCAGATGAAGAGCTCCGTCAAGCTCTCGAGAAATTTGATGAGTCTAAAGAAATTGCTGAGTCAAGCATGTTCAATCTCTTAGAGATGGATGTGAGTTACTCTCCTGTGGCTTTTAATTGAATCTTGCCACTGAGGCACAAGATTTGTGTTCCAAAGGGTTATGTAATTAAACATGTTATTATCTGATCATGCTATGTGGTGAGAACTTCAGTAGGTAGTTATTTCTTTTAAATATTTTGAAATTATAAAGTAGATTGAGAAATGGTAAAATGTTTTTTTCTGCATTCCTATAGTTTGATTTAACCACATTTTTGTCTACTAATGATCTAAAAGTATTACTAGTAGTGGGGAAATAAAGAATGTTTCTGATGATCCAAGTATCATCATATAGCTCAAAAAAAAATACTCTGTTGAAAGGCAGAGCACAATTGACTTCAGATTGTAGAAGAATAGCAACTAAAATGCATTCAGAAGTGAGTGTCCAACATAGGTTAAGATGTTCTGTATTTTGTAGTAAAGTTGACTTTTTTTCAGAAGGTAAGTTCAGTTGAGATTGATGATTGTGGTATACGCGTAGATACTTTATTTGGGGCATGCTTTCACATTTCCAGAGCACTATATTATTTTTCATGACTCTGAAAGTTACATTCCAACCACTTAGGCCATAAAACCTGCTAATCAGCTTCCCTGTCCTTGCTCACTGCCACCTGCGGTCCCATCAGTTGCTGACCAGCTCCTGCCGGGATGTTTACAGAGACTTTATGTACTTATCACTTCACTGCTCTGCCCTGACTGGTGACAGGGAAGGCGTGCTGACGGTATCCAGACTTTCCCACCACGCAGACAGTGCGGGTTTGTGTTTCTGTTTATGTAAAACGATTTGTCCGTCTACCTACTGAGGAGGAATGCTGTAAGAATGAGGAGTGGCCTGAAGCGCAGTGATCCTCCCTTCAACCCAGGGCTGCACACCTCCCCAACATGCAGGCGGCACCATTACATCTGTTGACTTGGAGGCCACTAGTCAACCAGATCACAACGCAAGATGCCAAATGGAGGGTAACCAGGGATGCTTAGAATGTTAGAGCTGGAATGAGCCCAAATGTCACTTGGCCCAATTCCTTACCATGACAGATGAGGCTCAAAGAGGACAAAAGATTTTCCATCATACCACACCGCCTCCCATGGTGCCTCATGTGAGAAATAAATATTCACATTTCTTTAACGGCACTAATATTGACCAGCATGGAAAGTATAGGGAGCAATGAATCCTTTCATCAATGCATGTTTCTCCTACAGGAAATCAATAAAATCAGACCCTCATCAAGGCTGTAGCTAAGCGTGAGCCTGTTCTGTGAGAGTTATGTGATCTTCAGAAGGATTCTGACTAGAGTGGCTTCTCCTCATGGTACTGGAGTTTCCAAGCATAAGGGTGCTTTCTTAACCTTAATTGATTTGGAACCTGTAAAACCCTGTGTCTTCGCCTGGCTCCCCACACGGTCATGGGCATGACCGAGCATGGGGCTGTGTGTCAGGAGCAACTCTGTCATATGTGCCAGACAGTAGTAGCTGCTTAAGGACAGGAACATGGCAACTAAGGTGTGATTTCCTCCCCCTGCCCTGCAGATCGAACAGGTGAGCCAGCTGTCTGCGCTGGTCCAGGCCCAGCTGGAGTACCATAAGCAGGCCGTCCAGATCCTGCAGCAAGTCACCGTCAGACTGGAAGAAAGGTATTTCACAGCTCCCTGCATTTCACAGTTCCATTTTCTTGCTGTGGCACGATGTGTAAAGAAATGGGAATAATAGAGAAGATACATTTGAAGAACAACTTCTGCCCAAATTCCTGCTGATCCTACACAGGCAGCTGTGGGTCATTTGTTTAGATTTTATTTTGCTTTGTGCTTTGTTCTTTTGAGTCTAATCTCGTGTTTATGAGAGCTTGATACTTGGCTTATATTTTAGCTTCCACAGATGGGACACCAGGATGCGCCAGTGATAATGGCTGCACTGATAATAGATCAGCTGTTCTGTGTGGGTCCAGAAGGCATATCTTCATCAGTCATATAACAGCCCTGTAGACTTAAGTATTGTTAGCCTCATCTAACAGATGAGCAAACTGAGGCTCAGGGACATGAAGGAACCAGCCCTGGGTCATGCAGTGGTCCAGTGGGGGTCATGATCAAGCTGAACCTGTTTGAGAGCTTGGATCTTTGCACACTTTGTGTTTCCCTGAATGGTGACAAAGTCCATCTGAGGGGGCTGCTTTCTTATACCTGTTCCATCTCCTCAGAATCTCCCCACAGTGGGGTTATGGTAGTTTTCTTCATGGATGGGGTTCCCTGGAGTGTGGGAGCAGCCTGCACTGCTGTGCACAGTGGCCCTGCACTGTAATATGTGCTACTTTATTTAGCCAGTTCAACAGGATGGTTTTGCTAATGTAAGTATGTCCAAGGGCCACCTCAGCCACCTTTATTCTCAGCTCATGGCTGGATTAGACTCCCATAGCTGATGAGCTGGTTAAATGTACAAGGAAGCCTGCAGTCATTGTACTGCACTGGGGGAAACCTCCTCACTCTTCCCGTTTCCATCTAGCCAGCCTCTTCCTCTCCTCTGTTATCTGCCCTGACTGGTGCTTTGATTGTGCATCTCCCCTCAGTGCACCCTTGTGGAAATGCATGTAACACTTTGAAGCCTTTAGAAAGGTTTAAAACCATGCAGTTCAACATGCTGAAGAAATATCATGTGTGTTTGTGATATCATTCTGCTGTCATCATACCCTAAACTCTTCCACCCTTGCAAATCTGTTGTACACTTTGCTTAGGGAACACCTGAAACTGTGAAAAGTACTTAGGGGTGTGCAGAATATGCTTCCTGGCTGTACCTTTCCACATTCCTCCTGTCTTCCTTCATTTCTTTCCCCCTTCCTATATGACAAATTGCTCACTGTTCTCAGAGAACATAGCATTTCTTTCTTTCTTCCCTCCAAACCTTCTTAAGCTCTACATGGACAGGTAGACTCCCCTACTGCCCCCTGTCCCCCCCTCCCCACCCGCCCCACACACACTCCCGTGTTCTTGTAGCATTTTGTACATATCTCTATAACAGCATTTACTGCAATTCATGGTAATCAGTTATTTATGTTATGTCTCCTCTACAGACCATAAATTGTTTGAGGGTAAGAATTGTGCCTTATTCATCTTGGTGTTCCTAACACCTAGCACACTGCAAAGTGAACTCTGAATCAGTGAGGGCAGAAGTGAGGGATAGAGAGAAAGGCAAGGAAGGGCATGACTATAGGGGGACACCACCAAAAGCAGAGGCATATTCACATAAGAAAACGAAAGGTCCTTTTCAGATTTCCCTTGCTCCACAGTGGTAGATGGGTTGATGGCTTGAGCATTTCCCGAATTTTACTGCTTTTTTTTTTTTGCTTCTCAATTGACTATGCACTCTTTTTTTCCTCCCCTTTTTTTTTCAACACAGAATAAGACAAGCTTCATCTCAGCCTAGAAGGGAATATCAGCCTAAACCGCGGATGAGCCTGGAGTTTCCAGCGGGAGACAGTACTCAACCCAATGGGGGCCTGTCCCACACGGGCACCCCAAAACCTACAGGTAAGGAGCTCAGACCTGCAGACCGTGTTGCATAGGTCTTGGCCACATCCCGCTGACACTTTTCCAGAAATTCTAGGAGCAGTCCAACCTGGCTGCAAAAGGAATATACAGTGACAGATTTCCCACAGGATGGTTTTGTCAGGTAGAATGCTTTTAAAGGACTCTTCCTTCTTTCCTCATTGATCATTTCTGTTCCTCTTTTTCCCTCTTCTCTCTATAAAACTGTTATGTCCCTTGTCCCTTTTTCTCTCACTCCCTATCATCAACACACTCTTAACCTCCTGACTAACACATTAGATTTTGACCCTCCTTTGTTGTCGTAAAATCACCCTAACATGTCAGTTCAGTGCTGGGATGGCATCGTTTTTTTTTCTATTTTTCCCCCTTTTGTGGTTCTGGTATGCATGAGAGCGAATGCCTCTGGGCAGTGTGTGCCCAAATACACTCACATATACCCACAGGCACCAGCTCCAGGAACACACTGGGTTGGATTTCTTGAGTCACAGGAGCATATGTGTGAATATATTTGCAGAGAAATATATTTTGAATCTCAACATCTGCTAGATTTCCCTACTCCCACCATCCAACCAGTTCATCATGTCATGGTTACTGAAGTTGGTTCAATAAAAGCTGCAATTTACTTTTTGTCAGGAATATTGATGTATACCCAATATGGATTCCTTTAGATGGCATCACTGCCCTGCACCCCATACTAACAATTTAGACAAAAGCTAGTACTTATTTTCAACTTTAGCATTTGCTTGGTTGAAGAAGTGGAAACTCACTTTTACTGGATATGGATTTTAAAGATAAGCAGCTTTCTCCTATCTTCCCTGTATCTCCAGTGGTTGATGTTCTACAGCAGGACACTTTCTATGAGATGTTCTTTGGAGACTACGCAGGACAAAGTGAGGTCTGGGGTGACAGTTGGAGCCCCCTGCCCTTGCGTTCACCTCTACTGCTCAGACGCAGTGTGGGGTATAGACAGAACTGGCTCTTAGAAATTAGCTGGCTACAAGGACTAGTCATATAAGTTATATGTAACTCACTTCTGCCTGCTCAGAAACCAACTACATATTTCACTCTTCTTTCTGCTTTCTTTAAGTAAGAAAATATATTACATTGTTTCCCTTCAAAGCCATGTAGATGGCATGGGAGCTGTATGCACTTGTCTGAGTTGCATGCTATATTAATATAATTGGTCATTTAACATAGATCCCTTTTAATATAGAACTCTATCTTCCATTAATTTGCTCAAGGTAAAGTACATTATTTTTTATATGCCGTAATGCTGATGCCCTCCTGATATTTATACATGTAACAGTTTACAAAGGGTACATTATGTAATTTTTTAACATAATCTCATTTAATATATATAATAGTATCTGTGAAGTGAGTTGGTAGACAGAGAAACTAAGAGTGAAGTGCCTTGTGCAAGGTCACACAAAGTTCGAATTTGAACCCAGTGTTTTCTATTGTAGTGTTTTCACCACATTATAGCAGTTTTCCAGAGGTTGACGTATTTCTTCTTAAAAAGCGAGGACTGCACTGTTGTCCTGAGGTTGCAAAGCACCGTCCGTGTAATTAGCTGTACTGTTTCACATGTGCAGAGGTTTTAACCAGCTGCCAACATGGAAAGGATTCTGGTCATGCTGTGTTATGAACCTAAATCTCCTTCAAGCTCCTTAAGTGGTTGGGTCTCCCATCACTGGGCATTGGCAGGAAGGCAGGAAGCCTTCACAAATTCTGTCGTACGTATCGCAAGAATAGACGTGGCCATTTTTCCTACTGGGAACAGAAAACAGGAATCCAACAACTTCTGGAAATCTGAGAAAGCTTCTGAAGACTGGAGAGGGAGATGCCATGCAGTGGACATGGGGGATTGATAGAAAGAGGAATCTTCCCAGGAAGAGGCGTGTGGGGGGAAGCAAGGTGGGCAGCCAGCGGGTAGAGCAGGTGGTGATATGCGAGTTAAACTCCCCTTGTCTTCCTGTGTTCTTCTCTCCTGCTCTGACTCAGGTGCCCCAATGGATCAGCCCTGCTGCCGAGCTCTGTACGACTTTGAGCCTGAAAATGAAGGGGAGTTGGGTTTTAAAGAGGGTGATATCATCACACTCACTAACCAGATCGATGAGAACTGGTATGAGGGGATGTTGCATGGCCAGTCAGGCTTCTTCCCCATCAACTACGTGGAAATTCTGGTCGCCCTGCCCCATTAGTGTGTCCCGCTGGCTGGCTCGCCTCCTGACCCGGATAGTTAAGTTTAACCACTGCTTTGGCAATGCAGCTTCCAACACATCCCAAGCGCAGGCCGCAGTGGTCCAGCCATCAAGCCCCACCGAGTATCTTTGGTTGACGTGTGTGACCCCAAAAGAGTCATGGTGATGGATGGCATCTTCTCAGCCTGGTGGGCATGGCATGTGCTTTTTCAATACCATCTGAGGCCAGCCAGTCAGAGAACTGCCGTCCGCACAGTTCTCAGGAGTCTGTGGCTTCTTAGAATAATGACCATGAGCCACGTCACAGAAAAACCACCCTATTGAAGATATTATCTATCACCCAGGGGCCATCTCCGGGTCTCAGGTTCTCCCATTTAAATAGGAGAAAGTTTTGGCTTGCACATTGTCCCCTCCCAAATACGTGAGTCACAGAATGGTGGAAGAAAGCCTCCCTCACCAGCAAATTGTCTTCTGGTCTGAATGAGTCAGTCCCTTGATGCTGTCAGTAGAAAGGGTTGCGTGTGGATGCAGAGCCTTCCCTGAACTCATGCACCTTTGTTCCCCCTACTTACGCCTGTCTCGGAGGCACAGCCAGTCCTCCTCCTTCCCTGCTATTCAAGCCAAAGGGGAACTCCCGTTTTATTTCTGAGTAAAACAGGTAGGGATCAGCATATTGTGGGAGGGGTTGAGAAGAGGAGGTTTTCCCTTATGAGGAACTGGGAACAGATCTGGTTTCCAAACTTAAATTTCTTGCTGCACAGAAACAATATATGTATTTAGGGCATTCCTGAAGGTTACTGGGAAGGGGGAATGAATATCATAACTTCAGTTTTGTTTATGAATTATGTGTTTCATGAATCCATTTGGCACCGAGACCCAAGGAGAAAAACGCTAGAATCATGCTTCCACTAGCTCATAGACCAAGAAACAGTAAATCCCTTTTCTTTCCACTTTCACCTTGTGTTCTTTGAACATCATTTGTGCATATTCTGCCCTCAATGAGGACCAAATGAAGATGATTTTTGTGCTTAGAAGTTTAAGATGCGTGGCTGCATATGCAAAACTCTTTGCCAACTCATTTGTTACTTTTACCTCTGCCCCTCCAATCTCATCCTCATTTTGTGTGTACAGTGCTGTGCGTAAATTTATGAGTGTTGTTTTTTTTTTGTACCAGTCATTAAAGTCCTGTTAGTTTCTATCCAGAGATCTATTTATCTAGCTGTACAGGTTCTTTCAGAGGTTTAATGTGCTGCTTTGGATGTGCCACCTGCGGTAGTGGATCATGTGGAGTGAAAGGCAAATCTTACTGCTTAATGTATAAACTCTTACCACGGGAAGCATCGCTGTTTCCAATAAATATTGCTGAAGACAGAACCAAAAGCTCTAGCCCTTTATTTTGTGTCAGTTCTTTGGGTCCGACAGTGGGTGGACTAAGGCCCATTTCCCCAGTGCTTTTGATACAACCACACCAGACCCAGTTCCAACCTCAGATCCACTCCTCTGTAAGCAGGGAAAGGTCTGTCATCAAGGATCAAGCTAGCCTGGACACTGGTCAGGTCTTGATAACCCCAGGAAGGAGGAAATTGTGGAGAGAGGATATGGAAGTGGGAAGAAGAGGTCTTCTAGAAGTTAAATGAGTTATTGTCACTGGTGAGATCAGAACAGCATACTGTTCATAGGGGCAAATAAAATATGTCATTTCAACCAGTCTTTTGTTTTCTTTTGGGCTTAAAGAGAAAGAAATACAGAGATACAAACTGGTCAAAAACCAGCATTGTTTCTGTTGGTGTGTATATGGGGGGATGAGAGGGGGTTGGAGGGGTAGGGAATCAGTCCACACAGAATATGTATTTCTCAATCTCCTAAGGAAATAAACATGTTCTTTATATATTGGGTGCCCTTTGTATTCTTCCACGTGGAGGCAAATAATCCAGATGTCTAGTTTTGGGGTTTTTTTTGTTTTTTTAAAGATTTTTATTGGGGAATTGGGGTATGGGAACAGACAAGTTGCTGTCCTTTTGTTCTTAAGCCTAGTTGTGGAGGACGTCGCTTCACTGGCCCAAGTTGGCACCATCATTGCGCTCTTCCCGGGCGAGGCAGATCAGTCGCCGGCTTCTGGACTGCCACTCAGAGCAGCTGCTGGCTACACACGGTAGCCCATGGCAACCCACTGCAGCAGGGGCTGCAGCCTATGCCGTCGCTGGCGACTCACGGCAGCCCAGCTCTGGGTTGAGCTGTTGTTTAACATCTTAGCTGTGGAGGGCAGTGTCACTGGCCCTCATATGTGGGATCTGAACCGGGGCCCTCTGGCATCCCAAGCCAGCTCTTAACCAATGCGCCAGTCAGCCGGCCCCAGATGTCTAATTTTAATCTAATAGATTAAGTTCTATATGTGAACCACTCTAACATGAAAATAATATTTTTGCTAGAGACATGAGTTAAGTATCACAGATAAATTTTTAAAACCAATTTTAAAAAGATATTACTAATGACATTATTCTGAATGGAGAAAATCCAGAAGGATTACAGATAAACTATTAGAATTGATATGCAAATTTAATAGGATTACTGGATATTTAATAGGATTACTGGATATAAAATCAATATCCAAAAAATATTTCCATAAACCAGTAACAAACAAATAGAAAAAAGGAATTAAGATATATCATTTACAAAAACATTAAAAAATCAAACTCACAGGTATAATTATATGCGATTTCTACACAGAAAATTATGAAACATGTTTGAGAAAAAATGAAGACTTTAATAAGGGAAAAGATCTTCTGTGTTTATGGGCTGGAAAATTCAGCATGTAAAGATGTTATTTGTCCCCAGTTGACCTATAGATTTAATGCAATTTCAACCAAAATCTCAAAGTTTTTCTGTGTGTGTGAAAATTGACAAGCATATTATAAAATGTATGTGGAACTGCAAAGAGATATTTCTTCTTCAAGAACAATGAAGTTGGAGGACTTACTATTTCTATATATATAAAGTCACACTAATTAAGGTAGCGTGGTGTTGATGCAATGATAGAAGAAACAAATATCTGTGCAGAAGAGCAAATCCAGAAAGAAACATGTATGTATTCAACCATATTTGAACTAATAAAGCATTCCATTGCCTTTAATGTCACACATTCAAATGTTGCTGTGTCTGTAATAGTTCTATGACTCCAAAAGGAAACTTAATAGCAAGAGCCTGAACTGAATAGAGTAATCTCATTATGAATCAATGTCAAATGAAATAGAAGTATCATAACCATCGTTTCCAGGAAGAACTTCATATTGAAATATTTGTTTAAGGGAATCTTGGAGACCACTAATAACACACTTACCAGATTCAGAACTGTCTGGATTCCTTATTTTTATTGAAGTGTAATAAATTATTGTTTACAAAACTTTTAAACAGAGAACTATCGACTGCCACTGGGAAAGTCGAACCTACCCCAAAACACTTGTTCCTCTAAGACCGACCACAGAATGAACTGTCTGAAGTGAAAATAGAAACAGAAGTAAACTGAACCAAAATGGAAAACACGTTCAGTGAGGCAATTGTCTCATTTTATTTTACCAATATGTCTGACAGGTCTTAAAGAGAAAATTTTTTTGGAAAATAACTATTTTTCCTTAGTTTCTCTTTGCTGTAAATAAGTAGACAATAAGAATGACATGACCAGGAACTGAAATTTCCCTGAGACGCTGCACAGTATGTAGCATATTCTTGGACTGTGCCAAGGCCTGTTCTGCATAGACTTGGCAATGGTGTAGGAAATCAGAATTATCCCAAGGCTCGATTTACAAGACAGCCTCTGGTGCTCTGGATGGAACCACCTGGGCACTTTTAGCCCTCATATTTCAAGACCCTCTTATAACCAGATTAAGAACTGCCTTTCATCCCTTGGGGATGGTGATGGTGACATAGCAAGGACTTAATGCTGAAGAAAGAGGCAGCCTGAAGCCTCCACTTGGAACTCTGGGTGATGGTTGGTGGAGAAGACTTCCCAGGCTGCATGGAGGGGTGGCCACAACAACAATATCTAGGCCCAGCTATTGAGGACCTATTATGAGCCTCCTTATTAAAGGAGCTGTCAAAGAAAAGAGCAAAGCTCCTTTAGAAGGGCTCAATGAGTGCTAACCACTTAAAGGTTGGGCCATTGAATGTCACACAGCTATCGCACATGTCTAAGTGATGGTGGCCTTCCACTTGAGGCAGGAAGAGCTGTGATTCTTGACAGGACTGAAGTAGGTTGTTAACTTTGGAGGCAAAAGAACGGAGAGCGGCATATCAATACAGTTTTCTTAAAAAGGAACCCTGGACTTTTTTGTTCCACCCTATGTGATTAGGTGCTGATATTCACCTACATATATCAAGGCTAAGATTTTGGGAAGTCCCTTTCAACAAGAAATAAAGGTGTCCACAATAGGGGGCTGGAGAATAAAGTTTGAATATCAGGAAAACTCACAGATATTCGGAACCCTCTGTAATCTGGATTCTTAATTTTTCCAGTGGCAAAGGATTCACATATACTTCTGTGTGTCATCTGAAAAATGTTTTCCAAATTCATTACATTAGGGGTTTTCCTTTCTTTATATTCTAGGCAAGTAAAATGTAGATTTCTTCACCTGGCAAATTCTATCCTGATTATAGGCTTCTAGTGGTCTTTAAGCAATAAAAATAGATGTGTTTTACAGCTGTGTTTGAGTTTCCTGTATCATTTTTTCCCACACCTGGGAGTCAAACACATTCAACAGTTTTATAAGATGATGCTTGTAGTTGAAGGGCAAAGAAATGGGAACCACTATTATTTATCACCCCCTATCAAGCCCTTTATTAAGCTCAATATATGTAATTTTGATTGAATACTAAGGTGTTAAACCTTAAACACTCAACTCTTTGGGGTGGATACCCTGTAAGAAAGAGCTGTGTAAACAGGTTGATTGCCCAATGTAGTAATGTCTGATGTTGATTTAGGACTTAAAAAAGGAAAAGGGGAAAAAGGGAATTTACGCTTTAATGTTATGAAATATCTTAGTAGCAAGACAAAGAAATAGCTTCTTGGTGGTGAAATAAAGAGACTGTACGGTCTTATAAAAGGCTGACTTTATAGAATTTCAGATGTAGAAGATGAAGCAGAAGGTAAAGTGAGAGATGTTGTAAAAGCACCATTTTCCACACTTTATTTCCATGCTAGTGTTTTGGTTTCCTTGATGTTTTTCTGTGTGTGACTGGTAAAAGAAATATATATCACACTTCTTTATTTATCTAAACCAAATTAAGTATGGCTGCTGTCCCTGCTCCCATCGGAATGTGAGGAAGGACCTCTGGTTCTTGGCCTGATGCTGACAGGTTTTCTCACCCAAGTGCTGTGCTCTGCTAGGAAGTACTGCTCCAGCCCTCTGTGCCCAGGCTCGGTGCTGGGTCTTTGCTGAGCATCTCAAGCTGTAGCACCAGCACCCAGCATTCCTAGGCACAGAGCTATCCCATTGAAAAGTTACCCCTTCTTCATTTAAGTCACTTACTGCAGGAGAACAAGACATGTTATTCACTGCTCTACTGCCTATCCCAGATGCAGTAGTTAACTAGAGTTTGGGAGAAAGCCAGATAATCTGTATTTTTGAAAAGGTCCACCAGCGATTCTTACTTGTGTCTCTTTAATAGACAAGTCTCTTGTGTCTTGTGTCTCTGCCTCCACTAGAGCTCATGATGACGTCAGGGAGGCACCTAGAGTCTCCTAAACGTACCTGATGTTAAGAACCACCTGGAGGTACTTGGAAAAGTTGGATTTCCAGATTCTCATTTCAGCTACTCAGACTCAGAATTGCCTGTCCAGGGGCCTAGGAAGGTTCCATCAGAAAGGTTTAGGAAAAGTTGACTACTGTGCTTCCAAAACTTGAACCTGCATCAGAATCGCCCAGAGCTTGTTCAAACAGATGCCTGGACCCCACTCCCAGAGGTCCTAATTCGGGTGGGGGCCAAGAGTTTGCATTCCTCATAAGCTGCACAGTGATGCATTTCCGGTCCCTGGACCATACTTGGTGTCGTGCTGCTCCATTAGATAAGCTTCCTGGGAAGAGGCAGCTGCTTTCTGATATTTAGGCCCTGCTGTTGAGAATGATGACAAAACACAGATGCATTAATCAGTTATTTTCCGCAACTAAATTGTTCTGTCTGCGCATACACTGACTAGAACTTTTTGAGGAGAATGGTGGCTTGGGGAAAATCCAGGCATTTTTTTTTGTGCAGACCTGAGAAGTCCCACTTTAATTGTGCAACAGTGGCTGCTTAAACATTCTCAGATTCAGACAAGTTTGGGAAGCACTGCCTATATAAAAATGTTTTAGATCAGCAGCCAGCTGTTTACTGACTTGTTCTTACTTTTCATGTTTGCTTTGATTTTTAAAAAGATACATGTATTGATTACGTAACATTTGACGCATGCATTTCCGCCCTCTGAGCTTGCAAGGCTCCAGCATCCCAGTGTTTGCCCCACATACTCGTACATTGATGATTAGGTCTGATGTTGATGATGCTAGGTCTGCGTCTGTGCTGACTCAGAATTCCCACTTTCTTTCTGGCTATTCCTTTATGCCCTGCTGTCTACTTCATGTCTGGTGAGGGAATCAGAGAGTGCCACATATGGGGCTAGTGTCAGATCCCTTGCTTTTCTTATTTAGATCAGTGGATCACATACTTCTGTTCCTATCAGAATCCCAAGGGAGGGGCATGGTAAAATGCAGATTCCTGGGTTCTGACGCCAGAGATTGCAAGTCAGTTGTCTGGAGTGGGGCCCAGGGTCCACAGGGCTAACAGTCACCCTGCCCTGTCCCCTGCAATTCTGGGGCAGGCAGTCTTTCCTTAGATTTGTGAGTACCAATGGGAGACGATCAGTTAATAGACATGGTTGGCAACTAAGAAGGGTAAAGGAGGAACCACCTTCCTCTCACTTTGTAATGCCAGTGCTTCCCAGGAAAAGACACAGTTAACAGTATTACAGAAGCTGTGACATTGGCAGTGACACGAATTTTCTCTTGCCTTGATTTTTCTTTTTAGAAACATCAAAGGACTGGAACGTATTATATAGGAAATGGAGATGGGCGGAGGAGGGTGAAGAATGGGAGGGAGGAAGATGGTTCATGAGTCTGAGGAAACCTGGACTGACTTCAAATACCCAATCATCAAAATTTTTGGTGCCATCTGGTTATGATAGGTTGTCTTCATGTTCTGTTTTCCTTTTTGCTCTTCTCTTCCCCCAGAGTGGTTCATAGTTTCATGGGACCTAGATTGCCCTCTGCTGGCAAAAAGCAACAAAACACACGAAACTCCTTTTTAATTAGTTAAAAATCTGACAAATTTCCCTGGTAGTTTTGTGATCATCTTATACTATATAAGTAGATCTTAAGTTTCCCTCTTTCCAGTGACATGATGCTGAAGCTCTTTTAACCAGTCATTTTTAGCACATCTGGGAATCAGATTGATACCTAATGAAATAATGTGTGATCCTCAGGAAGAGAACTGGGTCCCGGCTCTTCCAATAAAAAGTATGCTTGTGAATCACGACGCGCACTTATCCAGTTGTGACTGGCAAGTTACAGGGGCTGCGTGTTTGTAGAATAGGAATTGTCTGCACTCTCATCCCAGCTTGTTGAAGCTGAGCTGAAAGTAAGTCGTAGGTCAGAGTACTTCATCTTGGATGCAGTGTTTCAGAAGTGCCATCTCCAGAGACAGGAATGAAAGTTACAAAGTGTATAAATGATATTCTTGGAGTAATTTTTAAAGCAGCTTTACTGAGGTATAATTTAGATACCATAAAGTTTACTCATTTGAGATGTATAAGTGATTTTTTGTGACAATGATTTTTAGTAAATTTATATAAGTATTGTGCACCATCACTGAAATCCAGTTTTAGAGAATTTCCTTCACCCCCGAAAAGATCCTTTGTGCCCATTGACAGTCAATCCCTGCTTCGACCCTCACCTCCAGGCAACCCCTAATCTGTGAATAGTGTTGTTTTAAAGCATAAAAATTTAGTTAAGTTTAGTTAGTTTAGTTAAGTGGAAAAGACAGTTTGGTTTAAGTGATAAGTGGTACCGGCATAATTGGCTGTCTACCTGGAAAAATATTCCATTAAGCATGCCCACTTCCACACATCTGCTCATTTCTTCCTTAATATTGTGCAAAGCAGCTCCAGCAGCTCCACCTTGTTTACAGTAACCATCACCATATCCAAACTTCGGGGAGCTATTTCAGCAACATTGTGGGGGTGGGGTGGGGGCTCTAGATATTGAATAGTGAGTCACAGGATAGTCCTCCTGGGCCAATAATTGCTCCCCATGCAGCCTTATGCCCCGCCCGCCCATCCCCAATTGAACACTCTCGAGACCCACTCCCACGCCCTCCCCTCGTCCCTGCCAGTGCATTTAGCCTCCTCCCCCTTCAGTGCTTCTCCCAAAGCAGGAGTAACTGCGTTACTCTCCTCTGGGTGAACTGGGCTCCGACACTTTATCAGGGAGAGGCAGGGAGAGGCAGCAGGACAGAGCTTGCGAAGCAGCGGCCTCCAGTGAAGCCTGCAGGGTCTCCAAGAAGGGGAGGCTGCTCTCCTCTGGCAAAGGGGAGAGGAGGAGCCTCTCTCAAATGGGATGATTTAGGGGAGCCAGGAGGTTGGGATTCTGAGCCTTGTCCACCCATGCAGCTCCATGCCTCGGTCCCACTCTTCCTGACTGATGTAAGGGAACCATTGAGACTGTGTGTTCAGCTCACTTTGTAGCTTGGCCTCCTTGACAGGTTGTACGCTTCATTTCCAGTACAGTCTACAGGAGATAGGGGGCTTCTCGATGCCCCCCTAGAGAGCCTCTAGTTTTTACAGTTGATGGTTGGCTGACCTGTAGCTGTCTTTTTTTTTCCAAGATATTCAAATCAGTTACCAAAGCCAGTGAATGCCATCCTCATAGTTACCATTTCCCAGTACCGTTCAAGTGCTACTCTTCACCTTCCACCTGCACCTGTTGCCTCACAGGTGAGTTCATTGTGTGCTTTATCCCTCAGCGGCCACCAGATGGGGGCCTTGCCATCTGACTGGTGGGCAATCGCTTCCAAAACCTCATTCTGTGAGTTTGCTTCTCCCCCCCCCCCCCATTTCTGGTACTAATGACCTTAGCCTGGTACCCAACAGGCAGAGCCTGAGACAGGCTTGCATGTAGGTACCTCTGGGTGGGTGGGAATGGGGAGAGGGTGGGCAGGACTGGGATATCAGGAAGCAGAAAATTGAGACAGTGAAGCACAAAAGTCTGTCTATAAAGGTACGTCATTGAAGAGTCCTACTGTTGGCAACTAGGCCTTGATCCCTCTAGAATATACAGAAAAGAAATATCCACTTGGAGAATGAAAGGGGGAAGCATTTATCTACTGATTCGTATCCCCACAGTTCGTGGTGTCCTATGGCTGAATACCAGAGTGGGTGCCCAGGAAGTGAGGTGGGCAGCCTTCACCTCACCTGCATCTGTGCAAAGCCAGTCAAAGCCCCCAAACTCCACTGTCCTCTTGTAACCAGCCCTCCCACTGGGAGGCTCACTCTGTCTGGCTCCACCCATCTTTATTGTTCTCTTCTGTAATTCCCCACCCACCATATTCACTGAGGACCTGGACAGGCGGCTCCAAGACTGCTTTCCACAGTTTCATCATTGTCCTGGTTACTGTCACTGTCCACATGAAGGGCCAGTTAACTCCCCAGCCTTTCAGTTCCTTGGTATTTTTACCTGCAGTGGTTTTCACTTCTATTCCACCACCACCCAGAACCACATTGCCTCAGAGATTTAGACTGTAGTACCTACTTTCTGCCTACGTGGTCCCCTACTCTGACCAGGCTCTAGCCAGTGCCCTGGTCTCCTTTGCCCTTTTGTCTTTCTCCAGTGTCCCTGACAACATCCAATCCCATCCCAACCCATCCCATCCCATCCCATCCCATCCCATCCCATCCCATCCCATCCCATCCCATCCCATGAGGCATCCAACTGTGTGCTTTCTTCTTCGCTGCCCTGGGGTTGCCTAGGACGCTGGAGAAAACCACACAAAAATGCAAATGTGCACCATAATGACTTGTTTTCTAACTCCAGCCACAGCCTTGACATTGCCTCGCAGCGCTTCTCTGTTCCTTCTCCCCTTCTCCACAGCAGCTGTTTGGGACATGCACTGCAGTCCTCAGTACCTGTCCTTCCCCTGTGCTGTCTACCCATTTCAGCAGACAACCTTTCCAGCAAGGTGGAAAATTCTTCGATTCCTGCCCTCCCTGCCCTGCCAACTGACAACTTAGCACTGTCCAGGAGAAGAGAGGTTCTCTTCTTGTGAAGAATTCATTTCTCCACCTGAACTTTGGATTCCACCCTTGTGACAGAATGATGTGTTGTGATATTAATTTGTGCTTGCCCTATGTTCCTCACCCTCCCCATCCCCATCCCCCTTGCCACAGAGATGGTTTGCGATGAGGTGAAAAAGACAGGTTGCTGGGAGTCCTGTTCTCTGTAAATACCCAAGCTTATTGAACAGGGTGGCTGTAGAGAAGGAATGGCCCATAAAAGCAAGAAGAGTGGACAATGATTTCCTGCCTATCAGAAGGAGCCTGGAGATGGAGAGGAGAGGGGAATTCCCACAAATCATGGAGACTCAGTGGCGGTGACCTGGGTTGGGGGCAGGGGCGTTGTCTATGTGACAAATCTAAGGATGCTGACCCTCAGGCATATGGGCTTACAGTCCCTCTCAAAGTGGATTGGGCCCTGCAGGTTTGAAGAGTGAGCATGTTCTAACCATATGGTTAACAACCGGAGTGGCCATTCAGATGTTTTGATGCTGTACTGGGATTCTTGCATGATCCTTGGGAGGTAGGAGATAGTGACTGGGATTGAATTTTCCAACAAAGAGTTAATTTGCTGTGATTTGAATTTCTTTGCAAGGTTCATGCCTCCAATACCCCCACCCCCACTCCCACCCTCAGGTACCTCATTCCTTCAATCACCACCTCTCCATCCCCGCTCACACTTCTGTCCCACCTCCTCTGCTGGTTTTCCCTTCAATATGTAAAAGCACTCAAACCTCCTCATCTTGCAAAGATACCCTTCCCTGGACCCCACACCTTCCTTCACCATCCTTCCGTCTCTCCTTTTTTGATAGGCATCTTCTTGAAAGAAAGTCCGCTTGGGTCATATCCATTTAATCTCTTCACTGATTCTCGCTTCCTCTCTCAGCACACCATAATCCACGCTGGTTTAGGTCACCAAGGCTGTCCTTTTCTGCCCTATTTCACTTCCCTCTTCTGAGGCAGGAAGCTTCCTTCTGCAGTCTTTCTGTTTCTTTGCCATTAAGGGGCACTTCATTCTCTTTGCTTCCTTTATTTGCTGTTTCTTAGAATCAGTGTGGCTTTTCTCCCGGCCTCCAAATGTTGGTCATCCTGAGGGCTCTTTCCTGATTTCCCTCACTCTATATATGCTCCAAAAAGAGTGACTTGAATCCTCACTTACCAGGTCCATGTGGATATGTCAGATATCATAAGTCCAGGTTTTCTGAGCTCCTGATTCAGCTGCTCACTGGACTCCACCTGGCTCTCAAACCCAGTGTGTCCCAAATAGAATTCATCATTACCAGCCCATCCCGACTTGCACCTTCTCCTAAATTCTGTGTATCAAGGAGTAACCTAACCACCCACCTTACTATGCAATCCCCAAGCTTGGGGTTTATTCTTGACTCCTCCCTTCATCTTCTCTTCTATGAATGAAGAAATTCTATCCATTTTACTTTCTAAATATATATATATATATATGTTTACTTACACCTCCCTTCTGTTCCATTCCTAGCAGTTTAGAGGTGAGGCCTCGTCTCCACCTACCTCCCCCATCCACATTTAAACTTTGATACATTTCCTAGTTGGCTGCACCCTCTTCCATTCATTCTCTGTTTGTCATCAGCCTGATCTTTCTGAAATGCCAATTTCATCATATTATAGCCCTTCTTAAAACCTTTCACTATTCCTCACATCATAGAATAAGTGCATTATCAGTGAGTGACAGTTGGCTATAAATAACCGAATATTTAACCAAGAGTGGCTTCAGCCATAGGATTATGTTTCCTCTCATAACAAGAAAACCCAGAGCTGGGAGGTCCCAGGGGTGGTTCAGCAGCTCTGTAATGTAATCAAAGACCATCCTAACTGTGTTGGTGATGTCTCTATTCATAGCCACCAGACAGAAGGCTGCAAAAGCTCCAAGGAGTGCATCTTTACAACGTCAACAAGCAGATTGATAATGCTGGGCCCTCTTCACGGGCATCTCCTCTTTTATCATGAAAGAGACGATGTCTCAGCCATTCCCTCAAGCACATGATCCCTTACACCTCAAGGGCCAGGACTGGGTCACGTGGCCATCTCTAGTTATAACGGCAGTTAGGAAAATTAGTATCTCATTCTTTCCTTCACCAAGACGAAAGCAGTCCAGCGAGGAAAAACAGATCAGGGAATGGCTGGTAAGCCAGCAACCAAGAGTAATCGTCACAGCTTTTATTTAACTCCTGGCATCCTTAAACACGTCCTTTCTTACCTCTATGCCTCTATCTGTGGATCCATCGCCTGGATTATACGTAACTTCTCATGTTCACACCATTCCCTTCACCTGGCTGGCTCCTACTCCCTTTACAAACCTCAGCTCAGGCATCACTCCTTACCCCTGCATGACGGATCGTATGTCCACCTTGTATTCTAGATTGTATCATTTATCCTACCGTGTTGTAATTCAAAATTTCTGTTCCTCATAGTTACCTTCAATCCCCTTGAAAACAGAAACTGAGTCTCTACCTACATTATCGCCATAGTGTATTTTCTTTGAAGGGGCTGAGCTATTTGTTAATAGTCCCATTTAAGGATTTGATTATGAGGCTGCTGCTTGCTCTCTCAGTCCGTCTCCCACCCCATGGTTTTATTAGCTGCCAATGGCCACTAGAGGGCACTCTGGCCTTTGACGAGAATGCCCTTTTGAGGGAGTTTGCGTCCTTTAGCATTAAGCTTGCTTTCCTTTTTATTTTCCCCAAAAGAAGTACTGATTTTGCAATTCTTAATCAAAAGACTGAAATCATGCATTAGTTATTTAAAATTAGATTTTGTTTGTGTAATGCATCCATGGAGTATATTGAGGTCATTCAGAGTTATGGCATACCTTCACTTAGTCTTCTGAAGTTTATTGCTAAAATGATGCACGTTTTAAATTCCCCTCCTTTGGCAGAGTGGGTGCAGCTTTTGAGTTCTTGACAGCATCTGAAATGGTCTGAGGAGCATAACCTGGTGTCTTGAATATGTACTGACCTCTCACAGCTCCAAAGCCTGCTCCATTCCCTCACTGTGGGGAAATCACTTCACCAGGTTGGCCTAGGGTGGTTTTGATAAGTAGGGAGAGCAAAGGTGAATATTAATTCAGGACTGGAGGGTGAATGAGTCTGGCTTAGGAAGTGAAGCTAGTGTGTCATTCAGTCAGTCAGTCTTTTGTGCATTTAATAAATATTTGAGGACCCATTGTGTGCCTGACATTCTAGTCATTGGAATATAGCAATTCATAAAACTGATTAAATCCTTGATCTCATGGAGTTTACGCTTGAGGGAGGGAGATAAATAAATGTATAATAAAATATCAGGAAAAATTCTATGGAATTCTATGGTAAGGGGTTAGAGAAAGGGGAAAATACTATTTTGGATACATGCCATAGAGGGAAGAACATGCTAGACAGAGGTTCAGGAAGTGCAGAGACCCAAAGCAGGAGAGTACCTGATGTGTTCAAGGGATTTGAAAGAGGCCAAAGGAGGTGGAGCAGGGGAGTGAGGGGAAGTGGTTGGAGATGAGGTTGGAGAAGAGCGGGGGTGGAGCAGGGAGGGTCTGGGTGCGCCTGGTAAGGAATGGGATTTGGTTCTCAGAGTGATGAGCAGCCAGGAGAGGGCTTTGAGCAGGGCAGTGACTTGATCTAACTTACTCTCTAATAAAAAGGACCCTGCTGGCCTCGTGCAGGAGGGGGTGGCCAACAGTGAAGGCAGTGAGACCAGCCAGGAGGTTAATGCAGGGTCCAGGCAAGAGGGGCTGGTGGCTGGACTGTGGTGGCAGAGGTGGCACGTAATTGTCAAATTACATTGTGTTTAAAAGATTTTAAAGATAGAGTTCCTGGGATTTGGGATGGATTGATTATATGAAGGGTGCGTAAGGGAGAGAGTTGCCAAATCTAGGGTCTTATCTCCCCCTTTACTTATTGAGGATTCGATTTAAACCGAGGCCAAATCAGTCATCGATGTTAAACTCTTGTACCCCTGACACCAAGCCTAGCACCAAACAACTGTTGTTTCTGCTGCTATTATCAATGAGGACCTCTGCTTTCAGACAGCAGGACCACAGTCTGGGGGCTCCCTTGTTCTCTGATTGACAGCAGTCTTCCAATCAGGCTTGGATGGTTTTCAGGATGTGACATGAGCACTAGTGGCCTTACCCTCAGTGGCCTCAGTTTCCCCGCCCCACCCCTTTCTGCTCTTTTATCCAGAATACAGAGTTTCATTTGTTAGCTGAAGCAAGCTACCTCTTAAATGTTCATCCCTATAACCCAAGAAAGAACTTGTTCTCTTCTTTCTGAAAAAAGTACAATGAAACCTCAGTGTGGCATTTGTCATTCCTTCAAGACAGGTTGGCAAAATCCCTTGTTCCGTGCTGATTATAATACTCTTGAGTCCTGTGCCAGTAATTCAGAGAGCTGCCACCAAGTGGTGCCTGCCAAGCCTAGCAGGCTAGTCCTCCCAGGCATGGGTACAGAGCTTGCAAAGCCCTCCCCCAATCCCCCCCCAAAGAACTTGCCGTTTATAGAAATGAACATCATTGAAAGTTAGACCGACTAACTTGGAAAGAATAATAGCATAGTAATTCATAATGAAAAAGACTGTGTTTTACATGCTGCCTCATCTCCCACCTTCTCTGCCACACGGCCTGGTTTACCCTCTTCATCATATCTCTTCAATCCCAGTGGGAGCCTCCTAACAGGAGCTTACCTTTCCTGCCTCTCAGTGATCCAACCCAGTCTTCCCCCCCCCCCCCACAGTGATCTTTCTAAATCACAAGTTTGATCACATCACTCTCCCTCTCAAAATTTTTGCCCCCCACCTTGTCTATAGAATAAGTCTTGAACTTGCGGGTCCTTCATAATCTGGCCCCAATTCGTCCTTAGTTTTGCATCTTGTCCCACCCCGTCTTCTCAATCCTCTGTTCAATGGACACCGGCCACATTCAGGGTTCCTTCCATAAAGGTAAAGTCAAGCTCTTGCTTTTTTTCTGTGCTGTTCCTTCTGCCTGGAGTGCTCTTTCCTTTTTCCCTGGAAACTCCACACTGATCCTCCAGTGCTCGTCTCAAAGTACCTCCTCTGTAAGATCTTAGGCATCTTCCCCACATCAGGTCCACTTGGTGCTGCCATGGCAACTTTTAAATCTGGGTGCCTCCCAGAAGCTAATCACCAAAGCCACCGTTTATTTGGGGCTTTCTGTGTGGCAGGGCGTCCTCGAGGCCCTCTCCATTGACTGTAATGTGAATCAGTGTCTCCCATAGGAGACGACTGAGTTTTGTTTACGCCCTATAACCTTTCAGGGTTTAGTCATGTGCCAGAGGCTTGGTAGATGCTTATGACTTGCCCACCAATTAAAGACCCAAAGATTTTGGTTTTGACCTTGTAGGTTCTCAGGCACCCCCTGATGATTGTAAGAATTCCTGTAAGATTCTGTAAGAGTTCCTATAAGAATTCTGAAAAGACTAAAACATGCCTCTTTTCACTGGGACAAGGTTTCGGGAATGCCTCCCTTTATGAACCCTGGCACCCCGATTTACCACAGAGGGAACCCCAGTCACTCCTCTCTCCTACAAAGAGCATTCCCTTCTTTCTGGCATTAATTACAGATTGAACATGTTTTGGATAATAAGATGAAATGTAATCAAGTTACCCAGTGTACTGTGAGATTCTATTCACCTGCGTGCTAAATAAGTATCTCGGTTATCATGTTCCCTTCCCCTTTTCCCGTGTACGTGTTAACATGTTTAGGGAGTTCTGGTATAAATATAGAGAGCACATGAAAAAATTTCCCTTCACTCTGAAAAGCTTCAAGGGTTACAAGGAGTTTCTATATAGTTTGTTGGAATTAAGAACGCCACAAATATAGGGGATTATGTAGATTAGGCTTTCTTCTCATGCTGCTTTGGATGCAGAAGGGTGGACTACCTGCAAACATCTGCTTGCTTTTATAACTGCAGGGGGAAGAGGCTAATCTAATGCCTACCATGGAACCCTGGCATGTGAGTGAATACTCTTTCTACGAGAGAAAGAGAAGGTAAGAAAGTATGGAGATAGTTGGTCTGATTGATAGATGTGCAGTGTGGCCCTTCGGTACCTGGATTAAGGGAGACCAAAATGAATGTGTGCTTTTGGGCTGAGTGCCCTGAATATGCAGAGATATCCTGCTGAGAGCCATCTCAGTATGATCTAGTTCAGGGTTAGAGGGGAAAGATAATTTTTAGTGTAAAACTAGGCAACACCATTCAAATGTCTTCCTAACCAACCCCAGGAATCTTGGACCTGAATTCCTCCAGAGAGGAGACTGAAATGCCAGCAGGGCGGGTTCCTGTCCTGGAGTCCAGTAAGAAAGTGCAAGCACTGGTGTGAAATGATGCCTCCACCATCACCTCCAGGAAAGGAGAGCAGTGGTGGAAGGGGAGCAGCAGCAGCTCCCAGGGGGGAGCTCCCCAGGCGGCAGTGGAGAACCTCAGGGGCCACTTTCAGGGACGTGAAACGTGTGCCTAAACTGGGATGAGAGAAGCTTCAGGGGACTTGGATGTTTCCAGTGTCCAAGGGAAGCTGGAGCTAGGTTCCGTATTTAAGGATTAAGGAAGTGTAAGCAGTGTAGAAAAGCACAAAATGCTGAACAACTTAACCATCAGGCATGCTACTCAGCCATGTTGCCCACCAGATTTGGTTCATATTTAATGTAGTGTGTACATGCATTGGGGCAAAGTGCAGTTCAGAAGCATTTCCTTATAGCTTTTGCTATGTTGTGCTATGATTTGTTATTTTTGTGTCTGTCTCTCTTGCCAATTGTGAACTTCTGGGAGAAAGAAGCAAGCATTATTCATTCTTGTATTTCTAGACCCCAACTGAGAACCTGGACTGCTGGTTAAGCCACAAATCCAGGAGAATGAATGAATTTTTTAATGAATTGGTGGGTGAATGGATGAGGACCTGATGTGGTCCTCTCTGCCCCTGAAGCCTGACTCCACATGCTGCTTTCTAAAAAGTGTTCTGGTGATTGCTGGGAAAGATTACCACTAGCACAACCCTTTGCATTTTAAAGGTGCAGGATTGAGACCAGTTGCTTAGCTATGCAGATGGTGCTGGAAAGGACTGATTCATGGTTGACAATCCCTTTCAGTGGGCCCAAGACAAAGACTTTTTTTGACGTGTGCCTCCAAATGCTCTCAGCTGACTCAGCGTAGCTCTGATATTGGACCAAAGCAACAACCACCTCTGATTCAACTCTTTCATCCAATAGTTCATATGATTTTCAGGCTATGGGACCAGGTGGGCCAAAGGGAGCTGTGAAGGAATGCATGTGCAGGATGGTGCACCTGCTTCCTGTGTGAAGTATGACGCCTGTGTGAAACTCAGTGCAAACTAAGCAGGTTTTCAGTGTATTTGCTTTGTTTGTTTGCTTTGCTTTATTATAAGCTTATCATCATCATCATCATCATCATCATCACACTTGTGAGGGCAATTTAGGTTTCAAAAAGCAAACCCCAAACACTGGCAAGCACATGAGTGTTCAGGAACTGAAATTTGATGGAGATCATTTACGCTCGTGGACCCAGTCCCTGTGTGGATGGACACTAAGTGAAGAGAGTTTAGGAGATGCATCTTTTCATGATGTACGTCTTCATATTTCAAGAGGAAGTTGGAGATAACTTTCCACAATGAATGAGTGATAGAGATTCTCGGAACAGGACCTTTGTTAGCAAAACAAAACAAAACAAAACAAAACAAAAAACTCTTGCACTCTTGTTTCTAGGATAATTATAAATTAGTTAACAAGTTTTTGATGCTCTTATTTCTAGGATAATTATGAATTAGTTGACAAGTTTTTGTGAGTCCAAAACAATGAGAATGTTTTATCATGCTACAGTTTTTTTAGCATGTGCCAGGCTGGAATTGTTTTGGTCCACAGCTGTTTTTCAGAACTTTACAATCACCCCACTATGCTAACTTGTTCTAAAAGTAACTTCATTTTAATTAAATCATTTAAAATTTTAATGATTTAATTATGGTGATAGAAATTTCTGTAAGGTTTGCAAGTCTCTAATATTTAAGCTTCTATAAGGTACTGTGGCTCTTGCATCTTGTGGAAAGAGATTGATAGGTGGTTAGGTGTCCCAAGAAATTCAGAACCTACCTACCCCAGTCTGCAACCCCCCCCCCCCGGAACCTGAGGGGGAAGAGGATGAGAACTCACAAAGGGCCTCCTGAGTCCTAACTTGGTGCCTGGCTTGGCCAGCACGTGGACTCACAGGGTCTTTTTCACCTAAGGAGTGCTGGCCAATGGAAGGTCCAGCTCCACAGCAGAAGGGGAAGCGTCCTAAGCACCCTTTCCCCAGTGCACACAGAAAGCTCAGGTTTCTGAAGCTTACCCTTAAGGAGGAGGAAGGGTAAGCCTAAGAAAATTACCCCGAGGAAGAGACGGGGCTGAAAGTGGAGGAAGCTTTCTAAGCAAGAGATCCTCGGGCATCTGGAGAAACTCCAGAGTCAGCCCACAATCTAGGAAGTCCACAGGGCTGCCAGGGCAGTGGAGATCACGGCAACCAAGGAGGAAACAAAAGCTGCCACCAGGAAACAAACAAAACACACACACACACACACACACACACACACACACACACAGTAAAACCTTGGATTGCGAATAACTTGGTTTGTGAGTGTTCTGCAAGACGAGCAACCATTTCTAATACATTTTAACTTGGTAAACGAATGATGTCTTGCAATATGAATATTTTGTTTCCAGAACGAATTATGCTCACTATCCAAGTATTACTGTGTGTGTGTGTGTGTGTGTTTGTGTATATATATATATAGTGTGTGTGTGTGTGTGTATATATATATAGTGTATATATATATAATGTATGTATATACATATGAAAACATATGTGCATATATATTCATATATATATATATATCTATATATATATATATACACACACACACACACTATATATACATACACATATGTGTTTCCATATAAGACTTTTTCATAAATATGATATTGTCCCTGGGCTTGCTTTCCTGTAAATGGAGAAATCATTCATATCATCTAATTGATTCTGTCCAAAATTAATGTGTGCTATTCATGATGGACTTTGTGATCTTTGGACTAAATCTGCTTTATAGGAATCAAATAATTCTATAGAGACAGCCAAATGTTGTTTCACAGTTATTGATGTAATGGACATACATGTTTTGTACTGTAGCTTCCCCAAACCTGTCTAATCACTGGAAACACTGGGGAGCTTTCTGGTTGGCCCTTAGACATCTGTAATTTTCAAGATATCTGGTCTTTGTCACGGTCAGACAGGTTCGAGAACTGTGCTGTGCCATGCCATGCTGCCTCCCCAAGTAGATGTTTTGTTTGTACTCATAATTTAAGTATCTTTCTCTGTGTTGTTCTTCTAAATCCCAGCTATTCTTAAGGTGCAGTTCATGTCTCTAATCTTTGATGAGACCTTCTCTGAATCCCTGATCAAGCAAAGTACTCTCTATTGTCTGAAGACTTATAGAATCTCTTTCTTACCTTATATACTTCGTCATATTTTGATGTCTATGAATGTGATTCCTCCAGACCTGGGGACAATCAAATGTTTAACTCTTTAAGATCTCCAAGAGATTAATGGCCACACAAACAGATGTTCAATGTGTACCTGTTAAGTGAAAAAAAAAAAAATCCCCAACCTAAGTTGGTCAATGTGAAATACTTTAACTTTGAGTCTACTTAGAAATGTGTCTATTGCTGAAGAGAACATGAAACTACAGTGAAATTGGTGGCCCATGTGGCAGTGATGGAGATTGAGACTTTTTATAAAGGAGGACTTCCCAAGGCCAAGGCTTGATAACACTGGAAGGGATTTTGTAGGCTAGCTCTGTGCAGACATCTCCAAAGGAAGCCAGCCTCTGGGACAGCTAAGAGGATCAAGGGGCAGTATGAAAAGGTCTGTAATGAGATTCTCACATTTTACATGAGGCAGCACAATACAAGCAGTCATCCCTGCGCATGGTTCCAATATGCATGAGTACCAGTTACTAAAATTTAGTTAAATAATATCAGTCCCATGAAAATACAGCTCAGATTTCATTACCATAGTATACTAACTGTGAGTAAGTGCACAATATATAATTTGCTGCTAGCTCTTCAAGCAATAAAACACTACATAAACAACATGAACATCATGATCAATAACCAATCATGTCATTTATTTCCGAGGCTGCTAGTGATTGGTCAATATCAATATCAGCATCTGTTTTTTAGCTCATACAGTCAGCAAAGCATGTAGTTGTGTTGCCTCCTTGTCTTCCAGTGATAAACTCACATGACATTTTACAAAACTAAACAATCAGAGGAGGGAATTGGCCAAAAATATAAAAGTGCAGTTAAAAAATGAAAAGAGAGAAACCCAGAAGTGAAATTTGAATGGAAAAATAAATGGAGTTATAGAAGAATTGCTGACTTTGAGAATGTTAACACTACAGCTATTTGAGAGATTCTAGATATGCAGCTGGAGGAACTTGGGAAGGTGAAATTATGGATCTAAATTAAGGAAAGCAGTTGTGATAAAAAGGATGAAGATACCCCAGAGTGCATGCAAAGAAGTTCACATTACAGGAACTCTCAGAGATATTTCATGACATTGAAAGTGCAAAGGATAAAATATTGGAAGTAGATTCTAATATAGAAAGGTGTATGACAACTCATTAACACATAAACAGTGCTCACTCTATATCATAAATTACGTGATGAGAAGGAGAAGGCAAACACTGTTCAAACTACTCTTGGTTTTGTTTTGTTTTTACGAAGAAATAAAACATTTTAATTTTCAATGTTCCTAATGTTTTAAGTTACAATATACTAAATAAATACTGGTTTTACTGTTTCTTTCCATTTCCCTATTCATTTATAAACAACAGTAAGGGAGTTTTTAATGTTTTGACAAAAATTTTTAAAGGTCACAGAACAATTGTAATTTTTCCCATTAATTATTAAGATTGCTTTGCAGAGTTTCAGCTTACATGGTCATTTTTACAGTCCTGCACTGCCATGCAAAGTGAGGGCTGCCTGTATTAATTCAAAGTAGACTGTTATAAATTAAGAAAGCATATTGTAATATCTACAGTAAACAATAAATAAAAGGCACATAAAAAGTATACCTAAGAAGAAAAATGGAAAGATATTATTTAAAATTACTTGATTAACTCTAGAAGGTAGAAAATGGAAAATAGTGAAACAAAAACATTTTTTATTTATTTTTATTAAATTTATTGGGGTGATTGGTTAGTACACTTAAATAGGTTTTAAGTGTATATTTCTATAATACATCATGTATATATTGCACTGTGTGTTCACCACCCAGAGTCAGTTCTCCTTCCATCACCATATATTAGACCCCCTTTTCACTGCTCTATCATCCCTCTCCCCACTTACCCTCTGATAACCACTAAACTGTTGTCTGTGTCTGTGCGTTTTTGTTTCTTTGCAAAAACATCTTTTTAGATGGCAGCAACATAATAGACCTAAAGCCAACTGTATTAGTGATTCACAATGTGCACATGTACTAAACACTTTAGAAGTCAGAGGTTGTCTGAATGGAAAAGAAATCAAGCTTCAACTATATGCTGATTACAAAAGACACAATTTAATATAAAAACACCAGTAGATAAAAGTAGAAGCAAAGGAAAAGATGTCCCATACAACAGAAGTGTAAGAAAGGTGGTAAAGCTTTTTAATATCAAATGAAGTATACATCAAACAAAGAGATGATCAGAAATAACGAGGGATGCTTCATAATGATAAAAAGGATGAATTCATCAAGAAGACATAAGTTATAATTGTGCACACATTCAGTAATTCCAAAATGCATGAAATAAAAACTGATGAAATAAAGGGAGAAATAGAAAAATCAACAATCATCATTAGAGACTGCAACATCCCTTTCTCAGTAATTAATGGAATAACAACTAGTCAGATTCAGAACAGATTAAAAACTGGAATGACACGTAGACCTAACATTGGCAGAAACTACCCACAACATTTGCACAATATAAGCTCATTTCCAGTGTATGTGGGACTTCCACCAAAATAAACCCTATGTTAGGATATTACACTTCAAAAGATTGAAATATCAACCACAATTTAAGATAAATGAGAATAGCATAATACATGAATAACATATAATAAGATGATAACTGAAATTTTTACATTTTTATAAGCATATTTTGGGTTTGGGTCCAATCATTTCATTTCTCTCTTCATGTATATTCTTTAGAACTGTCATAAATAGGCCCTGCCCCACTGGTTTATTTTGCACATTGTAAAATGGCAGCATTAAACTCATATCATATCAAATATGATAAAACATATCAAATATCATATCAGAGCTATGATATTTGAATTAATTCAAAGAGCCCCTGGCTGTGGTTTAGGTGACAGATCATGAAAAGAGTTAGCTCTTAGGAAGAATTAGACCAAGGACTTTGGTTTTGTTTATCCAGATGGCATATAAAAATCTTTAAAATTTACCCCAATTTTTTTAGAACTCGATTTTTATTTGCCATTTTTACATTTTGTCTATAGTGTTTTGGAGCGTATCATTTTATACAGGTTTCCCTCACTATCCGAAAGTAGAGCGCTCTATGAAACCTTCTGTTTCAAAATGGCGTAAGACAGCACATCCTCCACTTTCTGAAAGTTCATGGTAAGATACTTTGCTTTTATGAAAGACCTACATTAGTACGTTTTTACTAACTGAAGGAAATACAAAGAGGAGCTTTGCTTTTATGAAAAAAAAGCCATTACTGTGTTAATGTATTTATACATTAATGCATGTAAATATAAGACAGCTGTATTTATAGCTTTTTAATTGACTACATCAGGTACTCTGTGTGTGTGTGTGTGTGTGTGTGTGTGTGTGTGTAGTTGTACTGGTATCACCATTTTACTAGTTAGAATGAAGTACAGATAACTTATCTTACTTTACATTCTTTTGTCCTCTTCCATTTATAATTGTATTAAATAAATATTAAATTTTAAAAGTTTCTCCATGTATATCGAAAACCAAATTAGAGTGTTATAATTTTTGCTTCAACTATTTGCTCTTTCGATTATTATTTATTCTGTATTGATATTGTAAGATTCTTTTAAAAATAATTTCTTTCTGTTTAGAAATGGAAAGGAGGCATGGTTTGTTGCTGACAGGTGGGGCTGGAAATCCAGGTTTTCAGTTAGCCTTCAATTCCATTCAGTGGGGGTGACTTCTCATTACTGCTGGGTGAAGGCTGCGAGTTCAGGATCCCCACCAAGCCTTTGCTGATATCACCCGGGTACCCTGTCATTACTCTAGTCTCGGGGTCTCTAGTGTGTCTGTCATTTGCTCTTCACCTTTCATAGTTTTCTTAGGTTTCTTTATATATTGTGTTCAAGATTTTTAGCTGTACTTAATAGAATGAACAGGAGAAAGTATGTCTAGTCAATCTTTGCAGATGTGGCAATCTTAGAAAATATTTCTGCAACAATAATGAAAACACATCAGAATTTGTGAGATGCAACTAAAGCTGTATTAATTGAGAAATATATATATACTGAAATATATTAGAAAGTAAAAATGATCTACAATTGGTGATCTAAACCTTTACCTTAGAAAGCTAAAAAAGAGAAGAGAAAATTAAACTCAAAGTAACTAGAGGAAGGAAATAATAGAGATAAGAGCATAACAAATGGAGAAAAGAACAGAAGAATAGAAAAATTCATTGAAACCAGCAGCTCTTTCTTTGATAAGATCAACAAAATTAATGAATCTCTAGCCAGACTGATCAAGAAAAAGAGAGAGAAGTACATTACCAGTTTAGTCAGTTCTGATATAGCACTTATTCTGAAATGTGCATTCTTTCCAATGTGATAGGTATACTAGGGAGCAATCGGAGTGTAATGCATTTCCATGTTTACTTGGGCATGATTCTGTCCACAAGAAATACTAGGTGAATGCAGAAAACTGCCTTCTGCTGAACTGAGCCACCCAGGAAGACACAAAATGCACACACGTGCACACCCTGAACATCTCCCAGCTACATTTCACCACATGTGTGATGAGAAACACCCATCCACATCTGGTGTTGGAACTTTCTGTCCAATTTTAGATAACTCTTCTTCCAACCCTTCATAACAATCCACAAGCTGCAACCTTTCTGATGCAAGCAGGCATCAGGTGCTTTTTAAGGTAAAGTGCCAATTTGTTATATTTATATAGTTTTTAACCATTTCACATGTGTGCAACTTCTGTTTTTTAATAGATTCCTCTTTTTATGTGTCACCAAGTTTTTGAATGCTGTAGTACACTTTATCTCCATTTTCCCCATAAGCCTTGTGGTTTCTACTATATAATTTTGCATAGCCAGTAATTTTTAAGAATATATATGTAGCATTATAGCAAAACTGAGTGTACTTACCTGGTAAAGTAAAATTAGTCTCTTAATTTAGTGTCTCTAATAGTACCAAATATCATATTCCTCCTCATATGTTGCAATATGAAAACTTCCTGCCAAAAACCTTGAACTTGAAAGTAAGCAAGCCTTTTTATCTAACCTCCAGTGTAAAGAAAAATGGGGAAAAGAGAAATCATTTAAATGACAGTACGAGAAAGCAATGAGATAAATAAAAAATGTTACAGTCAACCAGGTAGTTGGCTTGATCTGATTGAATTTTACTTTAAAGAAAACAATTATAAAATACATTTTTAGTGTCACTGGGGCAATTTACCAGAGACAGGGTATTACATAATATTAGGAAGTTATTGTTAATTTCATGAGTAATAATATAATTTCTATTAAATCACAAAAGGTCCTTATTTTAGGGATATAAAAGCTTAAGTAGAAGTGAAATGACCTGATGTTTGTAATTCCTTTAAAATGTTTCAGCAGTTTATATATAAACATACACACACACACACACACACACACACACACACACACACACGGTGCCAAAAAAATGGATATACATTTTAAGAAAGGAAAAAACTGTAAATTGTAATAATATACACCAATAACAAAAGATGAATACAAGTCACATTTTAAGAAAGGAAAAAACTGTATTAAAATTGTAATACTAAATATATACCCATGACAAAAGATGAATACAAGTCTGTTATACACTTTATGTGTGTAAATATATACATATATATATATATATATATATATATATATATATATATATATACACACACACACGTATATGGAAATGCATGTGAAAATATAAGAAAGTGAAAGCAAATATGGCAAAATGTTATGGATGTTCATTATACTAAGGTTTTCACTTCATGTATGACATTTTTCATAATTTTATAATTTTGTGGAATTGACATGTAAAAGGAATTAGAGTAGTTTTCACCTGCTTTTGTTTACAGAGAGTTTATGGCTGCAGGGGTCCCTCGAGCTCTCAGGGTCAGTCTCTCCTGCCTGCACCAAGTGGACACAGCACACTCTCATTGCCCTCGTCTCCTATTATAAAAAGCACTCCTCCCTAACAAGACATGCGTTTATCTGGCCCCCTAAAAAATATTTACAACATTATTGATTACGAAACTAATAATAAAATAAAATAAAAAAGCACTTCTCTCAGGGGGCCTGTGCCCATCTTTGGGATTCCTTGCATTCCTCCAGGACAGAAGACTCCCATTGTATTCCCTTGTCTGGCCCCACAAGGGAAATTTAGCATATCTTTCTCTCTCTTACTTTTGTTTTGTTTGCGTGTTCTTGTTTTTCTTCTAAGGAACAATCGGATCAGAACAAAATTTGAAAGAGCCTCTGGAGTTGTGTTTAAGAGTCACCAGGAAAAGAGCGTTTTAGATGTTTGGGACTTAGGGGGCAAGTCCTTTTGCCTTTAACAAAGACTTGAACACAGAGGAGCAGCCCAAGGGGGAAAGCAGAGCCCGAGGGATTGTAAAAGTGCATGCCTGAGTCCTGTTTTCATGCAAAACTGGGCACAGCTAGTCTCTCCCAACTCCTTGTCAACTCAGAGCTGCTGAACCTGAGACAGGCCTGAAGGAAACAGATACCTGAACATACCAGACACAGGGGGACAGCTCACGTGCATGCCCCTGCAGCAAACACAGAGAAGTCTCAGAGATAAAGGGCACAGTGAAGGGGACCCAGAAAAAGAATTAGGTGTATTTAGGAGTGATTATAGGACTTGATGTGTTTTTTTCTCTTTTACTTTTTCACTGGAGGAGGTGATTAACTGTCATGTATCCCAAAATAGTTTAAGCTAAACATAGCATAGCTGGCAGAGGTTGTTACAAAAAAGAACTTGGGTGTGGGAATGCTGACGCTTAGCTGTAATCTTTCCCCTGGGTAAAACAATGTCAATGTTAGAAACTCAAACCAAGGTCAACCTGGAGAATTCAAGTGTGAGATCTCATTAATTCAGGGGGAAAAGTTTATTATCATGGGTATGCAAACTAGCTCAAGTTAGAAGGACCTTTACTTTAATAACCATAATCTTTTTTAACAGGTTAAGAGACCACTATTAAGATTTAGTTCAGACTCCTGACTTTATGGTGAGGATCAGAGAAGTAATTTACCCAAGCTCACATATCTAGTGGGTAGTAGAGGTAAGTCTCAAAGTTTAGTGCTTTTCCAACTATACCATGTGGCTCCTCTCAATTTAGGTTTCTTTCCCCACTGGATTATGATTAAGCCTGAACACAAGTAGAATATGATTAAAACTCAGAAGACTGTATGTTGGCCTAATTGAAACCTTGTAAAGCTTCGAGTAGGTTCTTGGAGATGGAGAGAAGACTGTAGTTGGCAGATTGTAGGGACACAGTCAGGAAAATAATCAGAGCCTCTAGTTAGAGGCAGGTGTTGCCCTTGAGATGGTCTAATCTCAGAGGATGCTCAGAGGTGATTTCTGGCATGCCATCTGAAGAGTTATCTGGGTGCCTGTGTGGGAGTGGAGAACCAGTACTTCCTGGATGTATGCTTATGGAATTGGACCAGGAACCATTAGGAAATAGGAAATGTGGCTCTGGACCCACACTGGGTACATGCATAAGAAATCTATTCATCCCTCCAGCCTCACACCAGTCCATCCTGCATAGGATTCCATACAACATATTTTTGCCCCAGTAGAAACTCCTTGGAAAATTCTATTTACTCATTTGTGTATTTATTTGTTTATTTTTAATCTTTGAAAAACTTTTATTTTGAAATAATTTCAGACACACAGAAAGGTTGCAAAAATATTGTGAAGTATTCCCATATACCTTTCACCCAGATTCCCAACATGTTAACATTTTACCAGTTTGATTTATCATTCTTTCTTTTGGAATCGTTTGAGAGTACATTGACAATATAATGCTTCTTTATGCCTAAATTCTTCAAGGTGTATTTCACGAAACAAAGAGAGACATTCTTTTATATAGCTACAGTACAGTTATTAGAACCAGGAAATTAACATTTACTCAGCTATTATCTAATCCACAGCATTCACATTTCATCAGTTGTCACACTAATGTGCTTTATAGGAAAAGAAAAATATATTTCTCTGGTGTGGGATTCAAGCTAGGTTCACATGAGGCATTTAGTTGTCATGTCTCTATAGTTTCCTTTAAGTTCCTCCATCTTTTTCATGACCTAAAGACGTTACTTTGTAATTTGTAGAATGTCTTTTAGTTTTGGTTTATCTGATGTTTCTCTATAACTAGATTGCAGTTGTATCTTTTTGGAAGTAATACCACAGAAACGATGTGTTTTTCTCAATTCATCATCTCAAAAGGCAAATGATATCTGTTGCCTGTTATAGGTTATATTAACTTTGAACACTTTGGTAAAGTGGTGTCTATAAGGTTTGTATGCTGTAAAGTAACTTTTTTTTCCATTTGTAATTAATAAGTCTTGTTAGAGATACTTCCAGACGGTATAAAAATCCTATTTCTTATCAAACTTTCACCCGGTAGTTTTAGCATCATGGCGATTATTGCCTAAAACGATTACTATGATGGTTGTTGCACCACGGTCATTATTTTCTAAGTCTATGATTCCTGCCACATTACTTCCATCATTTCTTCTATATCTGTCAGTTGACAACCTACGATATAGAAGAGATTTCCCTTATTTCTTATGTATGTATGTATGTATGTATGTATTTACTAAGGATGGACCCATGGATTCTTAAGTGTATTCTGTGGGTTGTAATCTATATGGTCAATATTTATTTTGAGGCTCAAATTGTCCCAGTTTGCATCTGTTCAAGCTGGCTCCTCATCCTTTTGACATGTCCCCATATTCTTTCTTTAAGCACATCCCTACTTTCTGGGTCAGTAAGATGTTCCAGCTTCATCCTGTATTTTCCCAAATGCACCCTGAAATCAGCCATTTCTTCAAAGAACACTGATTCCTTTCGGTAGAGAATGGTATTTAGAACCCAACATCTGGATGCTGAGTTTGCTGATTTGTACTAGGATCCCAAGATGACACTTTTTTAAGCACTGCTTTCATCATTTCACTTCTGTGAAACTTTCTGGCCCTTTCTGCTGGGTAACACTAGGGTCTACTTTCCCACTCCCAGACCCGGCCTGGTGCTGCCTCCTGTTTTCCAGGAAGAAGCTTCCACCTGCTTGTTCTCCTTTTCACAGTAACATCTTCTCTCCCGGTAGCTAGAAATTTGGGTGCAAGCTCCCCAGAGCCCTCTGTCCAACCAAGTCCTACAGCAACTATGTATTCTGAACCAAAAACTAGGGAATTGCAATACATGACCTCCTAAGCTTAAATATACTGACGGGTAGAATGGAACAAGGTATTTGAAATCAGGGAAGTCTGGGAATTTTATCTACCAATGAGTACAAAGCCCTCTCTCTTCCTCTTTAAATGGGAGCAGAGATGTGAAAAAAACAAGATGGTAAATGTGGGGAGCACTCAACTTTTCCAGACATTGCTCATGTTCATGTTGACTATTCATTGGTCCATATTTTCCAAACATTTTTCTGAGAAGGTTCAGGGGAGGTCTTCACCTGTTATACCTCCTTAATTCCTGGGAGAAAGCTCATTAACCCTTCTCTCTTTTTCGTCCTGAGTATCTCAGCGAGACCCCTGTCAGAACATTTGCTCTCCATACAAATTTCCAAATGCTCTTGAGTCATACCTTCCAAAAGACCAAATACAGTGTACGATGGTGGACAGGAAAAGGAACTAACGTAACATATATGTTTCATTTCCCCAGTCCTGAAAGTTTTCCCTGGCCAAGTCTGGCATTTTTATTATGTCTTAAAGTTGTGCTTTGTTATCATTTCATTGGAAAACACATGTCTTTGTTTAAAAATGTGTATTTGCTGATGCCAGTTGTATATCCTGAACCATCTTCCAGGAATGATAGTAGTTTTCATTATCTCAGAAACTGTGGCCTTTTCTAATGCAGGGGAAACAACACACAAAGGAGGCTTGTCAGAGCTGACTCCCAGCTCAGGGCTTGATTTCAGTGTAATTTTAGCAAGTCATGCATCTTGTGTACCGTGTCCACTGCTGCCTCTAGCCCAAGTAGTAACTTTGCATGGATTAGGAAAAAATGCCTAGGTCTCAAACTCACAAGTAATTAGTTGGTCACTTCCATGGATGATTCATTAACCAGAATTAATCCGATGACCTCATCCCCCACAAAGTGATCAGGAAGTATAGTCCTGCCATGTACCCAACATGTGGGGAGAAAAAGAAATATGTGACAAGAAGACTAATGGCAACTAAATGCCTCACAATTAGTTGTATCTTATAATTAATCAGCAATATTTTACCTTATCAGTAGTAGGTAAATAGTAGTATTTCTTATAATATCTGGCCTTTTAGCTTTTATGGTTAGAGTGAGACTATTAACAAGATTTCTTCAGTAGCCCTATAAACACAAAGGGGTAAAAATCAGTCTATGGTTATAAACACACTCAGAGCCAATAAAATTAATAACCCGGAAGTTCACAGGACATCTTTGTGGGAGCTGCTCAGTACCAAAGCTGTGCCACTTGCTTGTGCATAGGAGGAGCTGTGTCTTTGGCCATCACTGTTACTATACCCTCTCTCTTTGTCCTATATTCTTCCTCTGCCTTGGAGCATTGCAACCGCTGCTACAATGCCTGCGATCAAAGTCTGCTTGTCTGAGTCCTGGCAGTCTTGTGGCTCTTCCTGGGACCCTGGCTGCCTTGCCATGTCCACCAAAGTTAATTAGCCCTAATTCAGGGAGGAACTGTGCTTGGGCCAAGGCTTGGATCTGGGTCCCATGGACTGTCCACTGAACCTCAGCCCTGGTACTGCTCTGAGGCAGGTCCTCTGGCTGTCTGCAGCCTCTGCTGGTGCTAGCATTGGGGCCTGATTCTGGTTGCCACCTGCTAGACTCTCGCGGGGACGCACAACCTTGACAGCACAGCGTCTTCTGCTCTCGCTGCAAATACCCTCGCTAGCCAGCAAAGTGTCCTCTTCCAGAGTTCCTCATGATGATGCTGAGAAGGCTGTGATTCTCCCACTCCAGACTGTTCATGAGCTTCTCCTAAGGGAGAGAGTCCAAACGAAAGAAAGGCTGTCGCTTTTCCTCCATGAAGCTTTAAATACCGTGCAAGGCTTTAAATATCATGCAAGGTGCTCTATGAAAGAAAGCACTCTCCCTACAAACCCACCACACACGTTCCCGTCCTTGCACAGTACGTCCCACCTGCGCTAAGCTGTCTGCAACCACCTGCTCTTCAGTATCTCAGGCACTCTCATGCTTCAGGTCTTCACACAGGTCTTTTGTATAGAATATCTGCTGCTCCTGCTCAGTCCCACTGATTCTCCAGTGTGAGGCCAAAGGCTTCCACCTCTCTGACAGCTTTCCTCGTTTCTGCAGCCTTACCTACCCTCCATTCCTCCAAAACCCCACCTAATTTCAGCCATGCCCATGTCAGTCTAATCATTATATCACGTTTCAGTTGTGTATGTCTGTCTCTTCACAGTAAGCTCCTTGAAGGCAGGAGCCATGCCCTTGCATTTCTGTATATCTCATTTCTAGCATTATAAAGCCCACTCAATGTTAAGTGAATGAAGGTCTGTGCTCTTGGCAAAGAGAATGGTAAATCATTCACCAGGCTGCAAACGTGAAGGCTCCAGTAAAGCCCTCTCCCTGGAAGTAGACCTGATGCCAAACCTCGAGACAGAACAAATGAGAGAGGCAGGAGAGGGAGGCACCATCCATGTCAGCTTTCCTCAAGCGTAGTGGAGAGTTGGGAAGTGTACCAGCAATGATGACAGGGTGGAAACATGGGGCTTTTCTCAGGCACAAATGTATGCTAAAGAAAAGCTGCAGTACCGAGGCTGGCAAGACAAAGGCCTCAGCCAAGAGACGACACCTGACAGGCCCACTCTGCAGCCATGATTTCACTGTTGAGCACGAGAGCCATCTTCCCAGCTTCCCACTGGAAATCTGGACAGCTCAGGTTTGGGATGTCCAGAACTAGTTTCATCGGCGCCCTCTCTACCTCCTGGGTAAGGGTCCGACCACACACCCAGCTGCCTGAGCCAGGAACCTGGGTATCTCTCATGATGCCTCTCATGCCCTTGCCTCCCACATCCGACCCACCACCAAGACCTGCTCATGTTTCTTACTGAACAACTTTGGATTCTGCTTGCTGAACGCATCTTTCATCTCCTTATCTCCACTCTGTTGTCACTGGCTTAGTTCAGGCTGCCATACTCTCCCAGACTTCAAACTGATCTCTCTGCCTTTAGTCCCTACACAGTGCTGTTAGATACTTCCCTCCCATGTTAGAAATACTTCGGAGGCTACTTATTGTCAACAGGATTAAATCTTATTTCTTTCAGCTGTTAGAGGCAAAACATTGTGATGCAAAGGACTTAAACCAGTAATCTCCAAAGTGGCAGACATAATTCTCGAGTGTGTGCAAGATGACCAAAGTGGCAGACACACACTAGAGTGTGTGCAAGATGACCAGTTGTAGTACAAGAAGAAAATATTGGAACTTCCTATTCTTTTCTAAGAGTAAGAAAACAAAGCTTATCACTATTTAATATGAAAATTGACATTGGTGGATTCACTCAGTCCTTATGCTATGTGGTAACAGTCGCATTTCCTGTAGATATAAGAGCCTGAGGAAAGAGGTAGAATTCAAAATTGGGGAAGAGTTGACCAAGTACAATTCATGTGTGCCTAGTTAAGTGAACTTAAAGATCATGTACTATCTGGGTTTGGTTTTGTTTTTTGGATTGCTGGGGAGGATGGTGAAAGGTGAAGATAATGAGGTAATTTTTTTCTATAAATTTTTTTTGGGGGGGGAGTTGGGGGGATAGAAACAGCGCTGGGGAATTGGGAAGGGGAACAGACAAGTTGCTGTCCTTTTGTTCTTCAGTCTAGTTGTGGAGGATGTTGCTTCACTGGCCCAAGTTGGCACCACCATTGCGCTTTTCCCGGGCGAGGCAGATCAGTCTCTGGCTTCTGGACGGCTGCTCACAGTGGCTGTTGGCCACTCATGCTGGCTGCTGGCCACTCACGCTGGCTGCTGGCTACACATGGTAGCCCATGGCAACTCACTGCCACAGGGGCTGCAGCCTACGCTGTCGCCGGCGACTCACGGCAGCCCAGCTCCAGGTTAAGCTGTTGTTCAGCATCTTAGCTGTGGAGGGCAGTGTCACTGGCCCTCATATGTGGGATCCAAACTGGGGCCCTCTGGCGTCCCAGGCCAGTTCTTAACCATTGTGCCACTTGGCCGGCCCTTCTATAAATTTTTTATTGAAGTATAATTTATAAAACTGAAATGCATCACAGATTAGTTTTACCTCCTATAGAATTTCTATAATTAATGGGATCAAACAAAATATAACCTTTTGTGTTTGGCTTTTTTATTTTTGTTTACCATAATAATTTTGGAACTCATGTATAATGTTGTGAACTGGCATGTTCTTGACTTTCTAGGCTAACAGTTGTTTTCCAAAGTGTTTGTACTGTTTTATACACCCACCAGTGGTATATGAGAGTTCAGGTTGTTCCACATCCTTGTCAACATTTGATGTTGTTAGACTTTTTCATTTTAGTCATTCTAGTGAAAAGGCATTTATTGCATTAGGGTTTGCATTTGCATTTCGCTGATGATTAATGATGTTACTCTCCTTTTCATTTGTATATCTTTTCATTTGGCCATTTGTATATCTGTGTTTGTCACATGTCTAAGTCTTTTGTCCTTTTTTAAAAAAAATGATTTATTTGTTATTAATTTGTAGGGGATCTTTATATAGTCTACATATAAGTACTATATAAGATACATTTATTACAAATACTGTCTTCTAGTCTGTGACTTGCCTTTTCATTCTTTAGTAGTGACATTGGATGAGCACAAGTGTTTTTTTATTTATTTACAGATTTAGAATTTATATTTTTCTCTCGTGGAGTTAGTGCTTTCCATATCCCATTTAAGAAACTTCTACCTGATTGTGAAGATACCCCCTTATGCTTTATTTCAGTATGGAACGAAAGTGAAAAAGGCAGATAACCTCTTAGTTATTATGAAATTAACTGAGTTTACAGACTCCCTAAAAGGGTCTCGATACCCATAGTGGTAGCCAGACCACAGTTTGAAAACCTATACTCTGTATTTTTATGGATATTTTTTTCCTACCTATTTTATCAGTAGTATAAAAATCTCCCAACTCTGATCCTGAATGTGTTTCCCTTTAGATCTGTCAGACTTTTCTGTATGCATTTTAAAGCTCTGTTATTTTGATCATGCACATTTAGGATTTTTGTGTTTCCTGATGAATTGGCCCTTTTATATGTCCCCCTTTATCTCTGGCAATGCCCTTTGTCTTGAAGGCTAATTTGTCTGATATTCATATAAGCTCGTTAGCTTTTTAAAATATATAAATAATGCTTGCATAGTATGTTTTTTTCATCCTTTTATTTTTAACCTATCTGTGATTTATTTGTAAAATGAATTTCTTGTGGACAGCATATCATATAGTTCTTGATTTTCTTGAATGTCATTATGACAATCACTTTTAAAATAAGTGTTTAGTCCATTTATATTTAATGATTGACATGATTTGGTTGAAATCTACCATCTTGCTATTTGTTTTATTCTGTTTTTCTTTTTTTTTTTAAAGATTTTATTGGAAAATTGGGGGAGGGGAACAGCATTGCAGAATCAGGGAAGGGGAACAGACAAGTTGCTGTCCTTTTGTTCTTCAGTCTAGCTGTGGAGGACGTCGTTTCACTGGCCCATGTTGGTATTGTGATTATTCGTTCTTCCCGGCTGAGGCAGATCGGTTGCCGGCCATCATTGGATGGCCGTTCACAGTGGCTCATGCTGGCTGCTGGCACTCACAGTAGCCCACTGCAGACCCACTGCAGCCTACGCCGCTGTTTTTAATTTGCCGTTCTTTCTTTCCTGATTTCTTTTGGATTAATAGAATATTGTTTAGAGTTCCATTTTATATACTCAATTAGATTTTAGTTATGCCTCTTTGTTTTATTTTTTAGTGGTTGCTTTTGGGATTAAAATATTCATCCCTAACTAATCATAATCTACAATGAATTAGTATATAACCCACTTCTTATACAACTTAAGATCCTTTTTTAAAATTTATTTTTATTTTTTATTAGTTTCAGGTGTACAAAGCAATGTAATAGCTGTGTAGGTGCCTGACCACTGCACTGTACACCTGAAGCTGAAGCTGAATATTGTTGAATGTCAACTATAATTTAATAGATAGATAGATAGATAGATAGATAGATAGTCATGAGATGTGGAGTACAGCATAGGGAATAATCAATGGAATTGTAACAGCTATGTACAATGTCAGAGGGGTAATAGATTGGGGGCGGGGGGTTATCATTTTGTGAGGGGTGAAAATGTCTAACAACTTAAGATCCTTAACAGCATACTTCCATTTACCTCCTCTTTCCTTTGTGCTATTGTTGTCTTACGTTTTACTTTTATGTGTATTATAAATCACACACTGCATTGCTTTAATTTGTACTTTATACATATAATTACGTGAGCCCTTTTACTATGCAGACACAGACCCAGCTTCAGCTCAGGCATATTTTCTTCTGTGACCTATTTAATTATGTTTAATGATGGCCTCACCTCTATTTCTTCTTCTTTCTCCTTTTGAGACTCAGTTGTTTCTCAGGTTGCCTCAGTGCATTCTCCAAGCCTTTAATCTTTTACCTCCCGGCTTTCATCTTTTTGTATTGCTCAGTTCTTTAAAATATTTCTTCCATTTTTCTGGCTTGTGACTTGAACCTCAGTGGTTGTTTTTTTGTCCATTCATTTATTGACTTCATTAATTCTTAGTCATGTTTTTCAGTACTGAGAGCCACCTTTGTACTGTCCTTGTATCGCTTTAATAATTGCTTTTTTCTGCCCTGTGCACAGTGTTGTTAGTCTCCTCCATCAGCTCTGTTTCATGAGGGGTCTCTTCAGAATACAGTATATAATACCTTGGTTTGCAAGCATAATTCATTCCAGAAACAAACTACTCGTATTGCAAGACATTGCTCGTTTTCCACATTAAAATGTATTAGAAACGTTTGCTCATCTTGCGGGACACTTGCAAACCACGTTACTCAGAATCCAAGGTTTTACGGTATTCTGCTTGTTCTCCTCCTCTCTGACTGATAGACATCCTCATGTGTAATTGCTATTTGATTTGATTGTCTGCTCACTTAGGCTCAAGCTCAGCTGTTGGGGCACTTTAAGTGGGTCCATCCCATGAGCAATGGAAAGCTTGGTGGTTTTTGCTCCTTTGAGCCAGTGGTGGAACAACAGGTGTTTTATCATCCTTTACTGAGGTGTCAGCATCAGGAAGAAGCTTTTTGTTTCTTAGCCAAACTTGGGTTCTCTTACCTTAGGAGTAGAGAGAGAAGAAAGTCCCTGCTTTCAGCTCCTCCTAAGCATCTCGGAGGCAGGAAACGCAGACATACTTATGCGGAAAAGTTGCCCTTCCCTTGGAAGTATTATTGAGGTGAGAGGTGGGGATCCATGGATCTCAGTGGAGTAAGTTCTTTTGGATCCATATATTGTGATCCTCAACTGTAAGATCTCCAACACTGTTTTCAGGTTCTCACCTGGCTCAGGTAGAAAAAGTCCTGCACACATAGTGAGCTCCACATTTACCATTGTCAACTGCAGCCATGACAGCATTTGACACAGCAGAAGTAGCTGGATTGGAATGAAAGGAATCAGGATATATTCAAGCTGCCATCCTTCCAGAATTTTCTACTCTAGGGACTGTTGTTAAACAAAAGAAAACTGACCACAGCTATCACTAAGGTCACTATCATGTTCTCCATTGAATGGTGTGTGAAGCAGTGTGGTGTGAAGGGGAGGCTTGGGGGTCATCCATCCCAGCTCTGCCACAAACCGACAGTGGGTAAGTTATTTACACCCCTGAGCCTCACTTTCCCCCTCTGTAAAATAAGGACGATGAGAGCTCTTCTGTAAAATTGTGAAACTTAAATAATACTTCAAAAAATCTTATCACATTCTAGTAGTACCTTATAGGTTCCATTTTCTCTTTTCTTTAAACCTCTTCTGTTAATGTCCTCCCTTTTTCATGTTTCATTTGCCACTCATAGACATGCCTCATATCCCAGAACAAGGGTACCCACAGCATCTGAGCTCCAGCCCAAGGTTTCCTATTTCAACATTTCTCCAGCTGTGTGGCTAAGTGATGTTACAATATGTTCTACAATACTGTCAACAGTAGTGCACCACACCCAGGATGTCCTGAAACAGAAAGAACTGATGTTTTATTCCAGAAGCAGGATTTAAGGTGGAGAGAGTCCAGCCCTGGACTTAGCTGTGGATTTAGCCTGAGTAATGTAACCTGTGAGAGAGAAGCTGGGTCTGGGCAGAGGGAGAGGGACTAAAAGAGTGAGGCAAATGGAAGGTGAATTGGGACTGGTAAAAAGACAAGAACAAGGACAGGCACTGAGGGAAGGAGAGGGGCTGGAATCGAGACAGGCAATGTGGAGCTGAGCTGCCTTCCTCTGTCCTTCCATGCTTTGAAAATGTCCTTGTTTTAAAGTCTAATTTTTTTCCAAATAGTACTTCCTTCATTGTCCACATCAGTAGTATGATAGTGATTACATTAGCAGCGACTGTTTCTCAGTAACTTACATGTACCATTCATTATTTATAGCACTTAGAAAAACTAATATTCTCTCATATAATTAGCAGCAATTGTTCAACCAGATTAGCTAACCCATCAATGTGAGTGAATGAAAAGAGGTCAGAATGTAGATGGGAGACAAAAAGAAGTTTCAAGAAAAGGCTGACAACTTATGTCATTTACATAGAGAATCCAGGGTTATTAGGTAAGAGAGCTGGCTAGGTGTTAACCACAGCTGTTTCTTTTACACAATATTTTGCTTAGGGAAGGCAACATTGAGGACTGTGGAAAAAAAGCTTTTCTTTTACTATTTTCTGTTTATTAATGATTATTTAAGTTGTCCTTATTAACTGATTATTAAACAGTTCTGACTAAGAAGTTCTTATTAACTAATTATCAGTAGTAATTTTGTATTAACTGATTATCAAACAGTTAAGAAGCTAAGAGGCTAGGTTTATTAAAATCTAAGTTGTCTAAAATTAAATTTGTGTACCCCAAATTAATAACCTAAGCTTCCAACTTAAGAAACTGGAAAAAAAGAGTCCATTAAACCCAAAGCAAGTGGAAGATAGGAAATTAAAGATTAGAGCAGGCACAAATGAAATGAAAAACAAAATACATAAAATCAATGAAAATAAAAGTTGATCCTTTGAAAAGATCAACAAAATTAAAACTTTACCTAGACCAGTGTTTTCAACCAGGGATGATTTTGCCTTCCTGGGTATACTTTTTTTTTGTTTGTTTGTTTAACTGAGCCATTCTGCCACTTGTTGGCAGCTCAGCTCAGGCCAGGAATTGAACTGCTGTTGCTCAGAGCTCAAACTCTTGAGCAAGCTCTTAACCAACTGAGCCACTCGACCGGCCCTCTGGGTATACTTTTCAATGTCTGAGGAAATCTCTAATTGTCCTACCTTGGGGTGTGTGTGTGTGTGTGTACATGTGTATACACATGCACATGTGCTCACTATTGGCATCTAGTGGGTATAGGCCGAGATGTTGCTAAACATCCTACAATTCATGACAGCCCCCTCCATAATAAAAATTATTGGCCCCAAATATCAATAGTGCCAAGGTGTAAAAATCTCAAAAAATCACAAGTAAAAGAAGAAACAGCCCTTCTAACCTTATAGAAATTAAAAGGATTATAAGAGCATACTATTAACAACTTTATCTTAACTAATTAGACAATTTAGATAAAATAGAAAGATTCATAGAAAGATACAAATTAATAAAATTGAAGAAGAAATAGAAAATCTAAATAGATGCATAATAAAAAAGAATTTGATTAGTAGTTGAAAATATTCCCTCAGAGAAAAGCCTAGGCCCAGATGTCTTCACTGATGAATTATATAAAACATTCAAAGGAAAAATAATACCAACTCTTTAAAAATTCTTTTCCACAAACTATAAGAACATTTCCTAGCTAATTCCATGAGGTTAGTATTACCCTAATACCAAAGCCAGACAATGACATAACAAGGAAGTTACAGATCAAAATTGCTCATGAGTCTAGATGTAAAAATTCTCAAGAAAATGTTAGCAAAATGAATCAATCTCTATATGAAAAGGATGCTACACCATGACCAAACAAGAATTCTCCCAAGAATGCAAGGTTGGTTTAATATCTCAAAACCAATGAAATATATTAATTGAATAATATGAATAAAGGAAAAAATCCACATTATGATCTCAGTATATGCACAAAAAATTTAATAAAATCTAACATCCATTCATGATAAAAACTTTCAGTAAGCTAGAAACAAATAGAAACTTTCTTAAATTGATAAAAGGATTCTATGAAAAATCTACAGCTAGCATAATACTTATTGGTGAAAGATTAACTGCTTTTTCCTCTAAAATTGAGGAACAGACCACATATTGTATGATCCCATTTGTATAAAATAACCAGAATAATAAATCTATAGAGACACAACAATGGATTAATATTTGCTTGTAGTGGGAATGGAGAATGGCTACAAATGGACACAGGAATCTTGATGGGGTGATGAAAATGTTCCAAAATTGGATTGTTGTGATGGCTTCACAACCCTGTAAACTTATTGAACTTATTGAATAATACAATTAACATGGGTGGATTTTATGGTATCTAAGTTATAGTCAACAAAACTCTTAGAGTATCACCACGTGGTGTGTGGTGTATATGTATACACATGTGTGGGAGTGATCATCAGAATTCCTGAGGGCTTGAGCCCTAGTCCTGAACTTATATCTAATTAGCTGTCTATCCTTGATAAAATTATCATCCCAAGTCTGTTTCTTCACCTTTAAACTGAAAGGACAAGACAACTTGATTTCTAAAGTTTCTTCTAATTCTAACAACCTACACATCTGTGTGTTTTCATATGAACTGTGATTCATGGGCCAGGTAACTAAGGATTACATGCTAGACTTCAGAGAAAGCCTATGTTATCTCCCAGGGTAGAATTACTTTCTGCCTTAGACAGTAAGAGACTATTAAGATGGGACAACCTCTTGGAGATCAATTAGGCCTAGGTTCCCCCTTTCATCATGTGAGTGAGAACACTGACAGATTAAGTGGCTTCTGCACATCAAACCAGCTATTCAAGTAGCCTAGCTTGGACTAGCGTCCACTTACCTGGCCCCCAGGTCAATGTCCTCACTCAAGAGGAAGCCAGTGTCTTTTCCCAGGGTAAGGTTGTCCTCTTATATATTTTTTTTGCTAGTAGTTGGGGGAGGGAAAGCTTGGCAGAAGAGAGGCAGGAAAGGACTTTTAGGTGCCAGTATGCATGGGTTATATCTTCATGCAGGTAGATGTGAGGATGGGTTTAAACCTAGGTCTGAGGATGGGTGGGAAGGGAGTCACTCTGTGTGTGTGTGTGTGTGTGTGTGTGTATATGTATATGTGTATATATGTGTGTGTGTGTGTGTATATATATATATATATATATATATATATATATATATGCAGTATCTTCCTTTCACAACTGTAAACACGTATTTCCCTTTTCTAACCATCTTTTCCCACTTGTCTCCCTATCACTGAATACAATCACCATCAGCATCAGCTTTCAGGAAAACCTGTCTATTATTCTGTAGATATTTTATTTCTACAAAAGCCAAACAAAAATTTGACTTTGTGTGGTGAACATACAATGCAATATATAGATGATGTATTATAGAATTGTACACTTGAAACCTATATAATTTTATTAACTAATGTCACCCCAATAAATTTAATTAAAAATGTTAAAAAATAAATAAAAGCAATAGAGGATTTAAAAAAAAAAAGTAAACATAAAAGGCCTAAGTATAGTAAACTCCCTGGAAATGTATGGCCTGATTTCATGGGTCCTACCCTGCCTTGTTTCTGGCTGGGAGCATATGGGTCCAGGTTCATTTCTCTTTCCCCTTTGTTTACTGTTTTCTTACTGCTTCTTACTGCTGCTCACCTCACCCAGAGTGTGAAATAGGGGGCCAGTGTGTCTGCCACCATGTGGTTGGAGACATAAGTGCTGTAAGTTAAATGCCTTGAATCTAGATAATTGGGAAAATTACATTTGACTATGCGGGTAGTAAAAACCCTAATACTAATGACTAATGGAAAGAATAGCTGCCATTGATGAAGTACATTGAACAGAATGTGAAACTCGCTGTTTGCATTAATGTGTTTACTTCTCAAAACAACCTTATGAGGCAGGCACTATTACCTCCATTTCCTGAAGAAGCAGCTGAGGCTCAGAGAAGTTCAGTAGTGTGTTCAAGGTCAGATGAAATGAGGGAGGCCCCTGGATATGTCTGTTTTTAGAGCTGAGTTCTGCTTGTAACCATGGCACCACTCTGCCTCTAAATCTATTTCATCCTAATCCAGTTTCATCCCCTGCTCAAATCCTTCTACCATTCCACTGCCCAGGGACCATCCATCCTTACCATGCATGGCAAGGAATCCGCTACCGTCGGGGCACCCCATTCCATAATTGAGTGACTTCCTGGAACTTCTATATAAATAAGGTAAAAGCACATGATTGCCTTTCAAATAATAATAGTAATAATAATAATAATAATAATAATAATAATAAGAAGAAGAAGAAGAAGAAGAAGAAGAAGAAGAGAAGAAGAATACCAAAAAAGCAAAGAAACAAAATTATCATGTCCTTTTGTCCCTTGAGCTCCCCAACCCCCAGATATCCCGTTCTTGAACTCTCTATGTGACAGGGTTTTGTATCTCCCCACCACCTGGTTTTTCCCCTTTAAACATGCTCCAGGTTATCACTAACGCCCTCTTAAAATGTGGAATTGGGAACCCATAGCACAGAATGGAACAATGATATCACCTTCCTCTTTCTACTTTCTATCTTCTTTTAATGCTGCCTAAGCCTTGCTTAGTTTTTGGTAGTCACATTATTTTTGTTAATTACCTTGGAAAATCCATTTTCTTCTCTATCTGGTTCAAATAAAGTATATTGAGAAATCACAGCTAAGTACACAGTTCCAGCTTCAAGAAATAATTGTCAAATGTTCTGAAATATCCATTTCATTTCATTTTAGGTTAATTGATCGTCTCTATGTCTGTTTCCATCTAAGCTTGCTGATGACTTATTTCTTGGTCTCGTAATTCAAATTTGGCCAAGGATATTTGCTGGTCCTTTTTAAAAAATGCTCTTTCCCTTTGAGGAAGAAGAACCAAACAAATCCTTCTTGTTGTAAAGAGCCTGGCTGAGCCGAGTGGCTGAGCTAAAGGGGAGGCATCCTCGGTGCCCATTCCTGGCCTGACTTGTCACCAGGCTATGTGACCACAGAAGATGCTGAGGAACTCAGCCCACTCCAAGTTTAGCCTTGATCTTGTTAAGCAGCAAAAATGTCTCTGTATCAATGGCTAAGATTACCTTGTCAGGCTCTCTCCACCCCTGGCCTGCATTTTCCATCATCTGCTTATTTATAGTGGGAAGAGATCATCTCTCAAAGTGGGCCAAAAGCAGATAGATTCAACTCTACCGCCTGTTGAAGCATAATCATTTTCTAAATCTGCCTGGGGACTCAAATTAGTTCTGGATGCTTTCCTGTCACTTGGGTGGAGGGCTCATCCCCAACCTTAATACTGATGGAGGTAAAAATTGTTGCTGCCTATCCAGTTTTTAACCAGTGCTTCAAGTGGAGTTTTAAAGACCCGCAAAAAATTAAAAAAAAAAAAAGTAAAATGCTTGCCAATTTCTATAGTTCTTGAAGCACTCGAGCAGTAGAGTCCTCTCTGATGCCCTTAAATTGTACGAACACTTCCCCAGCCAGGCCCCTGTCCTGTAATTCTACCTGAAAGCAACTTAATCTGTATTTGAGGTCGTTGCCTTCTTTCTGAAGGACCAATGCAGAAGGTGATTCAGTGAGATGAAACCTGAGCTGGGCCTGGCATGCCTGATTTTTAACACATGTCTAAAGCATGTATTTAGCTGTCACAGAGAAATCTGACAGTTTATGGGAGAGGTGCTATGCACAAAGGGCCAGCAGTGGGCATTCCCCGCACACACCCACTTAGAGCATTCTGTGATGTGAGCTTCCCCTTGCCTTAGAGTCAAATGCAACTGCTGTAATGAAAACAACCCTATTTACAGGTACCAGAATAAGCCACGACCACAGTTTTCTTTTGGGGACACCCTACAAGGACAGTGATGCAGGTAGAAACCAGTACCCAGAAGCAAGTTTGCTCATTGAAAGTACGTTTTTCCCTGTTGGATTGAAATTTTCCAGGGACTGTTTGATCCTAGCCATTACCAGCGATCCTGGAACTGACTGAATTTCTGAGCACGGGGATTTCTCATTTGTTAGGCAGCATCTAGACCTGGCTCCTGATCCCTTCCCTGCCATCATCAAACACTTAACAGCCGTCCTCTAAACTTGGGCATTGTTCTTTCTTATCTTATTTAGCCTTCACAAATACCCTGCAAGGTAGACATGGTTTGTTCCTTTTAGAGATGGGATAAATGAAACTCAGAGAGGGTAAAGATCTGTTCCAAGGCCACACAGCTAGTGAGCGGGAGCCAACAAGATGGCAAAGTAGCCAATAGAGCCTAAAGTCTCCATCCGTAAGGCTTGTGTTCATAACTGCTATGCCCTGCTGCCTCCATGGAACCTTCTCAGGCCTCTGCCTTATCCCTTCCCTGCCCCCACGTCCATCCAAATGAAATGTTATGACTACCCAAATCACCTAATGCTATTACCTCCAGGAAAAGGAATTCTTGGGCTTTTATAAAAATCCTATCAATTTTTTGTTTGTTTTGTTTTTAAGAAAGGAGAGCCCCTCTCAAGAGAGAGCTGCTCTGCCATCCCCGCCCAGGTACCTCCCCAACCTTCCGATGACCCTAGCCCAGACTGCCAGTGGACCCAACTGCGTGAAGAGATCCCAACCGCGTGAAGAGATCCCAACTGAGAAATGCTCATCTGAGCCCGTCAGCCCAGGAACCACGAGACAGAAATATAAATTGTTGTTTTAAGCCACAAAGTATTGGGAAGCTTGTTAGGCAGCAAAAGATGACCAGAATACTACAGTTAATGAATTTTATTCTCTTCAATTCCCTCAATATTTCATAGTACCTAATGACCAATGCAGAAATCGCTTCCACCACCCAAATACCCACAGAACCCACAAAGGTTCCCAGCCTTCAGAAGACCACTGGCCACTCAGTTAAATTTTGTTGTCATTGAGCTGAAGGGCTGTGGCTGGAGCTGTAAAAAAAAAAAAATTCCTCATCAGCCTTTTATTCCTATGTTGTCATATAATGCAACAGAATAGGTCTCGCTGGGGAAGGGGCAGAGAGGATTGTCAGAGCTCAGTTACTGTTTGTGTAGTTCATTACATGATATTTACACTTCTGACATGTCTAATATGTCTTTGAATTTGATTTTCCAAATGATTTAGCAGGACTATTCAGGAGTATTTCACATCAGGAAGGAAGGCAGAGTATAAAGTCTCTGAAGGATCAGATGGGTCACCGGTAGACAACAGTGGGAGTGGGAAGTCATGTTTCACAAATGCTTCCTATATGCCAGGAACTATCCATAAATTAGCTTATTTGATCCGTTAGTGTCAGATATACACAGCCAACCAACGTGACTTCACTGCAGATGCCAAAGCAATATGAACGGGGTCATTGCTGACTCTGTCTGTCTGTCTCTGAGTCAGGGACCATTCTTTGACTTCTCTCCAGGACCGTATAGCCATCATTGAACCAAATGTGTCCTGTGTGGATAAGATCTTGTGCTATACTCTTTTCTCCCCTGTATCCCGCCCTGGGGAGGACATGGGTACCGGCTAGTGGTGATGCTCCCTGAGGTGGATCTAACTCAGGGCTACTGGCTCTTGAGCCACCATCATGTTTTTTGGGGTTTGGTCATTCAGACCAGAGTCCTAGATGACCTGGTCTCTTCATTCACGGAGGAAATAGAGCCCTTTGCACGTGGTGCCACTAATCTCTGTCCCCTCCCACCCTACCACACACTTACTCATCATAGCAGAAAAGTCCAGTAAGCGCTTAGATGTACAGTCAGATACCTCTCGTTATTTATTATTCCATAACTGGATTAGAATTTCTCATAAACTAATCTTCTTCTCTGATGGTGACATAACGCTTCTTTTCAAGAATAACTACTCCAAGATAACTCAGTCACTTATAGTTTGTAAGTTTGTATGGCCAAGCCTGAATTTAATTGGAGCTTTGTGGCTCTGCAAATGCTCCTGTCTGTCTGAGGTCCTTCGCTGTTTGCTAACTGGCTCTGCTGTCTCATGCCCCAGGCTGTGGCAATGGCCTTGGTGTTTCCTACACCTTCTGAAACCATTTCAGTGGCTGGCATAGTGTGGGCCTGTCTCCTCCTGGACCCCACCCCACCACACCCCTGCAGACTAGCTCCACCTCAGCTCAGTAACGTTGCTACCCTGAGACTCAACTCGGTCCCTGTCAGCCTCTTGTGCATGTCCAGTCTCCCTGAGCTGCCCGGTGCTCTGGTTGGCACAATGCTCCCTTTACCATGGGAAGTGCAGTAATCATTAGTGAGCGCTGCTCGCCAAATATTTCTGAATTACAATTTCTGGACCTGCGTGGGTGGCTGGGGTCACGTGATTCATTTGAAAAATAAGCAAAACTTAGGTGAATCAAAGTAAATATCTAATTATCTGGGGAGGAACCTCCCAAATCCTCTTTCCTCTGCCAGGGGAAGCCAGCTATGTCCAAGATTGTTCCATCATTCTGGGTTCCCAGGTGTCAAAGTTGAGCTGACCTCCCTGCCAACTAGTGATGGTTGTGTGTGTGCAAAAAAATAAAAATAAAAACCTGTTAAGTGTCTTAGATTTCAGAGCTATTTGTTATAGGAACTTTGGTTCACATTTTTTTCCATGTCCCCCAGGAATACTAATAGAGGGGGTGAAGGGAGCTATTGCAGCCCTTCCTGATTAATATGCTGTTATCTCTGTATTTTCTCTACTCTGGCTGCCCCACGATGACTGAGGCACCCTGCGAGTTACTTCTGTTCTCTAAGCCACCTGGGTACTTTCATCCTGACTCCATCTCCCACTGGTTTTGACCTTGAGGAGTTCTTGCTCAACTGCATGTCCATTTCTCTCTTTCCTCCAAGACTTTCTTTAAAGAGGTGCATCCTCATCATCCATTACTTACTCCCAGCTCCTCACCTTTTGGCTTCCCAGTCCTGTAGGCATGTGTCAGCCTCATGGCCCTTGACCTCTCCACTGGATTTGCTCTTATGAGCACTAGCTCCTTAAAGCTCTGTCTCCCCCTGGCCCCGGCTCTCCTGCGTTTCCATTTCTCAGCCTCCCTACCGAGCAACTCCATCTCTGGACATGTCTTTGAGATTGTTGTTGCCTGGGTTCTGCCTGTGGCTCTTTTTTCTACTTATGTCCTCCCCCCAAAACTTAGAGATCACCAGATGTGCCCTTTGCACCTGTCTTCCAACCCTTTAGTATTTCTGCTTTTCTCCTCTAAGAACTGGTCCCTAGACACAGGCCTCCTTAGGCTTCCGATAGAAGGTGGGGTGTGGGAAGGGCACTCCCCCTGCGTGCAGTGCTACACCCTCTGTTTGCTCTTAAATGCTGGCAGGGTCTGCTGGCACGGGTGTTCTCTGTGCCCTGGGAGGCCTTTCGTTGTCCTGAGCACGCCTTTGACCCTGCCTTTTCCATCCCACAGTTTTTTTTTTTGTTTGTTTAAATTAATTTCAGGTGTACAAAGCAACATAATAGTTAGACATTTAAACCCCTCACAAAGTGATAACCCCCTCCCCCAAACTACTGCCCCTCTGACATCATAACTGTTGTAACTGTTACAATACCATTGATATCTTCCTTATGCTATACTCACCTCTCGTGAATATATATCTATATGTATACATATACATATATACATGTGTGTGTGTGTGTGTGTGTGTGTGTGTGTGTGTGTGTGTCTATGTCATCCTACAGTTTTTTACAGGAGTAAATGTAGAGTCTCTTTGATTATTCATTCCCTGAGAGTAATAACCTTGCTTTTTCCAACTCCTGGAGAGTTCTCCAGTCCAACAAGCTGAAGATGTTGTTTTGATCCCTGAGGTCTCAGGCATTTCTTTCAGAGAGAATTGCAGTATTTGCCTGAGGAGATTAGGGTGAGGCAGAATACTGCATCAATTAGACCCTGTCACTGGAACACAGCACTGCCTTCCAAGGAAGACTGATTGAATTTGGGTGATGACAGCCTCTGTGTGAGGTGAGGATTCTCTCCATCGACACCAGCTCTAGCCTCCAAACCTTTGCACTAGCAATTCCCTCTGCTGAAAACACACTTTTGCTTCCCTTCCCCACTTTCTGTAGGTTTCTGCTCAAGGGTTCACCTTCTCTGACTATCCTGTGTTACCTAGCACCCCTCCGTCACTCTCCATCCCCTTGTCTGGCTCCTCCCCCCTTTTTTCTTAGAAGTTTTCACCATCTGATACATTTTAAATATATTTGTCTATTGTCCTTCTCTCTACTGGAATGTAACCTCCATGAGGGACCGCAATTTTTCCAGCTCTGTTCACTGTTGTTGCCCCAGTGTCTCAGGGCGTGGCATGGTCAATCCATGTTTGCTGAATAGATGAAGGAATGAATGGATGAATGAGTGAATGAAGATGTCTCTCCCGTGAGTACAGGCAATGTGGGGCAGATTTTAAAGTGCCCTAGATAAGGCAAGCCGGAAACCAGGGATTGACTCTGGGCTCACTCTTCTTCCCAATATTCAGTGTCACTCCGTTCGTTCTACCCACTGGAGGGCCCTGAGCTCCGTCCCCGTCATCTCTCACAATTTACAGGCAGCCTCATGCCTATTTTCCCTGCCTTTAGTTTCTCACCCTCCAAATTATCCTTTTCACCATAGCCAGAGGGCGTTGCCAACATACAAAGCTGCTAATGGCACTCCCTGGATTAAACAACTTCAAAGTCTTCTGTTTCCTCCAGGGTAAACCCAGCCTCTTTTGGCTGTTGTTTCAGATCTCCTTCCACTTAACTCCCCAGCCTTATCTCTAATAGATTTCCCCCTGGACTCAGGGCTCCACCCAATCCCTCCTCAGTTTGCCACACCCACCCAAACCCCTTCACCTGGTTCCTCAAGCAGCACATTCCAGACAGAGATGGCGGGTGTGGACTGGGTGGGGCCTCGGAGACTCCAAAACAAATACAAACAAACAAAACATGCAGCTTCTGCTTCTTCCCACCCTGTACCCCTTCTGTAGCCAAAGAGGGCCCTGTGTTTCCCTTTGCCAATTATGCATTTATACACTTCATTCTGATGGCTTATTAATCTTTCTGAGGCATCAGACTATGAGTTCCTCAGGACAGGGTCTTTTTTGTGTTGTTCATGTGTGCAGTCGCAAAGGAGCCGAGCTCGCGGTGGGCACAGAAGGATATGTTGGTTGAAAGATGATGAATGGATATAGTTTTAACAAACTCATTTCATCTATATAAATTGAAAGGAAAATACAACAGCCTCTTAAAATAGGGGAAAAAAAACCCAAGTTATATAAAAATAACCCATCTTCCTGATTAAATAGTTTTGTGTTTTACACGGTACTTTCTCTAGGGTATGTGGTGTTATGGAAAACATTGTTTTGTATTTGTGTAACTACTTGCCATTACGAGTGAATGTTTCTAGTACAGAGCACAGGAAAATATAACTCTTCATTCTGAAAGCAATCATCAACATAATGCACAGGCATTTAACTTTCGAGCTTTGAAAACTGAAGTGTGTTTTGCGTATTCCTGGCGCAGGTGTGGGGCCGGTGAGGCAGCGCTTTCTCTGGGCCACCTCCCCAGCATCCCTCCTTCCTGCCCTGGGGTTGACGGCACTTGGAAACGGAAGTGGTTGTGCAGTCCCCAAGGTCTAGTTAATCTTTGGCCTAGTTATTGAATTTGCCAAAAAGAAGGCCAATTAGTTCCAGGTGTGATGCTGGGGTCTCTGATGTGGAACTTCCCCATCGGGAAGTTGGCTCACACCTGCCTGCAAATGGCGCCAACACCATTACCAAGCCTCTCTCTTGCCTATGGACTGGGAAGGGAATTCTGTTCACTTGTTTTATTTTAAAGTCAGTGTCCCATATCTCCTTGAAAATAAGTATACATTTGGTAATGTTCCTTTTATAATGTGAGAATTCAGTGCTATTTAGGTCATACTACTTATAAGCAAGAAATGACTCTCAGAAAGATTGGATCTCAAAGCACACTTTTATTGAGGGAAAAAAAAAAGCATTTCCCATTCACTAGTTAAAAAGAAAAAAAAAAGACATCTGTGTTGATGAATCTGTTCTTGCCCCTCATTCATAGTGCGGCTCTTTTTGCCCAAATGGGTGATTGGTCCCCAGGGAGATGATGTAACAGTTTCTTTCTCCATAAAGTAAAAACCGTGCTGCATTTCACATACTGTAAAACCCCTTGCTTAACGCTTTTCAGTATAGAATGCTTATCTTGTACGTTACTGCAATGTTCCCAGTTGCAGTGCTCCTTTTCCCAGCCCCTGCGAAACCCAATTTTACTATTAGTCGTGCACACTTATGGACTCATATTTTCAATTCTCAACCAAGAATCATGGCAAATTCTCAGCAGCTGAGTATATAGGGGGAGCTAACATTGTTCATTCTTTTAAAAGCTCCCTGTACTATCAAATGTAACACAAAATGCATGGGGGCAAGGCAGCCCCAGCTCCCTAAATGCCTGTGGCTTACTGTGTTTATTCCCCCAACTTCAGCCAGGCCTTCAGTCCTCGTGGTTTAAACAGAGGCCTGCGACCTCAAACTTGAACTTTGGGGAGATCATCCCCACCCAGATATAAAGACATCTATGAGTAGAACATGAGGATTTGATTAGGAAAGGTGTTCAGGAGTTTGGACAACTATGTACCAAGAAATATATGCTTATTCTTATGTAGTGTATAAATCCCGTGAACAATTTAGAATTGATTAAGAAATATTGCATAGGATGTGAACTCTTTAAATGGAAACAGGAAGCACCATATTTGTAGCTCTAGAGTCTAACTTAAAACTCAGACACATTTAAAAGCAGAATCAGGTAAATGTGTATTTTCTGCTCCATAAAGATCACAATTATAAACAAGGTACCAATCTTTTATAACTGTCGAGATGAACTCCAAACACCATATCCTTATTGGAGCTCTAGTAAAACTGAGGAATAATGTAACTATTAAACTACACTCTTAAATTCTGCCCAGGGTATTTCTTCTGGGCATCAAATTTTCTAAAATTCCCTAAGATCGTTGTATAAATCATGCTTCTAATAAAATAACACCTAATCTTCATGATGGAGGGTAACCTAAAGCATAGAACAGTATGGCGATGTTTGTGAAAGAAAAGAGCCTCCATAGATTGAAAACAACAACAACAAAAAACCAATACTTAACAGTAGCCAATAATGCTGGTGATAATGTGCTAAATAAAATATATGAGATCCTGCTTCGAGATTAATTTTGTTTGAGAATTTAGCAGTTGGTCCTTTGCAAACTTTAGATGACACTAGTACTAGGTGATACAATAAAATTATTTTGCCTAGAAGTTACTGAGAGATTAAGTGCATATGATATAGATTATCAATGTACGAGGTGTGATCAAAAGATATGGTGAATGTTTAAATTAAAATTTTTCATTACAGTAAAAGATACATTGCCATTAATCCCCCTCAAAACGTTCCCCCTTGCTTCAAACACACTTATCCCTTCATTGTTGCCACTTTCTGAAGCAGTTCTGGAAGTCCCCTTTCATGAGTGTCTTTATGTCATCCCCCATCATGACAATGCTCCATGTCACACATTGCTTCTGGTACGGCAGTATCTGTCAAATAAAAACATTATTGTGTGTGCTCATCCACCTTGTTCACTGGATCTGGCACAGTGCAACTTCTGGCTCTTCCCCAAAGTCAAAAGGACCACGAAAGGAAAATGTTTTGAATTGATTCAGGACATTGAGGCAGCCATGACAGCACAACTAAAGACATTCACGAAAGACGACTTCCAGTGCTGCTTCAGAAAGTGGAAAGAACAATGGGATAAGAGTGTTTGAAGCAAGGGGCAGTATTTTGAGGGGGATTAATGGCAATGTGTCTTTTAGTGTAATGACAATTTTATTTAAACATTCACCATATTTTTTTTATCACATCTCATAGCCCTGAAACCACAGGAAATACTGGGAAGATAAGAATCAGAAATAATGGGGAGACAGTTGCCATGCCCTAGTTCTTTCAAAGGCATTTGAAACTTTATAACTCATTACACTCTTTATACATAATTTAGCCACTAATCTTTTGATAATTGATGATCAGAAAAGACTTAAGATCAATGGTAAGATAAATTTCAACAGTCTTCCCTCTGACAACAATGGAAGTCCTTCACTTCAATTAATAGGGGTTACTGATTTTGGTAACTTGACCCTCTGGTTATAAATATCAAGGAAAAGAGTGAGACCGCTATTATGGGAGGTTGCCCAGTGTTTATGGCACAGCTGCTTACATTGTGTATATCACATGCGTCAGATTCTTTTGGAATGAGGTGGGATATAGACAGTTTAATAAAATACTCAGGGATAATTGAGCAAAGATTTTTGTTTCAGACATAAAATCGGTTTTCAGAAAACACTTCTCTGATAATGTTTCTAGATTTCTACTTATTTGTAAGCTTTGTTTACTTGTGAGAGATATATTTTTTTCTTACAATCTTTCCTGTGTTAGCTGAATTAAAAACATTACTTGTTTGGGAAATGTGATATGCTATAGTGATCCCTGTAGTAATACAGAAAATGTCCCCAGTAGTTAAGCTGAAAGATGTGTCATCTGGGGCATATAAGCGCTCTGTGGACAATTTTGGATACTTCTGTATTTGAGCAGATGTTCTCTTCATTTTAAATAGTCCTGTGATTAATGTACCAGTAGAAAGCAAGAAAGCAAAGGTGTTTTCAAAATTGTATGCACATTGGATGAATCGTCCTGCATACATCATATATATATATATATATATATATATATATATATATATATATATATATACCTTTCAGTTTCAGGAAAGACCTGAACATTATTTCATTTATCCTGTATTGTGTATACTTTCTTGGTCCAGGAGGATTTCCTCAATTTCAGATCTGTAATTGCCTTTTTTTTTCCTTCTCTCCTCTTCTCTATATTAACACATACCTTGTGTTGTTGTTGCTTTTCTTTCCCTCCTTTTGCCTTCTCTCTAAATGAGAGTCTGTCTGGCTGTAGTATCCCATTGGCCATAAATCCTCTTGTTGGCCTTCTTGAATATCCTGCTCAGCCCCCTCTCCAATATTTCAGACCCCTCCCCAGTTCTCCGCAGAGCACTGGGCTTGTTGGAGAGAAAGACAAAGTGTGCTTCTTTTTGTTTTGGAGGTAAGCTGAGAACAGTCTTCCAGCAAATCACTCTTGCACCCTTTTCATCATCAACTCTGAGCATCTTCTTTCCAAAAGTGAAAATAATAGTTCACGACCTGGCAGGTAGGTGTACTGCCTCCTAGGTTGAGATCACAAAGTTTTGAATTCAGTGTTAATACAGCAAAACAATACTTTTGAGTTGTTAGGTAACATTTTTCCCTGCTTTCTTTTAGGATCCCCCACTTCCCTTACTTCCATTCAATAAGCAGAGAGCCTCAGAGGAGGGATACAGTAAAACTGAAAGCTTTCCTGGCTATGTGCTTCAAATACCTAACCACATTAAGATGATCACGTAGGAGCCTCTGAGACAGAGGCACATCATGCAGAAGTCTCAGATGCCATCTGCTTCAAGAAACTGAGTGGCTTCTTTCTTCCCAGGTCTCTAGGTTCAACAGTATTCCCAAGATGTAGGATGGGGCTGGAGACAGAGGGATGCTCTTGCCAGAGCTCTGACATTTCCTGATCTGTGCTCAGGGATGGGAGCCTCACAGTATTGTTTGCCTATTGTTTAGCTACATGTCTTTATCAGAGCTTGGTGGGGGTTCTCTATAGGCTGACTTCACAGAGCTTCCTGTGTCTGGAGTAGAGTACCAGGGAGCTGTCAAGGCATCACGCAGGGGGTTGTTTCTTGCTGCATTCAGGCAGATGATGCCATGGTCAGCCTCACTGAGCTCAGTGTTGCCTTGAAATTGGTAGTGGAAAAAGGGCAGAGAGTCACCAGACTTCAGGGACCATGTGGCCACAAACGTAGGCTGTGGAAGGACAACCAGCATGGAGAGATGTGATGAGGAGCAAATGTCCCCACCCACCCCCCATCCCCAATACAAAAACCTTTCCTGTTATGTTGGTACGTGTTTCTGAAATGAGTGGAGCCTGAGAGAGAAATTAAATTTGTTAAATAGAAGAAAAGTTTTTAAAAAATATTTCAGAATTTCTGAGTAGTAGATGAGATGTGTACTTAACTACATTCAGATGTTTGGTATTGGTTTGTCGGGACAGTCATTACGCATTTTTGCAACAAAAAACATAGAAAAGTATGTCATGACTTTTCCAACAACCCAATATTTTGTTGCAGTTTTACAGCAGTGATTTTATTTATTTTTTATAGAAGTGGTAAACACTTATTATAAAGATAATGAAGAAGAAAGCAACAAATCATACCAAATACTATCTCTTTGAGAGAACCAGTATTGACAATTTGTAAAACTCATTCTTGATGTATCTCTATGGGTAATTACAGATAAAAGGATAGATGATAGATAGAAATCATTTTATTAAAATGAGATAATTCTACATATGCTATATTTAAGTAATAAGGGTTATACTTGTTTGTCTGGTTTTTTTAAGAAAGATTTTTATTAAAACATAGCTAGCATACAATATTGGAATAAAAATTATACTTAATTTTATTTGAATTTAATACAGGCAAACAATGTTGAAGCAAAACTAAAGGAATTGCTATACTTCACATATGGTTTATTTAAAGTAAGAGATGCTGGTTCGTATAAGAGTCCATGAAAGTCAAGGGGGAGGAAAATGAGGAGGTTACAATCATTATGTTTTATTTATAACACCTTTGATTTTGTAGAGTATCAATCGATTCCCTGATAAAAAAGATGAGATTAGTGTTTTTGCACTTCTCATTCCACCTCCCCCAAGTCCCAAATTTAATTAAAGTCCCACCTCAGTGACTGTGGACCTGGCCACATGACCTACTTTGTCCAGTGAATTGTGATTGGACATGACAATTGTCTACTTTAATGCAAGTATTGTATGTGCTTTGGCTTAAGACATCTCGCTTTAGCCTCTACAATGAAAACAGCATTTCCTAAAGACAGGTGACTCTTTCAGTCTGGCTTCAGCAAGGAGAAAACACATGGAGATGAACCCACAGAGCCTCCAGCTGATTCACTGCCCTTATCTAATGTGAACAAGGTAGAAATGTTTGTTATTATAAGCCAGTAGGCTGTTGAGTTTGTTTGTTGCAGTATTAAAAGCAGTAACTAATTTTCTTAAACTTTATATACTTATATTTTGTCCTATAAGTACAGTTATTCCAATTGTGTAGTCTTAGTTTTATATTTAAATGGTGTAGTACCTAGCACCAATTCTTTTACTAAGGCTTCTCCATTTCTGGGTGATTTGTTTTTTTTGTTTGTTTTTTTGTTTTTTTTTTTTTTAGCTGAGCCATCCTGCCACCTGTTGGCAGCTCAGCGGCAGCTCAGCTCGGGCTGGACTTGAACCGCTGTTGCTCAGAGCTCAAACCTTTGAGCGAGCTCTTAACCAACTGAGCCATTCAGCCGGCCCACTGGGTGATTTGCTTTTATTAACCTCTTGATTAGCTAAATTTCATCGTCAAATAGGTTTTCCAAGAAGAGCTCATGGTTGCCATATTTTGTGAGTTTTTTTAAGTTTACGAATACCTTCTTGTGGCCCTTTGCTACTTGAGTACCAACTTAGCTGCATATAATATTCTTGTATTATAATTCCTTTACCTTAGAGTGTTGACAATAATGTCAAAAGAATTAGAAAAGTAAGTTAAGTGATGATGCTATAGAAAAATTCAGAGGTCAGATGGATATTTGTTCCCTTATAAATAACTTTTCCTTTTGCCTGAATACTTGACTCATTCTTTGTTTGTATGAAGTTCAATTAAAAAAACAGGATATGTCTCTATGTGGATCATTATATAAAAACTTTTTTCAGGTTCTTTCCTATCTCTAGGTTTTTCATTTTATGGAAAACTTTATTATAACTTGAATATTGTTTTCTGTTACATTTTTGGATTCCCCGCTTTAAGGACATGAAATTATTTATATAGTGGATCATTTTTTTTTTTAATTTCATTTTTAAAAATTGTGTGTGTGTGTGTGTGTGTGTGTATATATATATATATATATATATCAAAATTTACTGTTTTATTAATTTTTAAGTGTAAAGTTCAATGACATTAAGTATATTCACATTGTTGCACAACCATTACCACCATCCATCTCTAGAACATTTTTCATCTTGCAAAACTGAAACTCTCTACCCAATTAAACAATAACTCCTCATTACCGCTCAACCCACCACTAGCCACTACCATTCTACTCTGTGTCTCTATGAATTTGACTACCCTACATACCTCATATAAGTGGAATTATAAAATATTTGTCATTTTTATGACTGGTTTATTTCACTTATAACGTTTTTAAGGTTAATCCATGTTATAGCATGTGCCCCACTTTCCTTTGTTTTTAAGGCTGAATACTATTTCTTTGTATGTATATGCCACATTTTGTATATGCATCTTTCGATGAACACTTTGGTTGCTTCTGCCTTATAGTTGTTGTGAATAATACTGCTATTAACATAGGTACACAAATATCTGTTCAAGTCCCTGCTTTCAATTCTTTTGAGTATATACACAGAAGTGGAATTGCTGGATCACATGGTGATTCTCATTCTACTTACTTACTATATATGTTATGCTATTGTTCTGGTAATCCCTTAGTTTCCTTTGTTAGCTCTGCAGAGTGGATTTTTAAATCACTCTGTAGTTTTATGAGTTTATTGAGTTCAGACATTTTTTTAAATGTTATATCTCAAAGCTTTCCAAGGAGCATCGTTCTATTTCTTGAGACAGATTGTCTTTGAGACTGGGCTTATCATCTGCCTTTTGCCTATGTTCCTTTGTTTGTTTTTCTTCTTTTTTTTCCCTTCTGGTATGTTTGTATAGTTGCCATGCCACTTCTCCTCTTGTTTATATGTAGTGTATACTGTAGGTATCTCTAATCAGCCTTCTTTTTGCTCTGAGAGATTGCGTGCATACTCCTTGCCACCCTTCTTCTTTTTCTAAGCCTACTTTTCTCAGCTGCCATTTGAGGAATAAATGCAGATATCTGTCCATTTCACTGTAGCTGAAGGCATTGTGGTGAGAAGGGAGGGAGAAATTACCTGGGTGCTTGATGTATTGTTTGTCAAAGGACCTGAGTTCTCTCTATTCTGAGAGCCTGTTAAATACCATGTAATCAGGCCCATTTCTTCAGGAATACACCCCATTCCCATTGCTTTGGGTTGTTCCCCCAATCAGCTCCAATCCCAAGTAGCACCCTTTACCTGGGACTTGGGTCCTTCAGGCATGTAGGAGCTTCTATCCTTTAAGTCTTTTCCTTGACTTTTCCCTGAGCTGCCTACTGTCTCCCACAGCCTGTTCAAATTGGGAATTATTTGTACAAAGTATAGAATTTTGTCAATTCTTTCTTTAGGGTGGTGTTAGAAAGCAAGCCACAAAGGACTCTTTCATTGTTTTGCTTTGACATATTTTCTTAACATTCATATCATGAGGCTTATTCTCTTTTCCTTTTCTGGTTGTGTTTTATTTGTTACTAATTGTGAATGCATTTTGTTAGATATCAAAAGAACATTTTGTAATAAAGATTTGTTCTGCTGTCTTTTCTGGGAATCCAATATATTTTTTGAATGTCGGCTCCAAGGCTGTGAAGAGCCTCACCTTGCCCTCTAAGGAGAAAGAAGCAAGCTTGTGGTTCTTTACCACTGAGGGGATGTTTGTGAGAATTTGTGTCAGTGGCAGTGACCTCACATTTGACTTAGTGTGAATTTCAGAGAACCTTACAACCTCTCCATCAGCAATGGATGGTGAGGAGGGCCTGTCTGTTTCATTTCAAATAATGACCTGTTGAGCTTGGTGTGGATTTTGACAGGGCCCTTTTCCCTTGCTGATAACTGAAACCCAAATTTTCTCTTGACATCTCTTGTGGGGGAGAGTTGAGCTGAAGGTGAGGACAGGAGGAAATTTAGCCTAAGGAGTTGGAATAGTTGGGGCAATTATTTCCCTGGCTGAGGAGTGGGGCAACTGTGCCCTAGGAGGCTGGTCAGCAGGAAAGGAGCTGTGGGAGGGAGTGCAGTGGGCTCCAGTGTGTGAGGGAGTGGGGAAACGCTAGCTTCTCTGCTGACCCATTTTCTGTGTTACTCACCTGCCTTCTTTTCCTCTCACATCTACCTCTGCTGCCCCCGCCCCTCAATTCCTGTACTCTTCAGTTCTGCCACAGTCCAGGTCCAATTTCACAAGAAGTTTTAACACAGTAGTGTACACTGCAGAAATAGAATAGATATCTTTTGAATATCATTACATCTCATTCCATTTGTATGTGAATATACGAGGTGTGACAACTAAGTTTGCAAACTTCTTGCAACAATGTTGCTAACCTTTTTTGATATCAGAGGGATTATTCATTATGAATTTGTACCAACTGGACAAACAGTTAACCAAGTTTACTATTTGGAAGTGCTGAAAAGGCTGTGTGAAAAAGTTAGACAACCTGAACTTCTCGCCAACAATTCATGACTCTTGCACCACAACAATGCACCAGCTCACACAGCACTGTCTGAGGAAGGTTTGAGCCAGTAAAAAAACAACAAAAAAAAAACTGTATTGGGACACTTTCCCTACTCACCTGAGCTGACCTGCAATGACTTCTTTGTTTACCTGAAGATAAAGGAAACATTGAAAGGAAGGCATTTTGATGACATTCATTACGTCAAGGGTAATACGATGACAGCTCTGATGGCCATTCCAGAAAAAGAGTTCCAAAATTGCTTTGAAGGGTGGACTAGGTGCTGGCATCAGTGCATAGCTTCCCAAGGGGAGAACTTTGAAGGTGACCATAGTGATATTCAGCAACGAGGTATGTATTGAGTTGTTGGAAAAGTCATGACACATTTTTGCAATGAAAAACATAGAAAAAATACGTCATGACTTTTCTGACAACCCAATAGCACTTTTTCTAGGATGAGTTCACCAACTTAATTGTCTGACCTCGTATACCCATTTGTATCAATTATTTTAACCACTTGACAGGCCTTTTCTTAGTCTCTTAAATGATTCCTGATGTTTGGATCTGCATGTCTTATAAACAAGAAAATAAGGGAGTGCTTTTGACGCACAGAAAAGTTCACTTACTTACAACTAAAAATCAGAAATGCCAAATAGCACCAAAATTTTCACAGTGATCCAGAAAGAAATGTTAAAAGACATTTCTGATGAGTGAGAAAAATCATACTATATCTGGGTGATCTACCATGTTGAAATTATCTACATGTTTTGGAGTCATAAATAACTAAATTTTGAACAAGCTGGAAAAAACTAAGAGTCCTGAAAATTCACAGAGAACCCTGGGAAAGAGAACAATCCTAGATCCCACATGGCTTGCTCTGCTGGTGCTGGCTGGGGCTTGCCGAATTTGTGCCCATCAGATCTGGTCTTCTGGGATTGCCTTTCAGAGTCCCCTTCATCACTTCACTCACTTGACTGCAGTTGGAGACTTTTCCCCTAGATGACCTGCGTGACTGCACAGGCAATATTGTGTTAGTATTTCCCCCTGAAGGTTGATTTTGCCAAGAACTTGAATTTCAGTGGCAATCCTGCCTCTCTGTGATAGGAGCTGAGAGGTCCCTGATTGGTGCTTGGGGCCAGTAAGGAGAAGGGCCTTGGGTGTTTAACCACTCACCTGTGCTCTGTGCTTTCTGATAATTCTCCCAGACAAATCTGGTGGCGTGGTCAGGTTTGAATGGATTACTCAGTCATATAACATCATTTTGTATCTGAGGCTCCTTTCTCTTAACAGGTAGATTTGCATCACGCCAGGTACCATCAACATGATGATGACTGTGCGTTAGTGGTTCCTGGAACAATTCCCATAGCCTCTTATGGCATCAGTAAATAAGTAACTCATCTCGCTGTGGGTAATATTTCTAAGCAAATGTATTTTATTTGAGAGGATGGAGGTGGAATAAGGGCAAGACCTGAAGTCTGGGCCCATTCTCCCTATGATTCTAATAATAATGATTATTTTAATAAAATAACCCAATGAGTAGGGTTGTGTGGGGATTAATTTAAAATAATGTATGAAAGACACACTGCATAGCTCCTGACATATGGTAAGTGTTCAATACTGTAAATAAACAAGGAGTCTTGGAAAGTCACTGTAATAAATGCATGTGTTCTGTATGCCAACATACACTTATTAGTTATTTAAACCACTTGAACAAGTTAACCAACATCGAACATGTGTGGCAGATCTCCTAAACCAATTACATAGGCTTGCATCTTTCAACAATTCACAGGAAATAAATATAATAGTATTATATGGGATAAAATATATATTACTACCTTACATATTGTAACATGGATTATAATGCAATAGTTATATTTTATTATATATTAATGTGTTGAATATAATATATATTAATATATATAAATGAAAACAGGCTGCATTTGCTTATTTTAAATACTATAGTTGGTTTATGAAGCTTTGTCTGTATGCCAGGTATTACACAAAGCACTTTACAAATGTGATCTCATTTAATCCTATATCAAGAGTAGGTGCTACTATTATTCCTGCTTTATAGGTGAGTCATTAGACTGTGTGTGTGGGGGGAGGGGGGTGGTGGTGGTGGTGGTGGTACCTTAAGTATCCCCCCTGTGCTTATAGAGCTACTAATTGGACAAGGCAGGATTTGAACCCATGCGTGTTTGAATTCGAAGCCACTATCCTGATTTTCTAGCATCACTGTTCCTCTCAGTAGCTATTTATTTACTGGGCTAGTCCCCAGGCTGCTGCTCACAAGCTCTCCACCCCTTCAAGTATCTTTGATATTGAAGATAACCCTAAGTGTCTGTTTTCTTTGTCTTGTTTATTCCTCTCAACAATTCTGCAAGGTAAGTACTAATATCTGCATTTTACAATTGAGGAAACAGAGCCTCAGGGAGATGAAATCACACAACTCTTAAGTCGCAGACCAGAACTGACCATGAGTCTAACACCAAAGCCCTTCCTCCTCTTTCCACTTCACCACACCCATGCCAACACAATGTCACCCACCCACCGAATTGGAATCCTCTCCCGTGTAGGCAGCAGGACAGCTACCAGGGTGAGGCCACTCCAGCAGCCCAGCCTCCTGGTCATGCGTGTGCTGGCGTCTAAGTGAAGAAAAGGACCGACCAGTGAGTCAGAGGCTTGGGTCTCTTGGGAAGCCTGGCTTTGGCCGTCTGCTCCAACCTAGCTCTTCTGAGACTGAGGCCTGACAGGCACACAGCTGGAGGTGTGGCCAGTCTGCAGAGCCCTGACTGATGGGTAATTTGCTGTGGTTCTAACACTGGATATTACTATTTTAGCACTTCATCTATTTTTCTTTAGATGGCTGGTGGTAAAGGTTTTCATCGTTGTCTTTTGGTTAACCTCAGATAAAGAGGAGGTTAACAAGCACCAAACATTTGGAAGGATTTCAACCTCAATTAAGTGCGTGCTGTAGCACAGTTTGATTTGTATGAGAGGCATAATGAGGAGTTCAGAATGAATCATGTCGAACATGAGACCAGGGACTAAACATGGATGTGTAACAACATGGGGTGTGCAGCTGCCCACCCAGAAACACAGGCATCCCTGCAAATTCTCACAGGCTGTTTGTGCTGGCTGACTCTCCAGATGTTCACTGACATCCCCAAAGTTTTTTTTTTTCCTATTGAACCAGGAAGTTAGGAATCTCCGTTTGGGTCCCCACCCCGCCACCACCATTTGCTAAGATAATTGTTGTCAAGTGCTGCTGGCTATTCCTTGATAAAAAGTTGCTGCCTCAGTGCAAAATAAGTCCCCCCTTGAGTATACCCATATTTCCACCTGGGCCTGGGAAAACATGCAGACCTGAGACCCACTAGTTAGGGGTGTGTTGTCTAATCTAGCCATCCTGTTTACACAGCAAATTGTTTCTTTAGTTCTCCCTCCCCCACCATGAGCTTTTTCTACAACATTTGCCAAAGGGAAATGGCAAACTCAGCAGCTATTAAAGAGTTAGTTCATTTTTACCTCCAGTCAGTTCCACTGAACGAGTTAGCATTGTTGGGGAGGTCATAGCTGTGTCAGCATTCTTTTAGACCTTTCTGTTGCATATTCAACAAATATCTATTGAACACTTATTTCATGATACTGCCTTAAACTATTTTAGGTTTTGGTTACTGTCAATTTTTTCTCTTTATTTCTAATACAGTTTGAAGTTTTGCTATTCCATGTTCACTTTATTGGCAGTTTGTCTTACCTACTCATCGTTTCCTCTCATTTGTTGCCTTATCACTTTTGCCAATTTTCAATGAGTTTTTCGCTTGTCTATATATTCTTACTGAGGATGAGCAATAGTTTTCTATAATTTCCTTCTGGTTATTATATTAAATAATTTTCAAATTTTGGTTTATCCCATCTGTCTTTAGAGTTAGGGTCCCTTTCTATTTATTTATTTATTTATTTATTTATTAATTCATTCACTCATTCATTTATTTTATTTTTTAAATTAAATTTATTAGTGTGACGTTGGTTAGTAAAATTATATAGGTTTCAAGTGTATATTTATGTAATACATCATCTATATATTGCATTGTGTGTTCACCACCCAGAGTCAGTTCTCCTTCCATCACCATGTGTTTGACCGCCTTTACCCTTATCTACCATTCCCCTCTCCCTTGACCCTCTGGTGACCACTAAACTGTCTGTGTCTATGAGTTTTTGTTTGTTTGTTTGTCTTGTTCCTTTGTTGCTTTCAGTTTTATATCTCACATATGAGTGAAATCATATGGTTCTTGACTTTTTCTGTCTGACTTATTTCACTTATCATAATAATCTCGAGATCCATCCATGTTGTCACAAATGGCACTATTTCACCTTTTCATATAGCAGAGTAATATTCTATTGTGTATATGTACCACATCATCTTTATCCAATCATTTATTGAAGGACATTTTGGTTGTTTCCATGTCTTGGCCACCGTAAATAACGCTGCAATGGATATCAGGGTACATACTCGTATATCTTTCCGGATAAATGGTTTCAGATTTTTGGGGTAGATACCTAGGAGAGGGATTGCTGGGTCATATGGTAATTCTATTCTTAACTTTATGAAGAACCTGCATACTGTTTTTCATAGCAGCTGCACCGATTTACATTCCCATCAGCAGTATGCGAGTATGAGAGTTCCTTTTTCTCCACAGCCTCTCCGACAATTGATATTCCTTGTCTTGTTGATGACAGCCATTCTAACAGGTGTGAGGTGGTATCTCATTGTGGTTTTGATTTGCATTTCAAGTTAGGGTCTCTTTTCTTTGTCTGGCACTTTTATAGACTTGATGTTAGTAATCTCCCCCCGCCCTTGTCTTATTTTTGAAGAAGGAGAGGGATGGCATTTTCCAAGGACAAAGTTTGTGGTTTGTCTTTGATCTCATTCTTCAAATGGGTAACTGTGCCCATAGCTTCTAGACCCATTCTCGAATTCCAGCTGAGAAATCTCTAATGCTCCTGTTAGACTGACATTTTCTCACACATCACTCCTGCCTCCTGGCACTTAGCTGGATGGAAATCCTAAGGTGCTACAATCCCTAGTATGTGCTGTTCCTGGAACTGCTTCTGGGCAGCCACCACGCCTACTCTTGTGATTTACTTTGGCGGCTTGCACTGTCTATGCATTTTCTGGGAATTCTCATCTTTGACTGATACAGAAAAGAGACATATGGGCCGGGATGAAAAGTGGATAGAGGACGGCACCAGGCCTCCAAGAGCATCCCTCATAGGGAGATGGCCTAGGTGATCCAATTAGTACATATCTTGCATTTCAGCCAGGGATCCAATACTGAGAAGAGGCACTTTTTACCTACCTCCATCTACTTTTGTGGTGAAAGAAGGAAGCCAGCTCTATTTCCAGTGGTTATAGCACAAGGAATCATAGCCTGTGCTTTTAATACCATTTTGCCAGTCTTGCAGTTAATAGAAATTGATCCTAGATTCTGAAAATAGGTATTTAGTTCCAGTTTGGTTAATGGCATGTTTGCATTTTTTTCTGTGTCTTTATAGGTATTTTGTTGAATTGGGAGAGATTGAATCAGGGCCTGTGAGCCAGATGCCATTTTAAACTCAACATTCATCCCAGTCTTCATTTCTTAAAAGTAAAAAGCCCTTTAGTCCAAAAATATGGTTATGTTGATATCCTTGTAGATAACGCATCATGTACCTGACAGGAAAGAAAGGTCTATTCAGCTGGGACTAGTTCTCTGAGGCAGGGAGACTTCTAATTGAGGAATAGGTTTCCTGTAACAAAGTTTCTCATTGTCTGGGGAGACTGCATTGACAGAAAGACTACATTGATGAAACCATCTGATCTTTTAACCCATTCACCTATGTGGAGAGATTCTGAAAAGCATCATGATCTAACAGCAGAGCTCAGAAACACCTGAATGAAAAAGGCACACAACCCTGATAGCAGAGTGTGTTCTCCCCGCTCAGGGCTCAGTTACTGTAGGACGCGGACCAATTTCCCCGTCTCTGCCGAGGCCCGGCACTGCAGCTCGTTGCTAGTGTGTGTGTTCAGCCCTCGATGACTTCATCACCAGGGGACACTTCCCACATGTGGGATGGGAGGAGGAGTACCTTCCTCCAGTCACAGGGATGTTGACAGAGCTGAGTCTCTGCTGCATGGGAACAGCGTGTGGACAAATATTTGGCACTGGAACAGGGCTTGGGCTCCAACATTTGAGCCGCTGAAGCCCAGCAAAGTCCTGCAGCCAAAACCGCAGAGTCCTAACAGCTTGCTTTACAAAACCCGAATTTAACAAGTGTCAGTCTAGGCTCTGCGTGATGGACTGCCCTGCACACTGGTGATTTCATGGAAGGGCTACAGGATGAGTTCGGTGGGGTGGAATAAAAGGATATATGTGAGTGTGTTTGCTTCTGTCGCCCCATTTCTCTTTCACTAAAATGCTGGTCCTATGTAGTGTTTAGTAGAACAGCATGGCTGAGAGGGGGGATCAAATAAAAAGCATAAAATATCTTTAAAAGGTTTTTCTTTGCTGAGGCCACAGACTGATTTCTAAATGCATTAAAGTAATTAGGTGTTGGAGTTGTGCTAATGAGAACTTGGTGGTCATCTGTCTGCTCGCTGGTCCTCCATCTTCTGCACAGTTCTCAGGAGAGAATCGCATATGAGAGGATGCTAATTAGACCTTGTCAGGGGTGGCATTGATTGTGTGGCCAATAACTGAAACAGTGTTTTCACTGAGATCATCTGTAGAAACAAGAGTGTATGTACTTGTATCTGTATGCGTGAGTGTTCCAAATATACCACATGCTCTCAGTTATTGAGAATCTGGTTGTCAAATTTGTGACCTGCCTAAGAGCTTTTCATGTCCCTATTTTTTTCTGTCTTGAACCCATCTTAATTTCCTCTTCCACATTAAGATAGAGGAAGAGAAGAGAAAAGCCACAATCATCAGATCCTTGAGTTTAGTTTAGTGACGTCCATCTCACCAACAACATAGTCCTCAAATGGCATTCAGCCTCCACCCTTGCCCTGGAGGCTGAGCCCGGTGCTGACAGGATGGAGAAGGAAAAGTCAAGAATCCTGTCTTACCTGTGTTATACCTGACTGGTGGCAACCAGGTTCCTTCAGGTTGGTTTTGGAATTTGCCTTGATGTCATTTTTCTCTGGTGACCCATAGACTCTTGGTGGGTCTCAAAATCTTGAGGCCATGCTTGACCAACAATCAAAAGTCAGAAACTCAATCACCATAATAAGCACTCAGTTCCCACTCACAGGGGTGCAAGTCAGTGGCCACTCTGCTGGTTTGACTGGGCTCAGCTGAATTGCCTCCAGGCTACAGGTTGGGCTAATATCTTCTCCGTATGCCCTCTCATTCTATGATCCAGGCTGAAGGGGCAGCCATTATCTGCAGCACGTTGTTCTTACTGAGGGCAGAAGATCAGGAGGAGTGTGAAAAAACACCATTCCTTGAAGCCTCTGCTCTGAACTGGCACACTGTCCATCACAATCCATTGGTCAAAGCAATGACTTCATAAGACCAAGGTCAATGGAGTGGAGAAGTATACTCTGCCTACTAGGAAGTATGGGCAAGTCACATGACAAGGGGTACTATCCTCTTACAGGCAGGGAACAAAAAGTTAAAAACAGTAATCTCATCCTACCACAGCAACCATGTAACGGCCTGAAAAACAGATTCACCATAATCGATACCTATTTTTACTAAATGCTTTCACTTCACAGGTAATATAATAGTAGTAGAATGCCTATGTCAGTCATGGCCTCATTTTACTTAATTTTCCTAGAGAGCTAGAAAAGGGTTCTCCTACTCCTCATCCTCAACCGTTCCATCAGATCGTGTATGCGCACTGGAGGACATACTCATTAAATGGCAGATTTATCGTCTCCCTCCTCAATAGAGTGGGTGGTGGAAATAGCTCAGGATCTGTTTTCCTACAGACATGAGTTTCAATCCAACTCAGGAACGAAATAGCTGAGAGTAATCTTGGGCAATTTATTAAGCTTCCTCAGTCTCTATTTCTCTAGCATGAGGGACATGGTACCTTCTTCACTGAATGGTTCTGTAGATTAAGTGAGATGACATATAAATTATGTACTGTGTCTCTCCTAAAGATTTATTTCCTTTCCCTTCTTCTAAATCTAATCCATCATCCAAGGTAAATTTTAAATCCCAATGCCTTCCCTAAACTACCTTTAACTTCCTCTCGAATTAAATGACCTCCTTCTCCTCTGAACTTCTATATTTCTTAGGAGATAGATCAGTAAACTGCTCTTGAATTCATAAGTGGGTTTTAGGAAGTTCATGGACATGGACATTGACTCCTCTCCTTTGGAGTTAATGTGAAATTTTGTGTGTGTGAACCATATGCATGTTTCTAGGGTGGGGGAAACTACAGAGCCTTCCCCTGAACTTGAACAGTGCTTTTGGACCCAGAATTTCTGAACCATTGATACTAGATGAACCGGATAACTGGACCCTCGTGACAGACCATGTGTGTGCTGGGTATTGCTTCATGCTGTTAGCCCTCTTTTCCCATCTTAATTATGAGCTCTGTGAGGGGAACAAACACATTTTCCATGGCTTATGTATCTTCTACAACTTGTAGCACAGGCTGAATTCTTGGTGAGAATCCAAGAAATATTTGTTGATTAATTGCCCAGGTAAGAATTTAAAGAATATCAGCACAATGAGCAGGATGAATCCAAAAGTTCAAACATTTAACAACAATGAAGAAAACATGTAGAGGGGACAAATCATTAAAAACAAAAACAAAAAAAACTCTGGTGGTAGCAGAGTTAGTTTGTGGATTCATTCTGTCATGTGAAACATTGCAATCAGATATGATTAAAACTCATCTTTTTGCTGATTGCAACCCATCTCCCCACTTCATTTCCTGAAAGAACTATGGGTTATCTCAGTGATCATGAGTGTGGCCACAGGTTAGAGCTGGGAGAGGAAGGCTGTAGGTGAAGTGACATTTTGACAGTAAGTAACGCTGTCCTGTCAGAAAACTCTTATCTCTCTTTGCATATGGGATGTCTCCTAATCTGTAGGTTGATATTTGAGTCAAATTTAATCTGAAAACATAGAAGAAATAACATAAATAAACTTGTTTGTACATTTTCTTCCTTGTCTTAGAAGCAAAACAAATGCAGGGTTGAGATCATTAACCAGTACTACAAACAGCACCCAAAGATATGTTTTTAGAAAGTGAATTTCTAAACATTTAAGATCCTTTATCCCATTGGAAGTACCAGGTAGGCTTGAGCGAGAAAGAATGGTCAGAAAAATCTTTGTGGGAGGTGTAAGCATGTTGTCAAAAGTCAAAGAGCTCTTGCTGGTTCTGTGGTTTCTTCTTATTGGTGATGACTTCCAAGATTCAAGTCTTTGATTTCCCAAGATTTGAAAATGATTTTAGAGGACATCATCATCAAGTGCAGCATGGCCACAAAACACACTCTCTCTGTAAACATTCACAAGCATCCCTTTTCACAAGTCAGCCCTCTCACACTTTCCGAGGGCCAGATTCTGTACGCCTAGCAACAATTCTAGTTTTTTGTGTGTTTTATCCTTCTTGTCAGCTTCCTTGCTAGGCTTTAGGGAATTAGCAGGACTTACCACCAATTGGATTGCAGAGCTTTTTGGCCCACAGTAAGGCTTGCTATCATCAGGTATGTAAAATCTTGCCCAGTGTAGTCAGAAGTTAAAACCAAACCATCATAAACCTGTGGGACTTATGACCCTGAAAGTCCTGGGAGAGTTTCCTGGACCAGACCTCAATGGAACTTTGCCCAAAACCCCAAATGAGAAATATATGCGAGCTGATTCTGTGCAGTGTGGAGGCTGGGGCAGCAGCACAATGGTATTATAGACTGATAGAATGATAGGTTAGTACACATTTAATCTTGAGGGGTTTAGAGGAGTCAATCCCCCTCACCCCTCTCCTTCCTCTCTGTTAATGTTAATAGTCCAGAGTATGGGTCTAATGGTAGTGGACATATTTTGTGTTTGTGTGACACAATTATTCTCTATTTAAGCCAATTGGAAAGTTATCCCTTAAAAGAAATGATTTGCCAAGGGACACAGTGTGTATTGTGGCTGAGATTTGCTATGAGATTGTAGACTTCTGATTTAATTGGGGTTGGAGGGAAAAAATAAAAGATCATGTGTAGTTTAATAGTTATTTAAGTTATTTCGTGACCAAAAAATGAATAACTTACCACATTTTAACCTAGATAGATATCACTGGCTTTAGGAAACCTGCTTACTTACTAACTTACAGAACCAATGAATTAGGGGCTGTTGTTTACATTGCACAATGTCTTTGCTTTTTGCTAGGGTTTTCATAAATGGTCAGTTTCCTGGTGTCATTTAATACATATTTGATTTGCAGACACCCAATGGGTATATTGCTTTTCAGGAGTCAACTTATTGTGAAAAGTTGTTTTGCACACGTATCAGAGCGAAAAGATGCCATGTTGGAAAATATGATATAAACACAAAGTTTTTGGCCCCAGTTTACATGGGAGATAGGACTGGTGGATTGAAAAAAGCTGAAGAAACAGACTGGGTGGCTGAGTCTGTCCATCTCCTGTCCAGTGTGTACACTTCAGGAGGTATTTTGATTGTGAAAGTGATCTCGCTGCTCATCTTACACAGAAAACCCTGATGACATCACAGCTGTAGGGCTTAGCCATCTTTGTTAGATTCCATATCAGATTCTACATTCCAGCAGAGCTTAAGCAAAAAACAAAAGCAAAAAAAAAAAACAAACCAATTATAACCCCAAAGAATTTAGATAAAGAATTTCTCTCTGACAATGGGAAGTTCCTTGCAGTTTGATATCTCTGAGACATCCAACACACCTTGACTTCTAGATATTTTCAGTTATCTGACTTGTCAGAGGCTCTAAATGCCAGCGGTTGTAGCTGAAGATTTCTACCTCCTTTTCCCATGTCAGTGGAAAATGGGAAATCAAAATATTTTCATATACAGTGGCTCTGCCAGAAGAACTAGAAGCAATGACCATATCTCTTGAGGCACTGGGGAGTAGCCTGGGGAGGGTGGCTACCTCAAGGCCTGCAGTCCACCTGGTTTTCTTCTGGAACTTTCCTTCTCATCTCTGAGAAATGCCCTAGAAGGTATTAAGGGTAATGGGGCGGGGGTGCGGGGGTTGGATAGGATTTGGAAATGTGCAGTTGTTAGAGTAACAGTGAGATGTCAGGGTGCCCTATTTAGTGCAGACCCAGATTCCAGCTGCTCCTGGCTCTGTCCAAGATCTCCAATTGTTTGGGCTCCCTAAGATTTAGGTACAATTAACTGGTTTGAACCCCATGAAATATACAGTGGCATGTCTGGTGTCTCTCTAACATATCTAGAGATTCTTGGCGGTGATGACTGTAAATGGTGATAGTGGTGGCCATGGTAGCGAGGCTTTCTGTTAGTAAGCCCTGACTCTGAATTCTTACTTGCTATGATTTTTCCTCTTGTTCTTTTCCACCACCATATCATCCCACTGGACACAATCCTGATCCCTTTTTATTTAAAGTGCATTGACTCAAGACTGTATGCAGTGTTCAGTAAAGGTCTTGGACTGGAATTGCATAATATAAAAATCTAAATGGAAACTTGACATAGTTCTTCTTAAAGTGTTGTAGCAATTCCTGAAACCAGGAATTCCACTCCCCCATGTCGCTGTCTGTCTCCAACTCATTCGTTGTTCTTCCCTCTCCTCTCCAGCTCATTCACCTCTTCTCTGCTTCTCCTCAAATTTTTATTCATTTTCATACAGAGATCAGCTTGGCTTACTCTATGTCTCAGTTCATACCCATTTTAGTTTTCTTTTAACTGCATTCCCAAGTAAACCCATTAAGCCTAAACAAAGATTGTTCTTTCCCTCCAAGGAATTATATTACTTAGCAAGAATTAAATAACTACGTTCAATGAATTCTCACTTCACTTCAATGCTTCAATGCACACCTATCACTCAATAAAAGCACCTTTTGAGCACTTTAAACTCTATTCACTCCCTCTGTGGGCATGTAAGAGCCCTTTTTCATTGAACCACACCAGCCTTGGAGGTGGAATTATGGAGGCCCTGGGACTTCTCCTCCACCAACTCACTCTTCTGTGCTAAAGGGTAGAATTGGGAAGAATACATAGGCCCTTCTTTTCAACTCTTTTTCTAAAACTCTCTTGTGGTTCTAAGAGACTCCTACTCCGCTGCCCTTATAGCTCCCTGTTCCTTCTGTTTTGTCACTTCTTTTACTTTTTTTTTGCTTTTAACTGAGCCATCCTGACACCTGTTGGCAGCTCAGCTCTGGCTGGGAATTGAAACAGCAACCCTGTTGCTCAGAGCTTGCACTCTTTAGTGAGTGTCCCTGTTTTGTCACTTCTAAAACTGGGGGCCAGATACTTCGCTGAGAACTGCCACTGTTCTCATTCCAATTGGGACTGAGGTCTCTCTGCAGTGGACCATCTTCAGTGATGATACCTCTGTTTGAGCACCACAAGATAGCTTTCATCCATCCCAAACACCTCTGCTTTCACAAAGGGGAGGCTTTAAATGTCTGTTTATAGGTCCATTTGTTCCTAAGTCCTTCATGATTAAGGGTTTAAACTTTAAAACCTGGCATGTTATTTTCTTTTGTCCTGACAAGTGTTCTATTGGGCATCGGTTTTAAAAAATAAACCAGTTTTATTCATAAATTCTATTTTGAATAAGTATAATTTATTCAAATTCTATTGCAGCATGACCACCTTCGATTTACACCCCATCTCACCTTACCCCTTGACCTCTGTATGTGAGGCCAGGAATACATTAGCAGCTACAATACTCACATTGACAGCCTTTTCAATACTTACTCTAATGTTGTGCAGACTTGAATGGGCCTGGAAACAATGGAACCCAAGGAAACATGGAGACAAAAAGGTATTCCGTAGCAGACATCATAGTTGAGTCCCCCAACACCTTCCTGGCCTTTTCCTGAGTTAATATTAGGCTGTGAGGATTTTGATATTAAGGCTAAGTGTTCCATTTCATCAATCACTTTTCCTCGTCCTTGTGCTCATTACTGTCCTTCACTAAGACCCAGAGATTTACACTCAGCATGATTTGCTCTTTGTCCTTCAGAACTGTTCCCACTGATGAATGACTCATCCTACAAATCTGTGGACATCTGTCGTCTTCTTGCCATTTGATATTCAACTTTTGCATTTATTTCCATTGTCACATGACCTTTTATTAATGGTACTTTCCAAGTTTTCAATGCCTTTGTAATTATCAAAAATTAAGCACTTATCAGAAATAGAAACAATCACAGTGTGGAGTTACAAACTGAAGGATGGTTGAGCCTACAATGACTGCCATGACCAATGACTGCATCTGTGGTGGCAAGCAGATTCAGTCTTTTGCTTTGGGACATGACTTTGTTTATAGTTTTGAAAGTACCTAAGCTGAAAGTTTGTAAGTAGATTATGTCTGTCTCGCTTTGGAGGAGTTTGTGCTAGGCTCCCCAGACGCTGGGTCACAGTGCAGTGTCAGCCTGCGATACGTAATTTTCGTTCCCAATTGAATCTCTGTTCTGAGATGTGCTTAATGATCCTATGCCTCCGTGCTGCTAGTCTGTTTCTCAGGAGCCTCCTTCTCAGGGGCTGGCAAAGATTTTACTCTGCTTTCCTTTGTTCAAGAGCCTTCATCTCTGTGGGGAAGAATCTTTCCTGCATTTTGTTCAAGAGTGTGGAGTGGGAAGAGGGGGTGACATGGGGATGATCAATATTTCTGCTGAAGTTATTTCTCCTATTCTTCCAGGAAGGAGGTTGAAATGCCTCAGGTACACAACTTTTCTGGTGGCCAAAGTCCTTATTCCAGAGTCCCCCCCCCAAAATTTACAGATTAAGTCCTTTATCATGAGCCTTGCTAAAGAGATATGAATTAATATCGGGACTTGCAAACAAAGTTTTCCCTCTGTTCCTCTCTATCCTAGCCAGTCCCCAATGGTGACATACATTCTGAAGATTCAGTGAAAATGTGGCTATCCCACTGCCTCTCCATCCCAGGGTAATCACAGAGAGGGTGAGGGTAGAGGAGCTAGGTGTGGTACCCAAGCCAAACCTTGGCTTGGACTGCTTGATACACTCAAGGACCTCAAAAGAGCTGTGCTCCACTAATTTTATAGGATTTTGCCCTATAACTTAACCCAAAAGATGCCAAGACTTTATAATAAATGGTTACCCTGGAAACTTAGGGAAATCCAGGATAAACCCAAAGTATGAAATCACCATTTAGAATATCCCTGGCCTACTCTTTCTAATTCTCGGTTAGCACTTTTTGGACAGGCTCTGTTGCTCTGTTTGGAGGAGGCTTGAAACTGCACATTGCTTCATAAACAGACAAGAAGTCAAACTGCGTCAGAGGGGACTTGAATGAACAGGCTACGGGCCCTGCTTTGAACGTCATCAAAATGTCTCATTGAGCTTCCGTTTCATACCAAAGAAAACGCAAACCCCTGCCTATCTCTCCTGTGTAGTTAAGCCTGATACTAACATTCTTTGTTCCTCAGTGTTAAAGGCTCTATTTTGTTCTTGGAATTATTGCACAGCATCACCTCAAAAAGGACCTATTTTGTTCTTGGAATTATTGCACAGCATCACCTCAAAAAGAAAGGAAAAAAATAAGCTATTTGTTGTCATGATTAATGTTTCTATGGTTGTATTTTTCCCCCATCCTTTTACATTAAGATTTATCTTTTCCTCGTAGACAACGCATAGTTGCTTTTGCTTTTTTATTCATTATCAAAATGTCTGCTTTTATTATAGTTTACATCCTTTGTAATTAAAATGATTATTGACCTGGTTCAGTTTAAGTCAACAATATTCCTTTTTTTTTTAAATTTATTCATCACACCTGTTCTTTGTTCCTTGTTTCCCTTTTTACTTTTGGATTAATTGAGAATTTTTTAAATTAAATTTATTGGGGTAACACTGGTTAATAGCATTATATAAATTCATGATTTCATTCTTTGGCCACTATTGGCTTAAAAGCTTATTGATTTAGTTTTTAGTGGTTACTATAGGTTTATAGTATCCTTCTTTAAATTTTCAAACTCTTTTGAAAAAATACCATTTCATGTATAATGAAAGAAACAACCTATTCTCATTTCTATCATTCCTGTGCTTTGGCTACTGTGTTTATATGTGTTATAACCCACAATAAATTGTTAATATTTTTGCTTTAAACATACATGTTTTATATAAACTCTGTAATACATTATTCCAAAGTTTTTCTTTAGCTCTTAAATAAAACAAAAGCGGAAAAGTTGTAAATATTTGTCTATATACTTAATATTGCTCCTGTACTTCATTCCTTCGTGAAGATCTGTTTCTCTCTGCTATCATTTTCCTTGCTCTTAAGGAACTTCCTTTAACAAATCATTCAAATGCAGATGGGCTGGAAATGAATTCTCTTAGAAGTTTTGTTTCTTTGAAAAAGTTTTGATTTTTTTCTTCATTTTTGAAAGATATTTTTGCGGGATTTAGACTTTTCAGCTGATAGGGGTTCCCTGTCCCCTGCAGTCCCCACCTCCTTTTAGCACTTTAAATTTGTTGTTCCAAATATGTCTTCTGGCTCACATTACTTACCCTTTATTTCTCACTTTAGTTCCACGTAAGTGATATGTCTTCAGAAATTTGATTATCATGTGCCTTGATGAGGTTTTTTGTTTTTGTTGGTGTTTTGTATATATCTATACATCTATATATAGCTACAATATCTATGTATAGCTACATATAACTATATATAGATGTATAGATATATAGGTATATAGATATAGCTTTCTTTGAATCAATTGAATTTTGTATATCTTCAAATTCAGAAAATTTTCAGCCATTATTTTTTCTAACATTTTCATTCTGTCATACCTCCTCTTTCTTTCTGGGACTTCAGATATGCATATGTTAGACCACTTTCTATTGTCTCACAAATCACTGAGATACATTCTTTTTTTTTTTACATGTTTTTTTCCCCTTTGCTTCATTTGGATAATTTTTTATTACTGTCTCTTCAGTGCACTAATCTTTTCCTTTGGAGTTTCTAATGCTTTCCATTGTAGATATTGTAGGGGTTTTTACTCTAGAAGTTTCATTTTTATATCTTTTACTTATATCTTTACTATGTTCATGTATTTTGCTAAATTTCAATGTGGTTAAAATAGCTTTTTAATGTCTTTGCTTGCAGTTTCATCATTTCTGTCATTTGTTAGTCAGTTTTTATTGAAAATGTTTAATCTTTGTTATGGATCAAATTTTCCTGTCTCTTGAAATGTCTTATAGTTTTTTTTGTTCTGCGCTGAACTTTGTAAATATTATATCATCAGGTATTTGAACTTAGTCATCCTTTAAAAAGTGTTCGCCTTTCTTGTGGTGTTTAGCTCAGTTTATTGTGCATTTTGATCCTCTTAAGACTTTTAAAACCTTTCCTTAGAGTGGTTCTAGAGCATCCTATACTTTAGGAATATTTTCACCCCCTACTAAGTTGTAACCTTTCTGGGTTTCTATTGACTACCTGAAGTGATCAACAAGACTCCACCTTTTCTGGTCAGAAACAGAGCACCTCCCAGATCTGTGTGAGGTCTGTGGACCATGCAGTCCATAGCTCCTGTGGCCCTGCTTGCCTAGACTCCTGAAATTTTACCCTGTGCATACAGGTATTTGGTTAAAACAGGGGACTCTGCAGCTATTTTCCTGCACAGATCCCTGCTCCCAGGACTTTGCCCTGCAACTTCCAGTTATCACAGTCTCCTGAAGTCTGATCTCTGCCTCCTGAATTTAGCAAGTCTTCCATGCTGTGCTTGGGACCCTGCCTTCCTATTTGGTCTGCAATATGCCTTCAGGCAGAAAGCAAGCATGATTGTAGAAATCACCTCTTTTGCTTTCTTTCAGGGATCCAAAGTTTTCTGTCAGTGACTGAAAACAGCTGTTTCATCCCTCCACCCTAGTTCTCTATTTGGAATAGGTAGATCAAACCTTTGCCACTTCATGGCTGAAAGTAGAACTTCTCAAATAAGTTTTTGTACAGTTAGTTGTTTGAATCAGGATCTGCAGAAGTTACACATACCACATTTGGAGGTTTTGTCTGTAAAAATCTCTTGTTCTATAACTCATCCCCTCTCCTTTTATTCCCCATGCCATTGTTTTCTTAGATAAGTTTGATAGCTGTACTGGAAATTCTGGATTTGCCTGATTTCTTCCTTGCGCTGTCATTTAACTTGTCCACCTGTTCCTGGAGAACTGTAGTTAGATATTAGAAGTTCATTGATTCAGGTGAAATGTTTTTAGGCAGTAATATTTCATAGGTTTTGTGTACACTCCTAGGGGATTACAGACATTAAATAATGTCTGGCTTTCCAACTTCTGTTAATGCTAAGATTGATCACTGAGTTCAAGTATGACCACTCCAATCCCCATTATGAATGTCACCAATCAAAAAGCTCCCCTGTAACTGATAGTTTGGCATTTATTCATGATATTTGACATTATTTCATTAGGATTATAAATCATAATATTTCAATTTTATCATTTGTTCTGCATTTAATTAGCTACAATTCTACTTTATATTAGGAGCTTCTCAATGAAATTTCTAAACTGGTATCCTGCCATATTAAAGAGCATCAAGTTGGAATTTGGGAAGGGGGTTTGTAGAAAAAGACATATGGTTATATAAGCCATTGTTTTTGAGTTGTAATAACATTTTAGTGGTTAGAAAGGACTTGGAGCAGGCATATTCAAAGGAAATCACATTTTTTTCATTTATTCTTGTTGTCACCTGTGATAACTTTAGTAACTCTGAGGACGACCCCAGAGGTTTCACATTTTAAAAGCCATTTAAATGTAGATAAAATGATGGTTTCTCAAACTGGAAGGGACTTCAGAGATGACCTACTCTATTCCTCTCATTTTTAATGATGACAAATAAAACTTAGTGATATTAAGTGAAGGAGAATAAAGTAGTGGCAAAAACAAAGGCTCTAACATCATTACAGATCTGTGCTTGTTTTCTTGACTCCACAATTGACTAAGTGACCTTAGTCAAGTTACTTAACCTCTCAAGTCTTTAGCTTCCTCATTTGGGCTATGTGAATACTAAATAGAATAAGGAATGAAAAGCATCTAATACAGTCTAGAAATATCTTAGACACCTACAACAACAAATTTATTACAGTTGACCCTTATCAATGCAGGAGTTAGGGGTGCTGACCCTCTGAACAGTCACAAATTCATGTATAACTCTGACTCCTCCAATACTTAACTACTAATAGCCTACTGTTGACTGGAGGTCTTACCAATAACATAAACAGTCGATTAACACATATTTTGTATGTTCTGTGTAGTATAGTCTTACAATAAATAAGCTAGAGGAAAGAAAACATTATTAAGAAATTCATAAGGAAGAGAAAATACATTTACAGTGTTTATTGAAAAATATCCATGTGGAAGTAGACCTGTGTTGTTCAAGGGTCAAATATATTTGAAATATATTTAATATTTATTGATCATGCTGTTAGTCACTATATTACATACTAGAGATATAATTTGGGGGCAGGCAAAATAATGCTCCCCCCCAAAGATGTCCACAAAACCTGCAACTGTGTTACCTTGCATGGAAAAGAGACTTTGTAATTTTGATTAAGTTTAGGGTTTTTAGATGAGCAGAGTGGCCTAATGTAAGCACAGGTGTCCTTCACAGGTGAGAGAAGGAGGCAGGAGAGCCAGAGGAAGAGAGGGAGATGTGATGATGGAAGCAGAGGTTGGAGTGATGTGGCCATGAGCCAAGGCATGCGGGCATCTGATAGAAGCTGGAAAAGGCAAGCAGCAGATTCTCCGCAAGAGCCTCCGGAAGGAACATAGCTCTGCTCACGCCATGATTTTAGTTCTGTAAGACCGATTTCTGACCTCCAGAATTGTGAGGTAATAGATTTGTGTTGCTTTAAGCCATTAAGTTTGTGGTTATTTGGTATAGTCACAATAGGAAACTAATATAACTTAACAGAAGACACAGTCCCTATCTTTAAGGACACTACTGTTACTGCTTAACCGTTCTTAATTCAGGGCTCTTTGGGCTACATTAATATTTCCCAATTGTCAGGCATTGGTACACCCCCTTCATGACTTTTTACTATCACCTGACACTACACCTGTAATTTGGGGGGTTAGCATAAAGTGAATTACCATTTGCTACTGGCTTCCACGTCTCCCCAAGCATGTAAGTGAAAAAATCACAAGTTTGATATGCTAATTATATTTTTTGTATATTCATTAAAGTATGCACATATCTATTAAAATTATTCTTCTACCTCCTCTGCAAATTAGTTTACAAACCATCAGTGATGCCCATCAGTATTTTGGGACACCCAGCCTTATTCCATCCAGCATTTAGCAGGATTTTCATATCTTGGAGCTTTATGTTGGAGACTGTGTCTTGCTTCAGTAAGGCGTGGGTTAACCAGAATGACTGCTAACCAGCCTAGCAGCCATGGTGGAGATATGCCAGAAACTCGGTTCCTTGCTGATCTATGATGTTATTAGGCATCAGTCTTTAATAAACTCCCCTGAGAGCTTGTAGATATGTGTAATTTGGAAAAGGAACATAGTGCCTTGAACTGTTTTGAACACTCCCTCACATGGGTAGCCCTTCTCAGTTACAGCTTGCTAATACTTTTTTTTTTGAATGAAGAACATTAAAAAATAAATAAATAAAACACTTTTTTTTTTAAGAGATCTTATGTCAGCATTCAAACTCCCGGAATTTGGTGTCGATTTAGGTAAACTTGCCAAATTCTTGCATGTCCTAAACAACAAGCTAGAGACTGGGGAAGGCCTAGCCCAGTTGAACACATGACGTAAATCCTCTCCCTGTGTCCTGCAGTTACAGGAATGAGTTGGAAGAGCTTGCAGGAGGCTACACAGTGCAGCTTCAGCAATTATGCAGTTGATCAGACCAAGACTAATTGAATTTGGCATGACTTTGAGGACTGTGGTTTTCTTATTTTTTTCCCTCCATTTGGTGTTAGATACTCTCAGACAGTCTCTCCATTGCATACGCCACACTTATTTTTCTGCCGCAGGAACACAGGCTTCTCTCTTCCCTCAGACCTCTCTTCCCCCTCAGACCACAGTGAGGAGGACATCATGTGTCCCCATCGCGTCCCTCTTGGTCTGGTTTGGCAGAAAGAAGACAAGAGCCATTAAAGCTGGATGACATGCCTAGCTGGGCCACATAGTATGTCACCTTAAGCAAGATCCCAAGCTTGTCTCCTTTTGCTTATCTACAAAATGGCAATAATGATGCCTTACAATGTTAGTAATTCAAATAAAATTATACTATGAACAAAGGACAAATTCATGTGGAAGCCGTTTGTAAACAGTAAAGTGCTTCTCTTTGCTCCATTTTTGCCTTGAAACACGTTGTCCCCTAGCAGCTCGTAGAAATTAGTCAAATTCCTTTCCTCTCACAAATGTAGAGAAGAGTGGATCAATGTCACCAGACCCTGTTGTTCCCATCCGGAACCCTTCAGTAGTCTAAGTGGTTTTACATTTTGACTTTGGATCACCATCATCTGGCCATGTCTGACCTGTATAACTTTATTTTCCTTTGGCCGGTACCTTTTTAGCCACACGGCTTCTGATATTTCTCTGAACATACCCAGCTCATTTCCATGTTGTAACCTTTACAGTTTATGCTTGCTTTGACTGGAACTCTCTTCGCTTGCTCCTGCACAGGACTGAGCATAAACCTCACCTTCTCAGAGACCTTTCCTCAATGGTTTTATCTAAAGGACCCTCTTGCTTCATTATTCCTATGACGATAGTCTATACTCCCTTCATGTTAATTATTGTCTGTTGTCAGTAAAATGTAAGCTTCATAAGGGCAGGCGTCATATCCTCTTTAGATGTAAAGATTAAAGCTGAACAAAATAGGCATCCATTCTGGCAAAAACTGTGCCGGTGCTTTGTTTAGGGCCGTAAAGCCATGGTGGGGGTCAGTTGAACAAGAGGTTGGAATCCTGTTCTGGGCTTCTGCTCACAAGGATGTGGTCCTCCCGGAAATAGAGCTGATATTTTATTCTTCCTCAACACCCTTAGCATCTAGCAAAGAACCTGGTACACGGTTAGGCCTTAGCATGTTTTGGTTTGAACAGCATGAAACCTCCCTCTGTTTTCTGAAATGGACTGCTGGGTGAACACGTGGCTGTTCCCTTGATGCAAGAGAGCTGGCGTATCATATTGACCTCTCTACCCACAACAGCAACTCAGCCTTTGATGATGACAGCATTCCTGGAAGTACCTTCCTCTTCCCCCTCCCTTGTCTGGAATCCCCTTGAGTCTGTTGATAGACCGTACGACCTTTCCAACTTCTATTCTACTTGCTGAAGGAAACATTTATGAGAACTTGTTAAAAATAGAAATAATTGATGATAATTTAATAATATGAGTCAAATAATTGATAATACTCAATATGAATTATATAACATGTACCAGGCACTATTCCAAGAGTTTTGCATAATAGTATTTGCATATTAACTCATTTAATCCTTACAGTCACCCGAGGAGGCAGGTTACAGTTATATCCTTCATTGTATGGCTGAGGAAACTGAGACATCGAGGGGCTGAGGAACATGTCAGTGACAGAGCTGAGCCATGAGCCTGGTCAGTCTGGCTCAGGGGAATCTGTGCTTAGCTGTTCAGCTGTAAACATTGCAATTGTTAATGGTAGACCTCTGGGCCTATCATTAGCCTTCCCTAGGACAGAGGGCATAGTTAGCCTCTAATTGTTTAATTGTTTTACCTAAGTAACTCATGAGATAAATTATTCTGCAGGGCAATGAATACATCCAAATACAGTAAAAGTCCCCTTCTGCCCTAAATGAGTTAATATGCTGAACTGCTGCTTCTTTCTCCAAGGATAGCCGTTGCACCCAATTTTGCTTATATCCCTTCCATCCATTTATGCTCCTAGCTAACAGGGGCCAACCTCCTCACATATAACTGCAGATACCATCTCTCCATCCCCCGGGGGTAGCACCCCATAATTCCTTCCAGCTCATGCACGCAGCGGTTATGTCATAGGGCCAAGGCTCTTGGAATCCACAGTCTCCTGATGATGTTTGTTCCAGACTTGAAACTAACTATTCAGCAAATGATTAGCTAAATGATCAATTTAATCACCATATATGGAAAGAAAAGAATAAGGTAGAAACATTAAGTATATAATCAATCTTTGTATATGTTAGCAGCAAACATACAAGTACTGGTGGAGGTTATAGACCCTGTTTCTGTAACTGGTCATAAGGCACTGGCTGGTATTTTGAGTTTAAAGGAAATTATACACTAAAAGAACATTCTGGAAGGCATCCCTTAGAAACTTTTCAGGTTTGTAATGAAAATATTAAGCAATCAATGGCTTTTTCATAGGCATTGACTTTTTTTTCTTTCACATCTTCCGTGAAATGAACTTGCTTTAGCGTAGCCTCTCTTGGGAAGTACTATAATTTGGATTCTAAAGCCATCCTTTTGTTTGGGTTAATAGCTTGAAGCATCACTAATCTTTTTACTATTTTAGGGCCAAATCAACAAAACTTCAGTGATTGCGTTAGGGAGTCTGTGGTTTATTCTGAGGCATCAACTCAAAAAAAAAAAAAAAAGAGAGCTGACCTGACATAGGAAGCTCCACCTCCCCAAAATGTGGGTGGACTAAGAACTTGAGCTTCATGTTGGGGGCTAATAAATCAAAGGTGTGAATGGGATGAGCATTCAATAAAGACAGGATGTACAAATTTGGAGGACTTTCTTTTTAACTATAAATGAGGATCTGGGAGAATGATTCAAGCTGGTGGGAATATACAGCTGAATGGAATTGTTTTATTAATTACCTATAGGTACTTGAATATGATATCATACAAGTGTATTACATAAGGAAGCAGATTATAAGACAAAACCTTGGAATTAAAAACATGTATAATCCAGTAGTCTGCAACTTAACCAAAAAGATAAAGATAGCACATGAATATAATTTGTAAACATGTACTCATATAATTTTCCATCCTCATCACAAACTGTTTACATACACATAATAACGTGGTACAACAACCAAAAAAAAAAAATCCCAGCGTGTCCCCACAACACAGGTGATATACCATATGACTCTGTAATGAAGGGTGATGTTGACGGAAAAAGTCTTGGAGAACTCTTCTTGTTTGTTTTCTCACAAGGACGCAATGACTATGGACTGTATGTTACATTATTAGGAGCCACATGTGCTGCAGTGACTTGGCACATGGCAGCTGGCGTACAGGTGCTCTGGCAAATTGTGCCGGGGAGACTTCTTTTCCTTTTGTATTTCTGATATCATGTGCATGCAATGATTTTAATGTGCTTTTTGGTGCTGGGGTAGATATTGCAGGCATTCCCTTTGGGCTGAGAAGTTTGCCTTTGAATGGGGTTTCAGGAATAGGTGACAGTCCTAATTTCTTTCTTAAAAGGATCCTTTTTTGTGGGGGGTGCCAGGGATGGTTAGCTGGAGCAGCTCTCTTTTTCTTTCTATCAAAATTGAGGAAATGAAACTTATAGACAAAAATGGACCAAACAATGACTTTAGAGAAGACAATTTCAGCCATGCAGCTCTATTAAAATCATTCAGGCCAAGGCTAGCGGGTCATTAAAGATTAGCAAAAACTTATATAAACAAAGAGGCAATTATGCGCATTCTTCATAGCCTTTCCTTTAGAAGCGTCCCAGTGTTTGTTTTTGAGTCAGATGGACACAGCCTTGGCTGCTGGAATACAGTCAGCCTAAAGGGAAGAGGATGGTCCTGTTGAGATACGGCCCAATGTGAACTACCGGGCATGTTGGAGAAGGCATTTGTCTTACCTAGATGCCTTGCTGCTCTGCTGGGAACATATCTGCTTGGAACATCGCCATTTAAGGGCGGCTTTTTTAACACATGAAATAAAAAGAGGAGGAAGGAAAAAAATAGCCACCCATACAACTCTGCTGAAATAAAACTGTTCTTCGTTAGATTCTGACCATTCCCCGTTGTGCATTCTCGTTCGATGATGTAAAGTCGTTCGGGTGTGGGAAGCCATACCATGAAGCACAGGAAATAGTTTAAATCGTTGGAAATGTTTCTAAGGTTAAATAAATGGGGAAATGACTACAGTTAATGTTGCCAACCACTTCAGAGTAATTTTTACTGGCAGATATTTGTTAATTGTCAGTGTTTCTTTGAAAACATACAGGACCAAGGCACACTGGTATAGCCTGCCCCATAGGTGCAGGATATGCTTTTTAAAGAGGCTGTGGTCAGTTCATTGATTTCTCTCAGACTCAGCTCAGACTTAGGCAGTTCTTTTGGGAATCCTTTAGTAAATTAGGTGCGTCTGAGTGATCTGATGGTGTGACTGGGATTTCTAGATGGATAATGACAAGCAGGTGAGATTTTAGGGGTTGTTGATAAACATCTATTGTTGCCGTCAATAAAACCAACAGATACATGTCTAAGTTGCTTTGATGGAAATGTTACACCTATTTTGTCAACTATTCAGATATAATCACTGCAAAGAAATCATGGGATATTGTTTTTGGTGACAAAATATGAATTTAAATCAAGACAGAATGTGAAGTTCATTGGCTAAAAATGCTTGAAAAGCTGTACTGTTCTGTAAGGCGGAAGTAGCCCACATGCTTATTTGGCCTAAAAACAGCCGTTCATGTGCACAGCCTCATGATCACCAACTACTGATAATGTAGATCTGGGAAAACCAAACTTCTTGGCTTCTTGTTTCCCTTCTGTCTCTGCAATTTCCTGACATGTGACTGCTCAATCACCAAAGAGTAAGGCAGGGAAGGCAAAGGAATTAATTTCAAGATACCTTTTTGTTATAGATTAGATTCTGAGCCATTCCTCTGTATATATCATTATTACGGCTTATGGCACATATCGCATACTATTAAAACTATACGTTAATATTTCTGTTATCCTCACTAGTCTATTAGTTCCTTACAGGCACTGTATCACGATCGACTCTCTATTCCCAGTACCTAGAAGATTGCCTATGGATAGCAGACTCTTCATTAATGATTGTTGAATAACAACCTGAATAATAAAAAATCAGTATAATGCTTAAAATATGACCAAGTAATTATGTCAACCCATTGCTATTTCTAAGTATACTTTTAAAAAAGGTTGTATTGAGATAGTAGGTTGTTGGAAAGGTCATGACATATTTTTTCTATGTTTTCATTGCAAAAATGCATCATGACTTTTCCGACAACCCAATATAATTCAAATATCATGAATTTATTTGTTCAAAATGTGCAATTCAGTGGTTTTAGTATATTCACAGTGTTGCGCAACCATTATCACGCTCTGATTTTAGAATATTTTAATCATCTTAAAAAGAAACTCCGTAGCCATTAGCATTCATTTTCTATACCTCCCTCCTCCACCCCAGGCCCTAGCAACCACTCATTTACTTTCTGTCCCTATGGATTTGCCTATGCTGGACATTTTATATTATTGGAATCATGGAATATGTGGTCCTTTGTGTCTGGTTCCTTTCAGTTAGCATAATGTTTTCAAAGTTTATCTATGTTGTGCCATGGATCAATATGTCATGCTTTTTTATGGCTGATAATAATATACCATTATATCGATATACCACAGTGTGTATCCATTCGTCAGTTCATGGACATTTTGGTTGTTTCCCCTTTGTAGTCATTATAAATAATGTTGCTATAAACATTTGTGTATAAGTTTTTGTGTGGACATGTGTTTTCAATTGCTGTGTGTATATACTTAGGAGTGGAATTACTGGGTCAAATAGTAATTCTGTTTTTAACTTTTGGAGGAACTGCCAAACAGCTTTCTAAAGTAGCTGCACCGTCTTACATCCCCACAGTGTATGAAGGTTCACATTTTTCCACATCCTCAGCAACACTTATTATCATCTATCTTCTTGACTTTAGTCATACTAGTGTTTGTTACGTGGTATCTCATTGTGGTTTTGATTGGCATTACTCTGTTGGATAATGATGTTGAGACTCTTTTCATGCACTAACTGGCCATTTGTATATATTCTTTAGACAAATGTCTGTTATCCTTTGGCCATTTTTAATTGGGTTATTTGCCTTTTTATTGATTAGTTGTAAGAGTTCTTTACATATTATGGATATAAGTTATTTATCAGATACAAAATTTAAAATATTTTCTCCTAATCTGTGGGTTTCTTTTTCACTTTCTTGATTGTGTCCTTTGAAGCACAAATGTTTGTAATTTCGATGAAGTCCAGTGTATTGGGTTGTCGGAAAAGTCATGCACATGTTTGCGGCAGATGGCACTAGTTCATTTTTGGAAGTACTAGCGTTATTCACATCTATGTTATTGCTATGTCATTTGACAGCTGACAATTCTAGCTTCATTCTAAAAAAAAATGAGCAGTTTGGTTGAGTTTTGGAGATTTTACAACAAGTTGAAGAAGGAAGACCAAACTGTGCATTTTTGCCATATTTTACTGTTTACTTCCATAAAGGGAAGAATGCACATCAAGCTTGTGAAAAGTTGCATACAGTTTACAGTGACAATGCTCTACAAGAATGTCAGTGCCAACAAGTGTTCATGAAATTCCATGCTGGTGATTTTGATGTCAGCGATGCTCCTTGGTCAGGGAGGCCCACCGAGGTTGACGACGACAAAATAAAGGCATTGATCGAGTCAAACCCATGTTACACAACATGGGAGATTGCAGAAACATTGAACATCCATCATTCAAGCATTCAAGACCACCTGAAGAAGCTGGGATATGTAAGCAAGCTCGATATTTGGGTTCCGCATGAACTCAAAGAAGTTCATTTGACGGCGCATATAAACATCGCAATATGCTCATTAAATGTGAGGAAAATGATCCTTTTTTGAAGTGATTGATAACTGGTGATGAGAAGTGGATTGTTTACAACAATGTGGTTCGCAAACGTCTTGGTCTCGATGTGATGATTCACCTCAAACAACATCGAAAGCAGACATTCATCAGAGGAAGGTTATGCTCTCAGTGTGGTGGGATTTTAAAGGTGTTGTGTTTTTCAAGCCCCTACCAATGACCCAAACAATCAATTCGAATGTGTACTGCCGGCAGTTGGACAGTTGGAACAAATCCATCATCCAGAAACATCCAGAGCTTTGTTAATTGTTAAGGAGTTGTGTTCCATCGTGACAACGCGAGACCACACACGTCTGATCACCTGTCAAAAATTATTGGAGCTTGAATGGGATGTGTTGCCACACCCACCATACTCACCTGACCTTGCGCCATCAGACTTCCACTTGTTTTGCTCTCTTCAAAACTCCTTGCGTGGTATAACGTTCAATTCAGATGAGGCTGTAAATCAGCACCTTGTTCAGTTTTTTGCAAATAAAGACAGGTCCTTCTATGAATGAGGAATTATGAAGCTTACTGAAAGTTGGCAAATGTTATCAAACAAAACGGGCAATATATCATAGATTGACCTTTGTTCTTTCTATAAATAAATGACCTTTGGAAAACATAGACAAAATACGTCATGACTTTTCCGACAACCCAATATTTAGTTTTTCTTTTGGTAGCTTATGCTTTGATTGTCATATCTAAGAAAATATTGCCTAATTCAAGATTACAAGGGTTTACACATATGTTTTCTTCTAATTCTTGTGAGTTTTATCTCTTAGACTTAGGTCTTTAATCTATTTTGAGTTAATGTTTTTTATTTGGTGTGAGGTAACGGTCTAAATTCATTCTTTTGTATGTGGTTATCCAATTGTCCAAGTATGCTTTTTAACATAGCATGAGTATAATCAATAGAAGTTAGTGGTGTTTGAGGACATAATAAAATCTAAATAATTAACACTATACTATACAGAAAACTAATGCTAATTTGGATATTTACTTTCTTTTTGTTATAAAGAAAGGCTTTACCAGCAAAATTATTTAGAAGTTTATTTAAATAGGAATTTCACATGGAAATTTAGTATAGTTAGGAAATTCTTCTGAAAACCCATATACTGTATCCTTTCACTCTCAAATGCTATTTATAATGTTTATATGAATATTCATTTGTTGAAAAGAAACTAATGGTTACTTTTATTTAGTTGGGCTCTTTGAGCTGCAAAGAAGCGAGATGTTCATCATTAGCCTTAATAAAAGAGTTGATTGGAATGAGTCTTCCAAGCTATCAGAATCCAAGTCTGATGCCCAAATCCTTAAGAAGAAACTTGTTTCTTCAAGTTTGAGGCAGAAGAGAGGTCTTCTGGTACAATAGGACCTAAAAGCTATACAGGGAGGTGATTAGCTCCCATGGTAAAATGTCCTCTTTTTCATTAGATATCTCATCCTGAGACCAGAGTGCCTTAATGCCTGCTCTCTTCTCGCCATCCTCAGGAATGGAAATGGAGTGCAGGAGGTAAGCAGGACTTACAGCTGACAAGGTGTGTGCCTCATGGGGGCAGAGAAGTGATGACAAAGACCAAGGACCCTGGAGAGGGCCCATGGGAGCACTCTGTAACCTGTGTAGGGAGCGGTTATGTGGGACCCTCTGAAAGGCTTCAACTAGAGGCCCAGGCTATAGAAAGAATAGAGCACCAGACCTGACTTCTCCTCAATCTCCCAACTTCGTATGGGTTCAATTTTATAAACTGGAGTTATAGTAAGAAATAACTGGTACAGATTTGGGGGGTTTTTGTGTGGTGTGCCTGACCCATTTTTTTAATGTATACAGAGACATGGTAGTGGGGCAGTAGGGTAGGTGGTGATGTACCTTCCCGGTCTGATCAAGTTGGATGCTTAACCCACATCATTGGAGTATGCAAAAGGAGTCATTTTCCAACCAATCAGCCAGGCTTTTTCTTTCTTTTTTTTCTTTTTCCCTGACTTCCATATCCCTTGTCTCTGAGTTAAGAGGCACTATACCTGTGCTACACCAAGATATCGGGGGAATTGATTACTCTCTTTGTAACTTGCATGTCTGATTCTGACTAAACTGCTTCATTTTCTTCTTGCTTCTGATTTTGCCTCCTCACCCTTGCTTCAATTTCTCTAACTCATAGATTGTGCATACTTATGGTTATTAATTTCTCAATGGCTTGGCATAACACCAGTCACCCTTCAGAGTCTCTATGCTTTCGTTCAATTTCAGTTCCCATGGATCATTTTCAATTCCTGCAAGAGCAGCTCAACCTTTTCTACCAGACCTCCTTTTGTGTATCTGACCTTCTCTGAGTGTTTTTCTTTGGCTCATTATCTTACCCTGATATGGCTGGGTCTTAGACTCATGTGACTTACAGTTGGCCATCTAAAGTCCAAGGGGGAAGGTTAGCTACCTAGAAGAACCTGTGAACATTGAAAGCCTTATGATTATCAGATCTCAAAATTGTCTACTGTGGGATAAAAAAAAAATCTGTGTAACTTCTAGGTTAGTATATATAAATAAATGTAGATACCTTTAGTTCTTTCAAAATTAAGACAAAATCAGTAATTTGCTCATTCAAATCCACTCATTCCAACATTTTACAAAATCTTCAGTAAGCACTACTTAAAAATATTTTAAATGTTTAAGAGCTTTGTTCTGTAATAATGAGAGAACTGGGACTCTGGATTTTGCTATTTTTCTCTAATGTTCCTATATAAGGGCTCACTTTTCTTCTTTTCTCCCCCATGTTAGGAAGTTCTTTTAGGGGCCAAAGAATATTATGGGCTAAATTGTGCCCCATCCCATTCGTATGTTGTAGCTCAAACCCCCATATGACTGTATTTGGAGATAGGGCCTTTAGGAAGGTAACTAAGGTTAAATGAGGTCATAAGGGCAGGTCCCTAATCTAATAGACTGATGTCCTTATTAGTCGGTTGTCTGAAAAGTCATGATGTATTTTGTCTATGTTTTTCAAAGGTCATTTATTTATATAAAGAGCAAAGATCAATCGATATATTGCCCATTTTGTTCTATAACATTTGCCATCTTTCAGTGAGCTTCATAATTTCTCATTCATAAAAGGACCTGTCTTTATTTGCAAAAAACTGAACAAGGTGCTGATTTACAGCCTCATCTGAATTGAACGTTATACCACGCAAGGAGTTTTGAAGAGAGCAAAACAAGTGGAAGTCTGACGGCGCAAGGTCAGGTGAGTATGGTGGGTGTGGCAACACATCCCATTCAAGCTCCAATAATTTTTGACAGGTGATCAGATGTGTGTGGTCTCGCGTTGTCACGATGGAACACAACTCCTTAACAATTAACAAAGCTCTGGATGTTTCTGGATGATGGATTTGTTCCAACTGTCCAACTGCCGGCAGTACACATTCGAATTGATTGTTTGGGTCATTGGTAGGGGCTTGAAAAACACAACACCTTTAAAATCCCACCACACTGAGAGCATAACCTTCCTCTGATGAATGTCTGCTTTCGATGTTGTTTGAGGTGAATCATCACATCGAGACCAAGACGTTTGCGAACCACATTGTTGTAAACAATCCACTTCTCATCACCAGTTATCAATCACTTCAAAAAAGGATCATTTTCCTCACATTTAATGAGCATATTGCGATGTTTATATGCGCCGTCAAATGAACTTCTTTGAGTTCATGCGGAACCCAAATATCGAGCTTGCTTACATATCCCAGCTTCTTCAGGTGGTCTTGAATGCTTGAATGATGGATGTTCAATGTTTCTGCAATCTCCCATGTTGTGTAACATGGGTTTGACTCGATCAATGCCTTTATTTTGTCGTCGTCAACCTCGGTGGGCCTCCCTGACCAAGGAGCATCGCTGACATCAAAATCACCAGCATGGAATTTCATGAACACTTGTTGGCACTGACATTCTTGTAGAGCATTGTCACTGTAAACTGTATGCAACTTTTCACAAGCTTGATGTGCATTCTTCCCTTTATGGAAGTAAACAGTAAAATATGGCAAAAATGCACAGTTTGGTCTTCCTTCTTCAACTTGTTGTAAAATCTCCAAAACTCAACCAAACTGCTCATTTTTTTTTAGAATGAAGCTAGAACTGTCAGCTGTCAAATGACATAGCAATAACATAGATGTGAATAACGCTAGTACTTCCAAAAATGAACTAGTGCCATCTGTCACCAACATGCATCATGACTTTTCTGACAACCCAATAGAAGAGGAAGGTATACCCGAGTTCCCTCTTTTCCTGTGCTCATGCAGAGGAGAGACAGTGTGATGACACAGCAAGAAGATATCTTTCTACAAACCAGCAAGAGAGGTCTCACTAGAAACCAACCCTGATGGCTCCTTGATCACGGACTTCCAGAACAGCGAGAAAATAAATTTCTGTTGTTTAAGCCACCCAGTCTGTGGTATTTTGTTGTGACAGCCCTAGCAGACTAATATAAAGAGTGAAGCAAATGTTGTTAGGGTCTATCCTAATTATCTCTCATGCTGAACTCAGTTTTATTTTTGTCTTAGTGCTGTATGAAATGAGCCCATGTGAGCATTTATTTACATGTTTATTGACAATCCTCTTTCCCCTTTTACAATGTAAACTCCATAAGGAGACTTGCCTATCTTGGTCTCTGCTATATTCCTGGGCACATAGTAAACAATATATATTACTGAGTGAATGCACAAAGATGAAATCATTTCAGTACACTTTTATGAATGGAAACATGGGAGGGTTTTTCCCAAGTGTTAACATTTGACCCAGCTGATCATTCTCTGATTTTATCTTTTTTATTTTTTAAAGATTTTATTGGGGAGTTGGGAGAGGGGAACAGCCAAGTTGTTGTCCTTTAATCTTAGTTGTGGAGGGCGCAGCAAGCTCAGCTCCAAGTCCAGTTGTGTCGCTCAGCTCAAGGTGCTGAGTTCAGTCTTAGTTGTGGGTGGGCGTAGCCACCATCCCATGTGGGTGTTGAACCCAGCAGCCTTGTTTTTAAGAGTGCACGCTTTATCCCCTGAGCCATCCGGGTGGCAGCTCAGCTCAAGGTGCTGAGTTCAGACTTTAGTTGCAGGCGGGTGTAGCCCACTATCTCAAACAGGCAACTTTTGTTGTTAGAAGCATGTACTTTCACCAGCTGAGCACCCTGACACCTGTTGGCAGCTCAGCGGCAGCTCAGCTCCAGCGCAGCTCACTGGCCCATGTGGGAATCAAACCAGGGACCCTGTTGCTCAGAGCTCGCACTCTTGTGTAAGCTCTTAACCAACTGAGCCACTCGGCCAGCCCCTGATTTGATCTTTGAGTTGCTCCATTGTCATCTCCTTTACTAGCCCCTCTTATTTCTGGGTGTAAAGGTTGGTGCTTTAGGTTTCAGTTCAGTTCCCCCATCTTTTTTAATGGGAAATGCAATATTGAATAGTGATTAAGAGTGCAGATTCTTGAGCCAGATCACCTGGGTTCAAATTCTGGCTCCACCATTTAAATAGTAGCATGAGTTTGGGCAAGTGAATTAACCTCTCTGTGCCTCAGTATCCTCATTTGTGAAATGGGAATTGTAGGTACCTCAAAAATATTGTGCTTTTGTTAAAAGGGTAATATGTGTAAAACACTTAGATTGGCACCTGGCACATAGAATGAATTCAGCAAGTTTTATATATAATTATTTTTAAATTAGTATCTTTTTTTGGTCACCTATAATCTCTCTAGATGACTTTATTCAACCCCATGGCTTTAGTAGCCCTGAAATGCCACTAAGCTCCATCCTTGTATAACCGTCGTACATCTAGCTGTGGTAGGCAGGATTCCAAGACAGACCCCAAGATTCCTGTGTGCACACCCTGTATGATCTCCTCCTCCTATGAGTGGACCCCATGAATGTGATGTGATATCACTTCTGTTCTTAGATTACTAATCAGTTGACTTTGAGACAATCAAAAAGGGAGCTTATCTTGAGTGGTCCTGACCTAATCAGGTGAGCCTTTAAGAAGTGAAGCATCAGAGATGTGCTCCTGCTGGCCTGGAAGAAAGCAAACAGTTATGGTGTGAACTGCCCATGGGAGTTACATGACAAGGAACTGAGAACAGCCCTTAGCAGCTGAGAGCAATCCCTGTCTGACAGCCAGCAAGAAAATGAGGACCTTAGTCATACAGCTGCAAGGAAGCGAATTCTGCCAATAACCAGAGTTTGGAAGAGGATCCCAACCCTCAGATGAGAACCACAGCCCCTGGCCAATATGTTGATTTCATCCTGGTGAGACCCTGAGCAAATTACCCAGCTAACCTTGAATTACCTGGAATTCTACCTGAGAGGGACTGACAGATAATACGTGGATGTCGTTTGAAGCTGCTAAATTGTGGTAAGTTGTTACACAGCAGTAGAAAACTCATACCCCAACTGCCAAGTTCACTTCTCTACATCATTGTGGAAGAAGAATCTCACACTTTACACATCCAAAAAGAACTCTTGATTTCTTTCCACATCCTGAATTTTCCTTTCCTCCTCTCGGTAAGTTGATTAGGCCTAAAAACTAGAATGATCCTTAATGACCTGCCTTCTCTCAAGACCCTACAATTCATCAGCAAATCCTGTAGGTTCTGTCATCAAAATATATCCTGCATTCAACTATTAATATTTACTCTACCTCCTCAGAGGCCACCCTGGTTCAAGCCACCTCCACCTTGTGCCTGGACCCCTGAAACAGCCTCTAACTTCTCCCCCGATTCCATACAGTTAACTCTATGACTGCAGTCACACTGAATGTTTTCATGTAAATCAAGCTGTGTCACTCTGTGGGAGCCCCCCTCCCCCGCCAATGACATGATACTCAGGATAAAATCCACAGTCCTTACGATGACCTCAATCAAGGCTCCACATGCTTTTTGGTCCCTGGTTATCTCTCTGACCTCTTTGACCACCACCATCCTCTTTCCTCACTGTGCTCCAGGGCAGGGTGCTGGCCTTTTTGCATTTCCATTACAAGCCAAGCAAGGTTGCAATCCAGGACCTTTAATACTTGTTTTTCCCTAGGCCTGGAACATTCCGCCCTGTATATTCCATGATTGCCTCCTTCATTTCATAAGGTTTCTGCCCCAATATTACCCCCTCTGTCAGCCTTCCCTAATTGCCCCATCTAAAACAGCTAAGCCCTCCCTCCTCCCATCACTGCCTACTTGTCTTCATTGCACTTAGCTCTCCTGGCGTTGTTATATGAGCTGTGTTTTCTGTCTCTTTGTTTATTTGTTTATCGCCTGTCTCACACAATGTAAGTTCCATCAGGACAAGGACTTGGATTTGATCATCACTCAATCCTCATGCCTTATAACACTGTGTGGCATATATAAGTAGGCACTGCTATAACTTTTTGAATTAAGAGCACAGAGAAATAGTTGATAAGTTTGTATTAAAATCAGAATTGAAACATATGTCTTTTACAAGAAAATCTTGATCATGATACCTGTTAAAAAATAAATTGAGAAAACACACTTTATTGAACGAAGAAATATTTGTGCTATCAAGTTGCATGATATTTTAGAGAAGTTGAACACTATTGAAACACTACTAATGGTATCGCTGATGCCATTTTTGCTGATGTAAGGTTATGGGGGTTGAACTCCAAGACAATGTTTGGCAAGGAAGAGGTGACTTTGGTAATCCAAATGCTAAAATCTAAAATCTAGCTGTGATCGAGACAGACATGATAATGGAGCTGTGATGAGACCATGTCCTAGGTCAAATACAAACTGCCTTAGTAATCAATGGCAAACAGAGCTAAAAAAAATCCAAAATATATGTGACATGGAAAATGGAGTTGTTTAGAGCGCACCTCATATTTTAGATATCTGGATGGATCACAAGTTCAAGGTTTCAGCACAAAAACTAGATGTCATTACAATAAAGTTTGAGATGTTGGAAAGTTTTTCCCAGTATGATAAGGACTTAAGTGATCCAAGATGTATCGGTTTTTAAGGCTAATTTTCCAGGTTTACAATGATCAGTTCACATGCAGAGATATGTTTATCCGTTTACTTCCTTCTCATAATGGAATTGATTTTAAAGATATTGGTAAATAGTCTCCACCAGGCTAATAAGGGCTTCTCTGCAATGTAAAATATGGCATATTGATTATGAAGAAAGCCAATGAAATATGGTGTGCTCTTTTCTTTTTGATTGTTTTAGGTTTCTACTCTTTTAAGACTATCTTATCTCTTCAAATAATGCTTTTATTCCTTATCTCTTTGCCAACTTAGAGCTTTTTAAACAACCTAAGTGTCTCTTAATTTATGAAATAAATGTTTATTGTAATTTAGAATGGTTTAATCAAGCAAATAAAATTCAGCTTCCTTCTAAATGATCCTCAGAAGAAAAAAAATACAATGTGATAATTTCTTTAAGCTTTAAGATAGATGTGAAAATATTTACTGTTTACTAATAAGATCCTTTTTAAGAAAAACTGCATTCAAGTATAGAGGTATGCTGTAAATTAAAAACCTGATCTGGTAAAATGAGACATAAATATTTCAGCAGGAATTTTGGTCCAAGAGTTGGATGTAAATCTGCCTATTATACAAAGCTTTCTCTCATTTGACAACTTCAGAGAGCCAACTATTTGGGTGTTAAAAACTCCTTTCCAGATTAATGTTAATGTAACCCTGATGGAATTACTTAATATGTATGATTTTTATACCTTTTATAATGTCATCACTGTATGACTGTTATATACATGTCTTCACTCTGACTGAATCCTGGCTTCTTCCATTGTGCACATTGATAGAAATTATGGTCTATTTGACACGAAGGTGGGTTGCAGTCTAATTGAACAAACATTATAACAGAATTATTTCTTTCTAGTGAATGTCAGTGTTGTGCCCATGTCCTGAAATTAAAAACAAAACAAAACACCTGAATCTTATTTAAACACAAAGACAGGGCAATATATTTAGATGAAAAAAAATTCATAGTGGCCAGAAACAGACTCAATTTAAATAATCCAAGGTTCAGTCAACAAAGTGGTTAAGGTACAAGGGATGTCTAAGAAGTTTCTAAATTGCACTCGTACCACTCGAACGCAGTTGCTTTAGGAGAGGTGAAAGCGATACAGACTTCCAGGAACTAACTGGCTGGGATGAAATATTCACGTTTCATGAAGATTACCAGTGATTCTCTCCTCATCATCTTCCCACTCCCATACATTTCACAGATGAATAAAGAACTCTTCTTCACTGTATCTTGCTATTTGTAATCAAATCTGCCCTATTTAGATCACAGGTTACTCTGTGGATTAATAACCATATTAAAATGCATCCAGATATAATGAGGTACAACACTAATAATGCACGGTGTTCACATGGAATCATTGCATCAAAATGCCTCAGAACCCCTTACTTCCCTGTTATTTTCTCATTAATCTTCATACTCCTCCAGTCATAGGATGGAAGCTATGATCTCCATTTGATGAATAAAGACATTGATGCAAGGAAAAAGCTGATGACTTTCCAGATGTCACCAAAACGTCTAGATAGGAACACAGCAGCAGAATCCAGATTTAAAGTCTCCCTGAATATTGTTAGGTCAGCGATGGCACAAGCCATTGAGCTTCCCATGTAGAAGTAAACATCTTTATATATCTGAGTAGAAACAGAACAGGAATGCTGGGCTTATGTTGGCCTCTTTTATGAGAAAAAGCTTTTTTTTTTTTCTATTTTCTACAGGGTACCTGGAAGGCTTCTTTATAGAATTTGCTTTTGAATTATGTAAAATGTTCGTTTTTTAGAATTTAAATTTGCACAGTTGGACTACTGAGCCTGCAATTTGGATTGTTAAAATGCCACCATATGCAGACCCTCATCCTCACATCCGGTAACCAGTTGCACTGAACTCAGCGAGCTGAGCACTCACAGCTCCTCCAGTAGTCCCTCTTAAATCATTTCTGAGCTCAAGACCTTTCAGAGATGCTTTATTGCAAAATGCCATGTCTTAACTAATAAATTTGGCCATCAGGACTCTCCACTAATTCTCCTTCACGCCCATCCATTCACCCATTCATTTAATGAATATTCATTGGCCATCTATGTATATGAGGCAATGTGTTAGCCCCTGTTATCCAAAGTCATGTAAACCATCATCATATTTTATCCCTTGAGGAACTCACACATTAGTAAAAGGAGACTAAACAATCATTTTACAATGTAAATAAGTGAAACAATGCATTGGGGCTATAATGAGAAAACTGTGTCTATAGATTAAGGAAAAGAATAAAAGAAGTAGAGAAAACTATCTTGAAAGGAATTTGTAACATTGACGGGAACAAGGATTTGGCAAAAGATTTAAGTGTAGGGCTATACATTGCTGACTGTTTATCACAGTAAAGAATCAAAAAAGTATCATAAGCAACTCTCCTAGAATGGGAAATAGTTCAAATAATGATGATAGATTCCTAGATTGGAATATTAGGCATTTTGAAAGGTACTGCCTCTCTAGGAGTGAGATGGAGTCTTCTTCCACTATGGCCTGGTTCTCCACCAGGGGCAATGCATGGCATGTCTGAGAATGGATTTTAGTGGGAGCTCTCCCTGGCTCAGTAGAGCCTTTCACAATGCCCCTACTTCCTGCCCCTGAACTTTTCGGGAGTTGTAGTCTGGTTGGTAGGGAGGTACTTAGCAGTGAATCAGACATGCACTATTTTCCCTCTCACAAAAAATAACAATCATTTGGAACAAGGATAGGTCTTCAGTTTTGTGTTTGGAACATGCCTTAGAGTGGACTGACAGTGGAAAACAGAAAAGGATCTCTTATGGACCTCTAGGTAGGCATACCATGATTATTATTCCATCTAGTTCCATCAATCTCCTAGTAAGTGAGAATTCTTTTCAAATTCTGGCAATAGATAGTCTGATAGTACTGTTTTTCAGTATAGTTATTGGTTTTCATATTTTCCCCCCCTTCTGAATCATTGTAGGTGTTTAAAGGGACATTTAGGAAAGTTATTTCAGGGACCCATACCAGCAATATTTAAAACCCACTGTTTTATTTTATTTGTACAACTTAAAACAATTCCTTCAGGCTGGACATTGATTCTCTACTTGGTCATGATTCCTACTACCTTACGATGACTTAGCCACTTATTTAAGTTACCTTCCTAGCCATTGAAGTTATCTGTCTTTGCCATTCCATGTATGATATATAGGCCTAACAGAAATGGAAAGAAAAATACCTGGACAGGTATACTGCTAGGAGGGATTTCTAACATTTCCAACTTAGAAATCTGTAGGAACCAACAATAAATTCAGACAAGGAACCCTTAATGGATCCTAGCATTTTTTATTCATTCCTAGATACAGGGAGGGAACTCCTTTAATACCGGTAATGTCTGTCTTTAGTCCTTGAATGGGAGAAAGGAATGTGAGGCCTTAGAGAATCAATGTATGAAAGGACTAGGAAATACAAACTATAAGGAGTGACTTGTAATGGGAATCTTGCCAAGTCATAAAACATTTCAAGCTAGGCACTGGGCCCAAATCAACTCGCTGAATCCTTCGTGATTCGGATCCTCTTCATTTTCTCTCTAACTCTCCATATTGCTAGTCAACTCTGATGTTTTCCAAACTTTCAGAAACTAGAATGTAATCCTAGAAAATGAGGGAATTCCTCTGGGAAGCCACCCTCATTTTGGAAAGAAACAGCATTACAGATTCCACACCCCCTTCCTGGAAAGTCCATGTCAGATTCCTTTCTGATAGCCTAGGAAATGCAATGACATTCAGGAAGATCTAAACCATCATGCAGAGGAATCCCACGCAGTGAACCCTCTGGTCTCCTTTGGTAGAATTCATATTAGATTGAAATATTTAGCGAGGTATAGAAGAATATATGATCTATCTTGACCAAACAATCCATTTTTATCTAAATTATCAATCCCTTTTGTTTCAAAAATATTAGAACAGAAAAGGGAGATTTTGAGATGTGAAAAACATGAAGATTGGGATTTGTAGGTATTAGATAGGGCCTGGAAATATACACTTTTAACAAGGTCCTCAGTTGATTCTGATGCAGATGGTTCACAGACCACACCTTGAGAAGCACAAAGACTTTATTCACACCTGAAATGTATCTGCACACTTTTCTACTGTGAACTTTCAATTATCCCTGAGTATGAAGGGACTGGGTAACCTTCTAGTAATTCAGAACTCTCATTTTAGCCATCAATGCCAACATTTCCCCCAAATCGCCACAACCCTGTCAGAAAGTATTCCTCACTTGAACAGGGATGAGAAGCAAGTGTCATTGATCATCCATCCATCAACTGCATCATCAACACAAGTTCACTACTGAAATCAACTTAGAGTTGCTCTTTGGTGTTAGAGTTTCAAGGGCACAAAAATTCAGAGGGAAAAATAGTTTATTGAATGTGACTTGATTCAGGACTTCATCAATAAAAGAAGAACATAAGCAAGTAATTGGGAATGTGAGCTTCTTTGTTATAAAAGTAGAAGAATAACAATATTTTAATGAAATTTGAGGGATACAGTGGATTAAGTAAAATCACTTACAGAAATGTAAATATACAGATGCCAAATCTATTTACATTTCTGTGAAACTTGTATCAGTCTATGATAAATAAAACTACATCCTAAATGTATGTATATTGAAATACCATAAACATGACCCTTATCAAGTCAATAAGGGCTGAAGTTTTGAATATATGTGATGTTAATATAGTGTGGGTTGTAATTAATAGTACTTTCTTGGGAGATTTTGCTCAGTTTATATATTAATTTTGTTTGAGTTCTTAAGGACTGTGTTCAAGAGGAAAATGGACTACTGTTAAAATGTATGTGGAAGTGTTTCGGAAAGTGCGCATGTTGCATAAATGAACAAATTCCTGACATAATTTACAACTTTTACCCTTTTATAAGTATCCTTCCAAGCCTCATGCCTTATTTTCTCAAATAAGTCTAGAATTCACTTCAGATGACTGTTAGTAAGGAGCTTTATAATCTCTGATAAGACTGTTTAGACTTGGAAAAGATTCCAAAAATGGCTCCATCGATGACTAAAGTAATGTGCTCTTGTTTGCACAGCCAACAGTATCATTTGCACATGTGGCTCTATGAATGCATTCATGTACTCTAAGTAGCAGTATCTGAGGCACAAAGGTTTCAGGAGGTGCTGTTTGCTCTCTATATTTGCTCACAAATTTCTTTTTTACACTTTTGAAAGATGATGGAATCAGGCACAAACAGCATTTACTCCCAAAGTAAAGTTTTTACATATTAGAGCTAAATAAAGATTGGCAGTTTAATTCTAGTATGTTCCGCCCCTATATTTGAAAGCTATTGTCACATAATGGCACATAACATAAAAGCTTAAAAGCGAAAATGAAATCTACTCAGTCCGTTTTTTCCCCCCTCCTAGCATAAAGGCACTTAAATGAAAATTTTAGACTTATCACATTTCTGTGATTTACTCTTTAACTTTTTTACACAACTAAAAGATTACAGTTAATCTTTATCTTCTAAGGTTTAACAACTTTAGGAGTTCTTGTGCTTTTCCTCTCTCTCCATTTCTTTTTTCCTTCCCTCCATCTCTGCTTCAATGACTATGAGTAAGTACCTACTGTGTGTCAGGCACCGTTCTGAGCTCTGGGGATGCAGCTGTGAGAAGATACAGTTCTTGCTCTCCTGGGGACTGACAGCCTGCTTGGGGGCAGAAGACGAAAACAGACAATTACAGTATAGTGTGTGAAGGGCACTGTATCAGAAGGGTCGACAAGGGGAAGTAGAAGTTGAGTGGGAGCACCTGGGAAGACGCCTAACCCAGCCTTGGGGGAGGGGCGGTCAAATAAGGTTTCCTGAAGAATCTTCTTTAGGCTGTTGTTTATTTGGGACTATTTCAATCTTTTAACTTCAAATGACATCATCATCCCTTGCTCTTTACAATGTTTAGTTTTCTGAAAGCTCCCTCTACCTTCTGAAAGGATTTTTCACATATTGCAGCCACAATGTTAATTGGCCAAAGTTTACCTATTCGTGTTAAACAGCCATTGTGTTCTGCTGTTGAGATTCGGGGTTTTTCTGTTACAGCAGTTGCTATTACCCACCCCTTGATCCTGATTCAGGCCAGCTGTGGCGTCCCCGTGATAGCGTCTACCACTGAACGCAGTGGAAACCTGGGAAGAAGCCCGAGGAGGTGTCTCTCCTTCCCCTCCATCAAGGTAACAATTCCAATGTCTTATTTAACTGACCTTCTCCAAACTTCAATTCCAAATTTCTTCCAGTGTCCTTTTTTAGACCTTGTCTTACCTTTGAAAAGTTTAAATACACAATTTAAAGAGGCAAATACATGTAGCGAAATTCTTGAATCTTATAGCAAATTTCAAGAAAATGTGCTACAAGAGGTAGACACTATGGATCGCAATTATAGTTTTCCTTTATCGCTGATATTGCTGTATTATTTTCTGCTAATAGCTATGTGCTAATAATAAGTCTAAGGGCATATGTGATTTTGTCAAGGCCTGCAGTACTTTGTCTATGCAACTTGTCTGATTCCCGCCTCCCCCCACCCCTCAATATGGGCACTGTAATTTATCAGGTTTCATGACTGCTCGAAAGCTGAGAGCCAAATCTGAGGCTGTGGTTCTTTCTTTATGGAATGTGCATTTGTGTGAGCTTCATCCCTGGCTCCATTTTAAAGCCATATTTTTGTTTTTCTTTCTCATTCATTTTTTTCCCCAAATGGAAATATCTTTATTGTTTAATTCAATTATGAACTCAATTCATGCTCAAGTGACAACATTCAAATAATATCAGAAAGCAAAGTAGAACTTGAGCTCTCCCAATAATCCCTCTCTGACCCTTACTCCTAGAGCATATTAATGTTCTCACCTACCTTTAATTAGAAATCTTGATGTATTTTTAAAACATATATCTTAATAAGCTGCCTTAAATTCTTCTGGAATATAGCAGTGTACCACTAAATAATGAATAAAAGTGCTTTTATTAGTGCTTCACAATTTACAAAGCACTTTCACAAACTTTAGCTGTGATTTTGTAAACACAAATCAGCAGTATCTTCTAAAACATGTTCATTATATTGTTGCCAAAATTCTTGATATGATTGAACTTCATTTTTTTGCAAGTGCATTTTTTTTTGCCTGTGTATCCTGTCCACACACAAAAAACACCCTGTAAGTCATGTTTTAAACTTTGTTTACATGTTTCCCAGTGGATAGTGAGATCATCAGTAGTGGAAGCTTCGAATGGGAAGAACAAGAGAGAGAGAGAGAGAGCAGGAGCATAGGTAAAAATGTATCAGTCATTAATTGGGGGTCAAAAGTAACAATTGCTTTCAAATTATGTTTCATATCACAATTTTTTAAAGTCTGCTTCTATAAGGAATTGTTTTACTAAGCTGTTAATGAGAAGCAAACAGAATCTTGTGTTCCCACGTTTATTCTCCTTGTATGATTTTTCAGAGCTATCCAGAGATTCATGTTGATTTTCCTTTTTTTTTTTGTAAAACTGAAGGAAATTATGTCCACATATACACTGCTATTTCTTTCAGAATGAACCAAATGGAGGTATAACTTATACCACTGCCTTCTATAGTTGTCTCTAGGGAAACAGGGTGATGACTTAGTTCCAGAGAAAGAGGTCTGTTTTCCTTTTGTTTGGACACTGACTTCAAAAAAAAAAAAAAAAAGGTGGTTATAATAGGCAGAACCTCTTGATATCCAGCCATAGGCAAGAACTGAAAAGTGGAATGTTGCTTAGTGCCTAGATGCCAGTACTTTGCTTTTGTTTTGTCCGCTAAAGTGATTTTATAAGTCATGGAAACCCAGCTCCGGGGACTTATTTTGGAGGTTTTGTGACAAGGAACTTGAGATGCCAAGTATGGAATAAGTACTGTACTTCATTCACCAGCTTGCTATTATGCCTAGTGTGCCTGAGAGCAGAGAGAACTTCACTGCTAGATGATGATGTATGGAAGCAAAACATTCCCAAACACATGAAATACTTGGATTTCAAAATGGCATTCTTTTATATGAGAACAAACTCCTATAATAACATGTTGAATTGCCCAACTGAGAACTACCTACCAGACCACTAGTACTTTCTGTATAGTAGTTTACGTTATATTTCAGAGCCTGCCACTTTAGAGAAATAAGGATCCTGATCACTGAAATCCTCGGATAGGGACTTTAGGAAGCTAGTTATAAGTACAGAATCAGTGTTTGCTCCTTGCAATGCTTATCGATGTGCTTTGCATTAGAATAAGTGTTCAGCGCAGTGCATCAAACATTTATTGAGTGCCTACTATGTGGCAGGTGCTAGGGATACAAAAATGCCTGTAACAGGATACCATGCTATCAAAAGGCTTATGAAATGATGGAGAACAAATATTTTGGAGATGTAACTTCCTTTCATAAATGCATTTTGCAAAACCTAATTGTGCATTTTGAAAGAACAGGAATCGTGTCTTTGACTTCTTTTACATATTTTCATAATGGCTAATACAAAATGGAAACTGAATATTATTGTTGACAGGCTAACTGACTTATGGAAAAATTGTTGCTAAGTTCAGGTAAACAGTTCCCGAGGTCTTCAGAGAATATGGATGGAATTAATATGCCTGTTTCTAAGTGTAATTTTGTGATTCCTTTTAACCTCTGTTGTCCTTTGGTGTATCATTTGGACAAATCCTTCAACACATGGAGAAAGAATGACAATTCTTTGAAAAGGTTATTATTATATAAGATTTTCTGTGTGATAAAACCACACCCAATGGGCCTCACCCAGAGGAGCTTATATATGTTATTAGACTCAGGAATGTTAAGTGTGTTAGATTCGGTCCCTGTTGGGCAGTCATATGACGCAAACGGTGACTCTGAAATGAAGCCATAATATATGGTTTAACCTCTTAACAGTTTGTGATGTCATTTTTTATGTGGTAAGAAAAACAAATGCTGTCACATTTTATATTTGAGACTCCCACAAGCCAACATCAAGAGATTAAGTATGCACATTACTAACACACTATCATGAATGCAGCTAGATGTATGCCAGGAAATCAGTGTGACCTGAGACACTCCTCAGTAACTCAGTGTTATAGAATGGAAAGATAAGTCTGCTGATAAGTTATAGCCCTCGTGAGACGCTGACTTTTCCCCTTAGAAGGAGGTAGAGGTAATTTTAAATATTTTGATCTGAATGTTAACTTATATAACTATGTTTATCCCACTCCAGCTAATCTTAATGCTTATAATTTAAAAATCTAGAGGTACAGTAGCTAATGCTAAAGAAAAATCTGTATGTTCATATAAAAGATAAAATTAAGACAGATTAAATTGGGGCAGAGAGTAAGTAAAACTGATGGTTTCCAGTGTTTACTTTCTTGAAATAGGTTTTGAGTCATTTTTGTGAGAGATAAAACTACTTTATGTTTCCTATTTTTATTATGCACATAATTTAACAGTTTGAAGTAGCTGAATCCACGTGTCTCTGTGGATTGGAATATTGTTGAAATAGCTTCACTCAAGCAACAGGACTTTTAACTGCATAATTCAGGTATGTGTATTTTCTTTGAACAAAGTTGGTGACATTCAGCTTGTCAAAAATGACCATGTTTCTTGACTGAACAGTTTTACTTTGCGTTTTGCTTGTCTTAAAGGCTGACAAGTAGGGCATTTCCTGTTAAAGACCAGGAGGAGAATGAAGCAGGATTGAGCCAATTATCAGAAAGTTCCTTTCTTGTTGAACATTTTATAATGTACACGATATACTAACTAGAAATAATTTAGATACATCTTAACTCTGGGTAACAGACTGTGCACCTCCCCCTTCCTCTTGTCTCTTAAGTATTTACTGAAAAGTGTAATTTGTATTGTGGATGTTCTGTATGTATTATTTACATTATTTACTTTTTGATTTCTCTTTATTTGGGAAACTTTGAGGTGATAATGAGGACTATAATTGACTTCATTATATTCTTTAGAAGAAAGAAGAGTTGTTGGCATGTTTTATTAGCTGTTGAAGAATTATATAACTTACGGATTTTTATTTGGAGTTTGCCTAGAAATTTACATGATTAGGCAGTTTCCCTTTCTGTTAGTGAATTCTGTCCATTCATTTAATCAGTCAGTCTTTTTTTTTTTTGAGCACCTATTGTGTTCCTAGGACTTTTGTAGGTACTGGGATAAAGGTCAATAGCATATGTCTGTCCTCAAGGAGCTTGTAGTTTGTCTTACTTGATGGTGAAGTGTCCAAGTCAGCTCACTGAAAGCTGTGAAGGATGGTATGAATGAATCCATTTATTAATTGAATAAATTTTAATTTTATCGAGCATGATGTGCTACCCATTTGGACTGGGTAGGCATTACAGCCATAATGGTGAATTGCTCCTATAAAATGTACAACTTAGTAGGAGAGGGAAAGACATTTTGGTCAATTAATCACATTAATAAAAGTATAATTGCAAATTAGAATAAATTCTCTGAAGGAAAATAATACAAATACATGAGTGCATATAAATAAGGAATCCAACCAAACATGGGAGGACCTCAGTAGATGACTAGACGAGGGGATTGGGAGGGAAGGGGACAGCCCGTACCAAAGTAGTGTTCCTAGGAGTAGCACGCCCATGTCTTAGTAACTAACAGCCAAGAAGGAAGGAATGACTGACCATGCCATATGGTTTTACTAGGACAAGTAAGAAGAGAACTGACCAGTGTTCATTGGACATGACAGCATGGAGGTAGCTGGTGACTGGGGCGGCTTCTATTTTCTGGAGAGTGATGGTGGCTGAATTCTGACTGGAACGGGTTGAGGATTAAATAGGAAGGAAGAAAAGAGGGAGTATAAATAAAACCTTCAAGAATTAGGAGTGGGAAGGAAAAAAGATGTGGGGTGGTGGAAGCAGAGTTGTTAACTTACATGGGTGAGGCTGGGGCATGTTAGAATATTGAAAGATAGCATTGAGTTTACAGGGAGTTGTGCACTATGCAGCAAAAGAAGGGGAGATTTGTAAGTTTTCTTACTAGCTGAAGGCCCGAGGGTACTAGATTCAGGGCACGGTGGAGGCACTGACCTTAGAAAACAGAGAAGGGAGGACAGTTGTGGATATAAGTAGATTTAGTGGAAAAGGTAAAGTAGTAGCTGTTCCCATTCAACTGAATAGGTTTTCTCTGAAAAGTTGGAGCTCTGCATTTCTGTTGAAAGGGAAAGGGGTGAAGGAGGGGCTAGGTGGGGGTTTGGAGAAAGTGGAGAAGCTTTGAAATAATCACTGTAGAAGGTCAATAGTAAGATGAGCGAGTGGACCAGGAGGATTGATGGGTAGTGTTGAGAGCCCATTTGAGGCTGGTAAACATGAGGCTATGGTGACATTTACCTGTCCTGTTCTGTGGCTCCCACTGGCAGGCACGGAGAAAGCAGGGAACAGCAGTTCATTTTGAGTTGAAGTGTGAAGAAAAGACAAAGGTGCAAAGGAGTAGAAGGTATTGGAAAGAGTGTTATTGAAATGATGGGTCCTGGAGGGTGGGAGTGGGGTATTCTGGATGAAAAGGGATAAGAAGGAAAGAGAGGGCTGAAGAAAGGCTTGGGACAGTGTGGGCACTCAGTGGAGTAGAGATGCCACTGAGATCAACAGGTAGACCGAGTCAGCCTCCAAATCATGTGGCCTTATGTTCCAATGAAGCAATTCTTTCAGAGGTCTGACTCATGATGTCAAAACATATCTCCTGACGCCAGTCTCCCACAAAAGGGCATGTGGCCCAGAACAGAGGCTCTGGCAAGACTGGGACCGGGGTGAGATCAAGAGCTATCGGTGACTGGGATCCTCTGATGCTCCATGTGGATTCCTGTGCCTGAGGAAGATGACATTTCTGAGTCCTTGTGTCACAGTGAGGTCATTCAGCTGTTAAGTAAAGACACCTATTTTAAAGCATCCTCCCCGTATGTTATGCAATATCAAGGAAACTTGATCTGCCGTGAATAATGAGAATACTTTCTACCACCTCATTCAGTTATTTCCTAAACTCTCAGTGATGGACATTATTTATAAAGTAGTTTAAAAAGCTATAGATTTTTAAGCAAACCATGCACAACCAATCGAAGCAGATTATTTGCTAACATTTGAGTCTGGTGTCAGACACCAGCAGCTGGAGGTGGACCTCTGGAGTGAAGATGCTCTGCAGAGGTGCCGTCTTCCCATATTCTATAGAACAAATAATGCTTTCCCTCCCCTTCCTGGCCTTCCCCACACCCACTTCATTCTCCAGTAGCTGGAGCACATCTCCAATAAGGGAAGCCGTCATCACCTCATGCCTGGTTTACGCAGCATCTTCTTAGCCCATCTCCCTCCTTTTGAACTTTCTACCCCCTTTTTACCCTATACTTCAATGCCTGTTAATTAAACTCTAAAGTCTTGCTTCCTTCTGTTACCTCATGGTTCAAAGAATAAAAGCTCACTTTTTCCTCACCACATTGAGGTGGGATAAATTCACCTGCCTCTGAAGTATGAGACATTGGACAAGTCACGTAACTTTTCCTGGGCCTTAGATTTTTCACCTGGTTAGAAACAAAAATGTGGCTATTGAACTAGGGGGCCAAGCTCTTTGGGGTTTGGAGAATGTGGTCGGGCTAGAGTTGCCTACCAATCCTGAAATTCTGTTCCAGAGTTCCCCTGCAGGGCCCGGTTCCAGTCCTAGGAGGACAGGACAGCCCTTAAGCCTCAAGATTCGCATCTGTCAAGTTGGGGCGATCTGCACCTATGTTGAGGGTTCTTTGAAGATTTAGTTCACTGCCACCCAGCACATCCCTTCTTTCTTCCAGCCTGGCGCTTGCTCTTCGTTCCCCCACCTCCATCACTCCACCAAGCCCAGCCTTGCCTTTTGCTGCTCAAAGGCCCTAGCCATTTGCAACCCTCCACAGGAACGTTTTCCTGTTTCCAGCCGTGAAACGCCAATTCTAGTTGAAAAACTGACCTAAAACCTTTTAAAAATCTCTAAAAAAATTTGACCTTCAACTTTGAGTTTCTGGGATTCTGAGATCAAAGGAGATTTTTATTTTTATTTTTTTAACTTTTTGGTCTGTTTTTTTTTGTTGTTGTTCACACCTTGGGAGCTCAATAAATATACACATAATGAGTAAGTAGACAAATTCTGAGGAGCAGCTCCTTTACCATATGTAAGAACCACCCTTCCCCCCCACCCTCTCCCCCCCCAATTCTGACACAAACGCTGATGCCAGCACATATACCATTCGTTTCCTATAGGCGCTTCTGCCCTGACGGTGCTTCTCATCAGTAGACACTTTGTGTCTGGTCCGTTTACGCAATTAAAATGGGCAAGATCCACCTCGGTCTAGGTCACTGATGGGCTACAACATTTAAGCACAGCCTTTGGCTTTAGGAATATGTGGATTGAATGAATGGTTGCTAGGGAGTGTCTCTGCGTCTTCATTTTATGCTGGGCTCACTCCAATGCTTGCACGTGGGAACTTCACAAAAGTTATTTCACCAGCGCTGCGCTGAATCCTCTTATCGTACAGAGTTTACTGAAGTGGGGCCAGCTCCCCGCCTCTGCTAGCTTCCCTGCCAAGGTTCCAGAGGGGTGGAGTGGCCTGGAAGACCATTGGAAGAAGGGTGGGGGATTTGCTTTCTTATAAAGATGCTTTGGGAGACTGGCTCTGGAGCGCCAGGTTTTCAGGAAGAAACCAGCCTGGGCCCCAATAGCAAAGAAAAGGGCATGAAACTTGTCTGGTAATGGAGAGAGCCTGAAAGCTCAAGTGTAAGGAGTAAGAGCGCGTCCCACACGAGAGAAAGGGAGGGGGGCGCCGTGGCCTGCCCCCAGAAACCCTTCGGCACAAGAAGACAACAGCGAAGTCAGGCTCATTGAACCCATTTCTTGGGCTACCTAGGCGTGACGCCAGCTCTGGTTCACTGAGTCTCTACTTAGCTGTCGTGGGTCCCCGCTGCTATTGAGCGAAGTCCTCTTTCCTTAGACCTGGTTTACAAAACACATTAACTCCATAGGAGAATCTCTTTGCGCACCCAGGGGACGGGTCCCCATGGACATACTGACACACCGTAACGCTCAGTTCTGCTCCATTGCTTGGGGGCGTGAGTTTCTTAATCGCCCCCTCTGAACGTGCACCAACGCTTCCCCAGTTCCTGTAAGGGCCTTGCTCCGCTCCCGGGGCTCCGAGTTCCAGGCGAAGTGCACAGGGAATGGCCCTGGGGACTTTTTCCGGAGAAGGCGTCCGAGTCCTGGGAAAGCTTTATCCTTCTCAGCTGGCACGCACGCAGGGCAGGCAGGATGGCGTTACAAACGCAAGCAAGGTGTGTAGCAACGGACCCTCCCTTTAAAAAGATTACGTAAATAGAAGTCATCAGGTAGCCCCGCTCCCCTAAACGCGCACCGCGGTCGCTCCCAGGGTGGCTGGGTGTCTGCGCTCCCCGCCTTCCCTGGGCTGACACACGAGGGGAGGAGCAGGAGCCGGAGGGTGTGCTGGGGGGGTGGGGTGGGGGTTGGAGCGCGAACCATCCCGAGCCAAGATAAGCAGCACATTCACAAATAACGCCCCCACCCCGAGCGCACGCGCTCCCATTCAAAGCAGCCGGGCTCCGTGGCCTCAGGACGGCTCAGAGGACGCGGCTGCCCAGCGCAGGCCTGCCCCGCAGGCGCACGCTCCGCACGCGCACGCCGGGAGTCTGTCAGCCCGCGGCCGGCGAGACCTCGCAGCCTGCGCGGGAGGTGGCTACAGCTTCCAAGGAGGGGTCTCGCCCGGGACTCGCCCCCTTCCCGGCTGGGGGACTATGGCACGGCTGGCTGCGCCCTGGCACTGGGCGCTCTTGGTCCGCATCTTCGGCAGCACCTGGTGCCTGCTGTTTGTCGCCGGACAGGTAGGACACTTTGCACGTCTTGCTTCCTTCCTCCTTTTCTAGTCTGCTGCGGCGGAGAGCGCTACAGCTTGGGGCGCGCTCTCTCCGGTGAGGGTCCATCCTTGGAATTGCGCTGCCACCAGAGCTGGGACAGGTGGCGCGGGCTTGGGGCTAAGGCGGCCCCTCGCGGCGAGCTCCGTGCTGGCTGGATCAAATCTGCGTTGAGCCTCAGCTCAGCCACCTGGGGCCCTATCCCGGCTTCCCGCCTGCGCCCGGGTCCTGCCTCCAGCTGGGCAGTCCGGGAGAGGAGGCGGCGGTGCGGCGTTCTCCCAGGAGTCCGCGACCCCTTACCCCTTTGGAATGGTCCTTCTCGGACCCCCCCTCTCTCCTTCGTGGCGGAGGTTCAGCGGCACTGGGGAGGCTCGGGCGCTGGGACACTCCTCCTTACTTCCGTCCTTCCCCTGACTGGTGAACTTCTGACATCGTCACCCTACAGACACCCGCATCCGAGTGTCGGTGGCAGAGCATTTAAGATGTGCAGAGACACTAGCCCAGGTGGTCTCCCTGGTTTGGTGCCTCTGCGGTGGAGAAAAGGTGACTCTCTCTGGCCGGTGCACGAGGAGGACTCCTCACTCACCACGCCCCCTCTGAATGCTCCTAGGGATTTCCTTTGAGCCAAAAGGGGTGAAGGAATTGGGGAATTCTCCTAAGCGGGTGGCTCAGGCCCTGAGGCTGCGCAGAAGAGCCCTGGTAGAGTGTCTAATTCAAAGTCCGCTTGGTTGAGGTTTATTCCTGAAGGACCCTGGAGGGAACTGCTTAGGGAAGGGGACGGGGGTCCGTCAAACCCATGATGCATGCAGTGCCTTTGGCATTCGCGCTTTTCAGAGTCAGGTAACTTTTGATTAAAACTCAGTTTGTACATAATTTAGCCTACATAAATTTGCTGTTCACAGTATTAGTTGGGTAATTCTGGGAAAATGCCCAAATACTCTTGGCCGGAATTATCGCCAGATAGCCTCCCTTTCCTCTGTTTTGCTTATGGAGACTTGTCCAAATCGGGGGATTTCCTTCCCTTGCTTTTACTTAACGTTTGAAACTTGTTTTCAGATCTTTATTTTAATGGTCATTTTGACTGCAGTCGTGCAATTCTAGAGGCTGAGGACCAAGAATGATGGTTTAAGAAGGGTCCAGGGCAGGCTGACCAGCAGGAACTACCCTAATAAGTGACAGACATTTTCAACAGGGAACACCTGCTTAGATTGGAGCATGAAAAACCGTTGCAAAAGCTTGTCTTAATTATCAGCCAGTTTTATTCGCAGTATGCTTCGCTCCATGGCAGGGCTTCTCAGGGGTGGCTGGCTATACTTAGGATTGCCCGTGGGAGCTCTTAAAACTCCCACAGGCAATGGTGCTAGGGCCACACCCCAGCTGGATTGCATCTGAATCTTTGGGAGCGTAGGGTGAGGCTTGGGCATCAGCACTTATAAAGCTCCCAGGTGCTTCCATTCTGCAGCTGGGTTGAAAACCACTGTGCAGAAATATGTTCTTCTAGAAGCATGACCCCGAAAGGAAAGTCAAAGGAAAAAAGTAAAGAGGGCCTAAGAGACAGGCTCAGGAGAACATTTTAACATGGAGCTTCCAGTCCTGGCTCTGTCCCTAACTAGCTGTGTCATTTTGCTCACGGCCCCTAACCTTCCATTTCCTCATCTGTAAAAGGAGCACACTGGCCTATGTTTTTGAAGCTCCTGCCAGCTCCAAAAAAACACCAGGCAGGTTGACATCTAACCAAATCAAGACAGAATGCCTTGTCTTGTTTTTAACTATCCATGGGCCTAGCAATTCTACCTTATCCTTGAGATTTTGGTAAAATATCTGGTCATATCTGAATCCAGCAAAAACGCATAACGTAGTTTTCTTAGACTTGTGGTGCTTTTATGTTTTTGTTTTGTTTTGTTAGTTTATACTTGACCACTCTGCTTTTTTAGACCTACTTTAAGTCATTTGGTGCCTTTTAGATGTGCAGGACAAACGGATTTTCCTAGCGTCACACACCTGTTCCTCTTTGCTGTGCTTCTCAACCAACTTTCTTCTGGATGAAGATGATGAAAGCAGATTTGTGCCTTGTGTGTGTGTTGGAAGTGGTTTATTGTTTAACTCCAAATGGCTTTTCTTGTTCCACTGCAGGGCTGCTCTCCACATGTGAGGAGCCTGACTAAACTTGTTAGGGAAGGAATCGAAAAGAGTTTAAAGTGGTAGAGGGGGTCCGTCTCCTGGCGGAATGCAGGACTTTGCAGTTAACTTTGTCAGGTATTGGTCAGAAGCAGATGATCTTGCAACACTGTTTAACGTCCTCACTTTTTTTTTTTTTCTAAACCACATGGGCATTATATCTAATCAGCAAATTAAACAGACCAGAAACTTGAGGATACTTAATATCAAATCAAGAAGAGATCATTCTATCACCAATTGCCAGTGCCAAATGATTTGAACGTTGTTTGGAATGTGTACATTCTTTAAACAGTTTTTAAATCAAAGCACTCATACATGAAGGCCTGACAGAGTTAGCCAGAGTGAAAGGAGGGTCTGCGTTCAAGAGCTGCTGGCTCCCTAAACTAAATTCCACCTGAGCTTTAGTCTCCACAAGTCCAAGGAACAATTTAAACGCAGGTGAAAATTATTTGGCAGTCCCAGAATTTCTCCTTTCTTCTCACTGAATTTCTTCTTTCAGAGGTTATTCCCTCTTCTTTTGTTCTGGCTGAATTACCATCCTTACTTGCTAGATTCTTTTCTTTCTATGTGCAACCTGAAGGTAGCTCATTCCTTAGGTTCTTATGAAACTGATTATTTTACTGATAATCAATGTCAATTCATCAGCTGAACCAAAATTCAACCCATTGGCCAAATTGATCCCAAGTTAGGAAGTGCATAATAAACAGTGGTTTAATGGTTTAAACCACTAGGGGTTATCACCGACTTAATGATTTCTACAACCTATCTGTAGCAACCCACTGTAAAAATAAACTAGGTTGTAGGAGAGGGCTGTGGCTGTATCAGCACAAATCCACTACTGTTGCTTAAAAATGTCCCTTAGTGGCCACTCATGTTCTTTTGGTGGCGTATCAGTGATAGCTCATTCAAACATTAAGGTAGAATATTTTCATTTACTGTGTATTCTAAATTGTATCTTGTTAGTAATTCAGTAATGAAATGAATAGTTCCAGGATGCTGGAAAGAGTTTGTGCCTTATGGGCATCTGATTTTTAGCGAAAGACTTTGAAGAAATGAAACCTTGCTTGTCTCTTTGTTATCTTGTTGTACGTATGTTCTTGTTCTTGTTTTAGTTTTTAGTTTCATTTTTACCATGATGATAATTCTGCATGGTTCAAAAACATGCTACTAAGGGTTTATAAGGAAACAGCAACTTCTTCCCCTACTTTTTCTCCTAATTTCAGATCCCACAACCCACCTTTTTTTTTTGGTTTTATACTATTTTGTGGCACAATTGACCTACAGTAAACTGCACATATTTAAAGTACAGAGTTTGATAAGTTTTGACATATGTACACCCATGGCACCATCACCGAAGTTTCTTCATTACCCTTTGTAATCCCTGCCTGCCACCTTTTCTTGCACCCAGCATCACCAAACAAACAGTGATCTACATTCTGTCATGCTAAATTAATGCATTTTCTAGAATTTTATGTAAATAGACTCATGCAGTAGGTATACCCCCTTTTTTGATTTGGCTTTTGTTCATTCAGTATAATTATTGGGTTGTTGGAAAAATCATGACATATTTTTTCTGTGTTTTTCGTCGCAAAAATGCGTCATGACTTTTCCGACAAACCAATGTTTTGAAATTATCCATACTGTAGCATGTATCAATTCATTCCTCTTGAATCCTGAGTATTACATTGTATGGATACACTACCGTTTGTGGTCCATCAACATCCACCTATTGATGGACAGTGTGTTTCCAGTTTTGGGCTATTACAAATAAAGTTGCTATGAAAATTTGTGTACAACCTTTGTATGGATATGTGGGTTAATTTGTCTAAGATAAATGCCTAGGAATGGAATGGCTGAATCTTTGGTAGGTATATGTTTAACTTTTTAAAAAACAATCAGTTTTCAGGAGGTTGTACCATTTTATTTTATTGTTTATTTATTGGGATAACATTGGTTAATAACATTGTACTCTCAAGATCTATCCATGTTGTCACAAATGACAATATTTCATCTTTGTTTATGGTTCATTAATATTCCTGTGTGTGTTTGTGTGTGTATCTGTGTCTGTACATCTTTATCCAATCATTCATCAAAGGACACACTTAGGTTGTTTCCATGTCTTGGCTATTGTGAATAGTGCTGCAATGACCACAGGGGTACATGTATCTTTATGAATAAGAATTTTCAAAATTTTGGGATAGATACCCAGAAAAGGAATTGCTGGGTCATATGGTAATTCTATTCTTAATTTTTTGAGGACCTTTCCTACTGTTTTCCATAGTGACTGCACCAATGTACAGTGCCACCAGTAGTGTGTGAGGGTTGCCTTTTCTCGACATCCTCTCCAATACTTTTGTCTTTTGTTAACAGTCATTCTAACAGGTGTGAGTTGCCCATTTTACATTCTTACTAACAGTGTAAGAGAGTTCCAGTGCCTCTGCATCCTTGCCAACACCTCGTGAGGTCAGTCTTTTATTTTAGCCATGCCAATAGGTATAGTAGTAGCTTGTTCTGGGTGATAATTTGAAATTCCCTGATGATTAATGATAATAGCACTTTTTAATGGACTTATTTAGAATCCATATATTTTCTTTGGCAAAAATTTATATTAAAATATTTTGTCCACTTCTTATTGGGTTGTTTGTTTTCTTATTTTTGAATTCTTGAGAATTCTTTATATATTCTGCTTATAAGTCCTTTATGAGAGGCATCATTTGCAAATGTTTTCTCCTAACCTGTGTCTTGCCTTTTCATTTTCTTGACGGTGTCTTGGGATGGGCAAAAGTTTTTCATTTTAATGAAGTTGAACTTATTTTTTTCATAGATTGTGTTTTGGCTCTTGTTTTTAAGAAATATTTGCCTAACCCAGATCACAGACATTTTTCTCCTAGAAGTTTTATAGTTTTATATTTTATATTTAGCCTATGTTCCATTTTGAGATAATTTTTGTATGTGGTACAGGATATGGATCAAAGTTCATTTTTTTGCCTATGGATATTCAATTGTTCTAATACAATTTTTTGAAAAGACTAGTCTTTCTCCACTGAATTGCTTTTGCACCTTTGTCGAAAACCAGTTGTCCATACATGTATGGGTCTATTTGTGGATTCTGTATTCTATTCTAGTTAACTCTGTGTTTATTTCTATGCCGGTACCACATTGTCTATAATATTGTAGCTTTACGGTAAAGTCTTGGACTCAAGATATATGATTCTTCCAACTTTGTCCATCATTTCCAAGGCCATTGATTTAGCTACTCTGTGTGAGTTTCAGAAACAGTTTGCCAATTAGAAAAATGTGTGTAAGGATTACCTTGTGTGATAGAATTAACCTCTTAATATTGAGTTTCATTATCCCTGAACATTATATAAACTATCTATTTAGATCTTCTTTGATTTCTCAAAGCAGTATTTGGTAGTTTTCAGTGTACAGGTCTTACATGTTTTGACAGACTTATACTAAGTATTTCACATTTTTGACGCTCTTTTAAATGGCACTGTTAATTGTTTCTGACTGTTCCTTAGTGTTTAAAAACACAATTGGTTTTTGTATATTGTGATTTTTGCAACTTTACCGAACTCAGGTATTAGTTGCAGTAGATTTTTGGTGTATCCCTCCAAATTTTCTATACATATGATCATGTCATGTGCAAACAAAGACCGTTCTTTAGAAATCTGGATGCTTTTCTTTTTCCTGTTCTTTTACCTGTAGCACCTACAGTACAAGGTTATATAGAAGTGATGTGAACAGATATCCTTGTGTTGCTCCTGATTTTAGGGGAAAATAATTTGATGTTTCTACATTAAGTATGATATAAGGCACAGGTTTCTGTAGATGCCCTTTGTCAGGTTGAGAAAATTCCTTTTATTTTTCATTTGCTGAGCCTTTATTTTTTTAATCTGAAATGGATGATGGATTTTGTCAAATGCTTTTTCTACATCCAGTTATTACATGAATTTTCTATTTTAGTTTGTTAATATGGTAAATTACATTGGTTTTCAAATATTAAACCCACCTTGCATTCCTGGGATAAACTCAAGTTAGTAATAATGTATTATCCCTTTTTTATATTGTTGGATTTGATTTACTAAATTTTGTTAGAATTTTTATATCGATGTCTGTGAAGGATATTGGTTTACAGTTTTCTTGCAATGTCTTTATCTGGTTTTAGTTTTAGTAATGCTGGCCTCATAGAATAAGGTGGGAAATAATTCTTTCCTTTTCAGCTTTCTGGGACAGTTTGTGCATGATTTCTTCATTAAATATTTGGTAGAATTCACCAGTGAAGCCATTGGGACCTCAAGTTGGTTACATGTGAAGTTTTTAACTACAAATTTAAATTCTTGAATAAATACAGGGCTATTCAGGTTATCTGTTTTGTCTTGACTTAGTTTTGGTAGTTTGTGTCTTTTATAAATGTGTTTATTTCATCTAAGTTGTGGAATTTATTATCATAAACTAGTTCATAATGCTTTCTTATTAATATCTTTCAAATATTATTAGGACATGTAGTGATAGCAGGTCTATTATTCCTGGTATTGACTATTTATTCTTTCCTTTTTTATGATCAGTCTGCTTACAGGCTTATCAATTTTATAGATCCTCTCAAAGAATCAGCTTTTAGTTTCATGGATTTTCTCCATCATTTTGTTTTCTATATCATTAATTTTTCTCTGTTATTTTCTTCTATTTTCTGTTTCATTTGGTCTTATTTTTATAGTTCCTTAAGGTGGATGCTGAGGTCATTGCTATGAGAACTTTAAGGTTTTTACATACAGGTGTTTAATGATATAAATTTTTCTTCAGTGTTGTTTTAGTGGCATGCCATAAATGTGTTTTCATTTTTTAGTTCAAAATACTTCATTTCCCTTTGACTTAGGATATTTTGAAATGAGTTGTTTAGTTTCTGAAAATTTGGAGATTTTCTTGATACCTGTGCTATTGATTTCTAATCTAATTTCCCAGTGGTCAGAGAACACACTTTATAAAACTTGAATCCTTTTATATATATTGACACTTGTTTTATGGTACAGAATATGGTCCATCTTGGTAAATGTTCTATGTGTATTTGAAAAGAATTAAACTTGCTGTAATTTTTGTCCTCTAGATTTTTCTGATCAGTCCAGTTGTTATTGGATGGAGTGTTCTATCAATGTCAATTAGGTCGAGTTGGTTGAGAGTATTATTAAAATATTCTGTATCTTCACTAATTCTTGTATACTGTATCAGTGAGAGAGAGAGAGAGAGAGAGAGAGAGAGAGAGAGAGAGAGGGAGAGAGAGAGAGAGAGACCCTGCAGTTCTATCAGTTTTTGCTTTATTTATTTTGAAGCTCTGTAATTGAATGCATAAACATTTAGAATTATGTTGTTGGTGAATTGACTCCTTTGTCATTATTAAATTGCTTTCTCTACCTCCAGAATATAAAGTCGACTTTGTGCTATAAAAATCTACTTTGCCTTTGGTTATATTAATATTGGATAACCATTTTTAATTCTTGGAGATTTTTCATATAATGGTTAATTCCATAGTTCTTTTTCTTTTTGATTTGAGGTAGCATTGGTTTATAACATGATACAATTTTAAGGTGTACAACTTTATACTTCAATATCTGTATACACTACAGCATGCTCACCACCAGAGGTCTAGTTTCCATCCGTCACCATGCAATTGACTCCCTTTACCCATTTCACCCTCTTTCATAGTTCTTATAGTATACCATTAATGTGATTTATCATTTTCCATTAGATTTCCATTATGGCATAATTTCCTAATTCTCTTTCACATCCTATTCACATCATTCTTTCATGACCTTTTTATCACATTTTAAAGACTAAATGATCAGTATTAATATATTATAATGGCTACAGTATGCCAAGCAGTGTATTAATCTATTTCTTCTAGTATATTATCTTTGTAAAAAAAACTTTATTGAGATATAATTCATATACAATTCACCTATTTAAAGTGGAATTCAATGGTTTATTATATTCACAGATATGTTGCAACCATTATCACAATCAATTTTAGAAAGTTTTGTCACCTTAAAAAGAAACATTTACCCTTCAACCTCCGCGCTTTTACTCCCCAACCCCAATCCCAAACAATCATTAATCTACTTTCTTTCTTTGTAGATTTTCATGTAAATGGAATCATACAACATGTGAACTTTTGATACTGGCTTCTTTCACTTAGCATGTTTCAAAGTTCATCCACATCGTAGCATATATCAGTACCTTATTCCTTTTATGCCTTAGTAATACTTCATTGTATGGATATAGCACATTTTGTTTATCCATCTATCTTTGTGGATGGTTATTTGGATTGTTTCCACTTTGGGCTGCTATGAGTAATGCTGCTATAAACCTTCATGTACAAGTTTTTGTGTGGATATAGTTTTGACACAATTAAGTTCACAATCTTTCCACCGTGTAAGTACATGGCTTTAGGCTTTGTAGGCTATAGTACTGTGTCTGTCACCACTACTCAACTCTGCTTTTATGGCACAAAATCAGCTATAGACGATATGCAAATGATTGAACCTGGCCGTGTTTCAATCAACTATTTACACAAATGAGCGTAGTGGGCCAAATTATGGCCCATCGGCCATAGTTTGCTGACCTCTGAACTAAAGTTGCATGATGCTGTGCCTTGGTGTAGGTAATTTAAATTCAGTGTGGTAAGTTCTTTACGGACTTTCAGTAGATCTATGCCCTTTAGTTCAGGGAATATTTATTTTCAGATGTCTTTGATAATTTCCTTGCCAGCATTTTATTTGTTTGCTTTTTGTGAAACTCCTGTTAGTCAGTTATTAAGCCTCCTGAATTGACCATCTGTCATTTAAAATCTTTTGTCTTTATTGTTGTCTTTTTGTTATACTTTCTAAACGATTTTCTCAGTTTGATTTTTCAAGTGTTCTTTAGATAGATTTTCAGCCAATATTCCTAGTTGAAGGCAAAATTGCATATTCCCTCCCTCCTTTTGCAACACGGGGTGCCTCCGGGCCTGAAGCCTTTCTGAAGTTCTGCAGACCAAATGGCCTTGCCTCTCATCATTGTGTCCCTGTGCAGGGACAGTTCTGTTAAGTAAGTTACAGGTCCCCCCACCAGTTTTCCATATTCTGAAATGTATCAGCATCTTTTGTCTGCAGTTGTCCCCTTTCCAGTTTTCTCGGCATCTTTATTTACTCATTGTTATATTAGCGGACATTTGGGGGAGAATGGAGAAAATATGGTGTTCAATCTGCCATGTTTAACTGGAAGTTAGCACTATTTATTCTCTTTCCTTCTAGTTCCCTGTCCTGATCCATCTCCAAATCCCATTAAAGCTCCTCTTGGTTATTATGCACACTTTTCAAATACTCATTTTTGATATTAAGATACTTTTTGTTTCCCAATGTAAATAAGACTTCGGTCAGTTTTACAAAAAAAAAAAAGACACTAGATTGAGGTCCAAAGACCCTGGTTCTAGTTCTGGATTTACTGACCTTCTAGGCAACTAAGAAAGTCACACTTTTTTTAGGGAAGGGAATCAATGCTTACTGACTGCCTGCTAGATGCCAAACGGGATGATAGATACTTTCTCCATCCCTATTTTTGTGTTCTATTTTTAAATCTTTCAATAACTGTTTACTTACTGTTCCCTGCTTAAGTTAATAATGGTCTAACGTATTTGCTCACAGAAACATTGTTGTACAGATTTTGCTGTTAATATTTAAATCAGTTTCATGAGAGAACATGGAGTTAACATGATGTAAAGATCTAGCCTTACCATATCGTAAGCGGCATTAATATTGATTCTCTAAGGTGTGATTGAGGTTTAGGCTTTTTTTTTGTGGTGGATAATGGAGATGAGGTGAAATAAATATTTGAGAAAATCTTTTTGAACAGTTAGTAATTCCATCTCAGTTTTAATATTCTCTTTTGCACCGGGATGATCTCTAAGTAGAGAATTATGCATTTTGGGGGTCGGGGGGATGGAGCGGGTGGTGCAGGGAATGCATACTTCTTTTCAGCTCTGTTCACAACTATAGGATTTATAGCTGGAAGGAGCCTTACAGATTCTTTAGTCTTCCGGTTCACAAACTCCATTGTGCATAAGTCAATTTGGCTGCATTGCACCATTCCAAAGGTCACCAAAGAACAGAGCCATCCACCTAAATGCTGAGAAGCTTTTAAATGCAGATTCCTGGGCCTCATAGAGATTGTGATACAGTAGGGAAAGGACAGGATGCAGATACAGTAGGACTCTGCATTTGTTTGATACCCCTTCCCCTTCACCCACATACCCACAGAGGATTTGGACGCAGTTGGGCTAAAGACCACATGTGGGGAAACACTGACCTGATCTGCCTTATTTATGGGTGTGAGAAATAACGTCCTAGGAAGTTGAGCGACATGCCCCGGTTTGTTAGTGGGAGAGGTGGGAGTGGACCACACGTCTCATAACTCTGCTCAGTGATTTTTCCCACCAGAGCATACGCTGTTATTTTAGTGTCTTGTTACATCATGAACTAAAGATATGAACCACCAGCTTAAAGTGTCTTTATTTGTAGTAACCTCAGTTTTTTATAAATGGTTTTCAGATGTTTGGGAATCGCTTCAGCTCTCAGTCACTCTGCCTGCAGCAGAGAAGTGATGCGGGGGTGTTGGGGGGGGCAGTGTGAGCAGGGAGGAAAGCCCTCTGCCCTTACCCCCCTCACATAACCTGCTGGAAACGGGCTTCTGTGTGTTTTCTCCTCCAGTCATCATGCCCCTGGAAGATTAACAGATACTTATTTAGAAAACCGTCCAAGGCATCCAGGAACTTGACACTTGATGAAAGGGAGAGTACGTGCTGCTGAACACCTCTCCTCAAGTGCGATGTAGCAACTGTTGCTACGTTCTTAGAGGAAAGGAAGGAAACGTTTCATGTGCCTATTATTTAGGATATTCTCCCCATCTCCATCACAGACCAGCCAAACAAAATACATGCTCTCCACTGAGTCATGCCCTGTCTACGATGCAGTACTACAAGTGGAAAGGAAAGAAATTCCCTTTGCTGCTAATAGTTATTGCTAAAATCATTGTGTTCATTTTATGAAGAACGGGAGCTGCGCATTTTTTTTTTCAGAGATCAGTTGCAGAGAAGTAAAAGTCCTTGACTATTAAAGAGCGTGTATGGGCGTAAGCTGAAATTCAATTTCTCATGTTCTAATGTTCCTTTTAAAACTGCATTAGTCAGGGAGGACTAGATGAAGCTGTGGTAACAAACAACCCCTGAACCATAATGGCTTGACAAAGGTGTATTTTGCCATGAAACCACAGACCCTGTAGTATTGTCGGGAGGGCTTGGTTACCTGTGTGCACTCAGGAATCCATGTTCACAGCAGCTCCGTCTCACCCTGGGTGCTTCCGTAGCTGCCAGGGCAGGGATCTCTGCTGCTCTGCTTTCCCCTGGCAATTAAATGCTTCCCCTCAGAGTGGCAGACATCACTTCTGCTCGCATTTTATTGGCCAAATGAAATTCAAGAGGGTGGAAAGTGTAATGTTATCAGGAACCCAGAACGTTCTCTCTTTTGCTTTGGTTTCAATCGCATTAGCTTTTGCAAACTTTCAGATTTCCCAGATGTGGCCTAGATGTTTAACTTTTCTGACTGTGTGTATATATGTGAACAGAGGCTCTCTGACATGACTGTAAAACCACTTAAAATGATCTTTGACTTACCCATTTTTAAAAAATTTTAAATTTATAATTGGTAAAATACATAGAACAAAAAATTTACCATCTTCACCCTTTTTAAGTGTATTGTTCAGAGGTGTTACGTGCATCCACATGGTTAAGCAACCAATCTCCAGAAATCTTTTCATCTTGCAAAACCGAAACTCTTCAGCCATTAAATAGTGACTCCCCATTCCCCCTGCCCCTGGCAACAATCATTCTACTTTCTGTCTCTAGGAACTATTCCAGGTACTTCATACAGCATTTGTCTTTTTGTGATTGGCTTATTTCTCTTAGCTTAATGTCCACAAGATCCATGTGTGTTGTAGCATGTGTCCGAATTCCCTTCCTGTTTAAGGCTGATTAATACTCTTACTACATTTTGTTCATCCATCTGTCTATGGACACTTGGATTGCTTTCACCTTTTCGCCGTCGTGATTTATGTTACGATGAATATTAGTGTTCCATTTTGTTTTAGATGTGCTTCTTTTTCTGTATAAAAGAGAAACAGCACCTTCTTCAGACATCTAGGTTAATATTTGGCAGGCCCAAGTGACAGTTATTTAAATGATGGACTAACAGGCTCACTTTGGGAATCTTCTGCCAATGGTTCCAACAACAGCTGAGTGATACTCCACCCACTCCTGTACATTTAACTGAGTCATCAGAGCAACTGGACTCTTGTATTAGGTCTTGTATGTAACCTGCAAATGTTGGCATTTTCCAAGGTAGGAGACAATATGTGGCTAGCACGTTGATTTTTCTCTGAAGATCCAGAAGCAAAAAAATTTTCTTCATTTTTGTGCATTTGACTCAAGTGCTGTGTGAAGGGAGGTCAAATAGGAATCAATATGTAAACTGTAGACATGCAAATTAATTGCATGCATAGCACAGATGTGTGGAGGGGTAGGGTGGAATTTTAGGAACAGTGCTGAAAAGAAAGGAAGTAGATGGATCCAAACTCTGCTTGCTACTTGCTAATTGCATGATTTGGGACAAATCAGTTATATAGCCTTTCTGAGTTTCATTTTTTCCCCCTCTAACTTCTGGAATGAAAAGCTTGGATTACATGATCTTAGTGTGTTAATACTGCTTAATCGTAACTTCTAAAATGAATAGGGGTTTCCAACCTTTTTTAATATGAATACGCTTTTAACACAGAAAAATATTAATAGGTCTGTTGGATGGATTTTTTAGAAATGAAATCAGAATGTGGCAACTCCCCTCCTTAAAACCCTAAGTGGCTTCTTGTTGCCTATAGACCATCATTTCTGAGCCTTTTTTTTTCATTATCACCTCCCTTTTTTGACATTTTTCCCAAAGCCACCCCCACCTGTGTAAAGTTTTAATACCATAAACTACCTGTTCCTGTGTGCTGTGGCCCTTTGAAGGTCTTCAAACCATTGCGTTAGCTAAGTCCTCTCTTCTGCTACTCCCCCAAGCCAATTTTTCACCCCCGCCGGAGGCATGGTTGGCCCCACTGAGAATGTATGTTTTAGACTAAGATTGAAAATCCTTACTGGTCTTCAGGGCCTGGCATGACCCACCCTCTGCTTAGCTCTCCACAGCCCCTTCCCACACCCACCCCTTGCTCACCACTGTGCAGCCCACTGGCCTCCTTTCAGTTCGTCAAGGGTATCAAGGACTTCAGAGCCTTTGTACAAGTTGTTCTCTTTGCTGGAGGGCTCTTTCGGTGTTTTTAATTAATTAGTTTATGCGCATCCATCTGTTCTCCAGCTTAAATATCACTTTCCCAGAAGAACCAGTGCTTCCAATTCCCCCTACTCCAGCCTATATGAGATCTGTTATTCTCTCGTGAAGCCCAATTTCCTTCAAGCATTTGTAATTTGGAATGATGCACTTATTTGCATTTTTATTAATAGGTCTGCCATCCTCAATATATTGTAAGCTTGAGGGCAGAGACTGACTTATGTCCCTCTGTATATGTCACATTTAGCTCAGTGCCCGGAATTGCTTAAAAAAAAAAAAAGTGGATGAAGTGTTTTTGAGAAAATATGCAGTGACAAAAACTGCTCTAAACTTGGTATTGCTTTTTAAATGTATACATTCATGTTTAGTGTTCTTAAGAGAAAAATAAAATAAATTTATACATGACTAATCACAACAGCACCTATGTTACACAGATAAGGAAACACGAGCTGGTAAAGCAGTAAAATCCTAAAATATCAGTGTTTTGACCAACTAGTTTATTTCTTGTTCCCATAAAAGTCCAATTGGCAGAGCTGACTTGGGGGAGAGGGTCTGCAGCAAGGGACTGGCTGGATGAAGACTGTGCTGCCTTTAACGCGTGGCTTCCGAGGTCACCCTGGTGCTGGGTCTGGATGACAGAGGGGGAAGAGAATGTGGAGAATTGCATGGGAGGTTTTCTTGGGGGTAGTCTTGGGAGTGGAATGCATCAATTTCGCCCACATCCATTTTCTGCATTCCTGAGCAGACTCCAATCTCCAGTCGAGTCCCAATCCCTATTATCGCACCCTGAGACCTCAGTCACATAGCCACACCTCCTAGCCAGGGAGGCTGGGAGGACACCTGCGACCTCAGGAGGTAAGCTGGCCTCTTCCATAACACACTTGGAAAGTCACACCTAGATATGCCAGTTGATGTCTAGATAGATACTTTCAGTAATTAGAAATCACTTTCAGTAATTAAGGGGCCCTTGTAGAGTCCAAGACCCAGAGAATGGGAACTACTAAAAATAGGAGTATGTGAATTTAACTTGAGGAGAGGTTTTTGTCTAGTTCATCATTTTTGGAATTAAAAGGAGGGGTAAAGCAGACTGAAGTTGGGGGGAAACGGGCTGTGCATTAGAAATGCACTACATACATCTCATTAAACAAAACGATCCATTGCCATAAACCAACTAATCTTCCCAGGCCCTTCTTGTTCGCTGTGTTCAGAGAGTGCAGATTAGCATCTTGTCAACTGAATGTGAGCCCAGGTGGGGTTCTGGTCGGGCAGCTGGCAGCATTGTCATTAATAAAATGGAGCCTTTTACCAAAGGACTGTTTTCAGTTCCCAAATCACCTGATAAGCCCTATTCTTTTGGTGAACTACAAATAAAAACTAGTTCTCCATCCCATGGGGCTGCTAATCAAATAGTGCCTGTTTGTTTAAAGAAAAAAAAAAAAAAGAAAAAGGCATATTGCATGACTGGCTCGTAATACCACAAGGCAACTGTAATTGATCTACGAAACCATGATACTGTGCTTTCGTCTGGGCCAGAGCTTACCTGGCCATCCTTCTGGTTGGCCGTTCTTCCCAAGGCCATGGGATGGGAGTGGAAATACAAGCCTGCGCGTTTCTTTTGTGCACCGTTTGTGAGCCTTCTCAACTCCTTTCCTCCGCAGAAAGGGAAAAAGTTTCCGAGCTTGGCAGGTTAGGTGGGCTGCGGTCTTCCTTCTATGTCAATGGATGAGAATCTTTTGAGATTTGTCAGCCCTGTTCTTTCCCCTTCTACCATCCATCGCATTCTATAACCTAGCTAGATCTTTGAAAAAAAATTGGGAGAGAAAACAAAACAAAACCGCATTTAGAGAACAAGTATAGCCTCCAAGCAGGAAAATACTGCACGTTTTAAATTCTAAAATTTCAAACAAGTGAATTGGCAAATTGGATGTTTTTCAACAAGTATAAACATGTTCCACCTCCCATCTTGTTCAGCTCTTTTGCATAAGGTGCAATTTCAAATCAGCGTGGTCCTGCTTTCTATACTTCCGCTGAAGCTGAGAAGTGTTGGATGGACATTATCAGAAAGTTGTGGTGGTTGTGCACATCGCACCAAAGCGGGTTGCCGAGGTCACACTGGCATCCTTCTTGGTGCCTTAGTATGATTAGTAAAGATGTTTATGCTGAAGTTTATGCTGAAGTTCCAGCCAGGGCCAGAATTAGACAAGGGACCTCCCCACTCCAAGTATCTGCAGCATGGCCAGACTTCACAGTTTTGCTGACTTGCAACAAATTGGTGGATAATAACCTTCTGCGTATTATGCAAAATGGTCTTATTTAGAGCAAGACAGCAATGCAGAAGCTGGGCGGAAACAGCTCTGTGGGATCCCACTACAGCTGGAGTATTTGAGTTACAATAATTTGAATCCTCCTATGACAGGCGTTGGGTGTCCCCGTATTTGGCAGCCTGCCATGTCCTGCTGGATTTTGATCTAGGTCTTTCCCCAAGTAGAAGATGGCTGTTCAGAGGAATGCTTATTGAGTGGGAATTTGGGAGCCTGTCAGCCAACCATGAGCTCAAGCAGTTCTCCTTCTTTGCAGCTGGAGCCGATTATTTTTTTCACTGCCACTGTTAATGAGTCAAAAGCAGCATCTGCGGAGAGTGGGGTTGTCACTTCCAGGGCGGTCTGCCACCTTGCCATCAGTGGCTCTAGAGGGGGTCCAGGGGTAGAGCAGATAAAGCTGGATGTTGGATGTGTGGCTCTCTGAGGCTGTTTTTGAGGGAAAATGGGAAATGATTGAATTGGACATTGAGTGACTTGCTAATTACAGTCTGCACCTCCTATGCTTTTTATGTCCTGGTTGCTTTTGTTTCAATTAAAAGGTCTTCTAGTAGTAAACTCAGCTTTAGCTGAAGGTGCTGTAGCATTCTCTCTGAATTTTAAAGGCTCTGCCTATACTCATTCATTTTTTTGGGTGATTTCTGAAGCTGAGCTTTGGAACAGATTTCATTCATTTCTGCCATGTTTCCCCAAAAATCAGACCAGGTATTTTATTAATTTTTGCTCCTACAATCTACATTTATTTATTTATTCGAGTACAAAAATCTACATTTATTCAACAGTCATGCCTGGCTGATGATCTTAACTGGGGCTTATGTTTGGGGTAGGGCTTATATTACGAGCATCCTGAAAAATCATGCTGGGGCTTATTTTCTGGTTAGGTCTTATTTTCAGGGAAACACAGTAAGTCTCTGTGTTGGATGGGGGATAAATCATTCATTCCATTTAGTGCAGACTACCCCAGAAAATGTTTTCATTTTAAATACAATGATCTAAGTAATCAGGTTATTACAACAGATTATTTTCTATGTTGTATTTTTTTTTAAACTAATATAGGTGAAAGCCCTTTGGAATTTACTCAGGAATCCATAAGCTTGTATTCTCTTGTATTGTGACCTGACATATGATATTTTCCCCATATTTTAGGACACATTTCTTCAAGTGGTTTGACTTTTTATTTTCTGTATTTGACGGATCACTTGTTCCTATCAATTAAATTAGATCGGTAAGCCTTCATGGAAAGAACTAAGCCCTATGCATCTTGGGTCCTCCCAAATGGCCAGGCATGTACCATGCATAAAAGACACTCCTTAGAGTAAGCTGTCTGTGTCTCCTTTGGCTGCTGTAATGTATCACCACAAACCAGGTAGGTTAAAATGAGAGAAATATATTCTCTCACAGTTATAAAGGACAGATATCCATGTCAGCAGGGCCATACTCCCCCCAGAGCATCGGTTCCTTGCCTTCTCTAGCTTCTGGTGACTGCCGGCCCTCCTTGGTATTCCGTGACTGTGGCCACATCACGCCAACCTCTGCCTTCGTCTTCAGGTTACCTTGTCCTCTGTGTGTCACATCTCCCTCTGTCTCGCTCTTGCGATGGCATTTAGGACTCCCTGGGTAATCCAGGATAATCTCCTCATCTAAAAACCCTGAATTTAATCACATCTGCAAAGACCTTTTCCCAGACACTGGACATGACATGGGAGTCATTATCAAGCCTACTATACTCGTATATGGTCTCTACATATGCTATGGCCAGTCATTGGGTCTTCATCTAAAGCACCCAACATCAAGGATATTTGCTTCTATTTTATTTTGGGTGGGCTGTTTGCTTCAGGTTACTCCTATTTTAATACCCTCCTGTTCTTTGGTGTTTTGTCTTATAGGATATCAGATTATTTGCAGTGAAAATGCCTCCCACTGCAGCGAGAATGGCTTTGGTCTTGGCAGTCTGTGTCATTCATAGTTTTACATGCTCGCTAGGGCTCAGGACACAGTAGTATGGTCATCAACATTGAAACTAATGAAAAGCTGGGTGTGGTGTCCAGAGCAGGTTTACAGTGAATATGTCGGTTAGAGAGCATCCAAGTTTTGTCATTAATAATATATGTAATTCTCTATAATCTCAGTTTTGAGCATTTTACTCTCTAAGATTCACCAATTTTTCCCACAATTCACTTCCTCTAGAATACCCAGCTCTGTAATTCTTCAACTCTACTGGAAACTACAAGCCCTTACTACTATCACCTTTTCACTTACCTCACTCACCTTCCTTTCCTCCCTGGTCAACTTAAATGCCTTGGCCAGCCATTATAACCACTGCTGCAACTTCTTTCTTCCTTTCTCTTTGGTGCATTCATTTGGCTGAACCTTAACCAAAGTTAACCCCACCTATGCAGCTGAATGTGATCACTTTAAATGCGTGATAACTGTCCTCAAATGGGCCACTATACTGCTCAACAGTCATACTAGGAAAATATTCTTAGTCCATCCACTCGCTTCAATTAATATTTCATTTCTTTTCTCTGATTAAACCTCCCACTCACAACTTTCTATTTAATTGAGAAAATAAAAGCTCAGAAGAAAACTTCCACATTTTCCCACCTGCCTGTATCTGGCTCATGTACCCTGACTTCTCTCCAGTTATGACATGTAAGTCCACTCCCGTGACAAAGGCCAGTCTTCCCACCTGGTAACCCAGATCACATGCCCATTTGCCTATTCAAGGATGTTGCTCTAATAATTCTTTCCCCCTTTTCTGCATCCTCTTCCTCCACTGCTCCCTCCCTTCTCCTACCCCTTTCTTCTTTGCACACTGAACTTTCCCATCAGCCCATGAACATTCTCTTATTTCTGTTGCCTTAAAAGCTTTCCCTTGGTACTACTTGCCTGTTCATTTACAACTTTAGTTTCCCACTCTCTTGTACCTTGAAACTCTTTGAAAGAGTTGCCTAGATTTGCTCTAATTATCTCTTGAATACATTGTAGTCAAGCTTTCACACCATGAATCCTCTGACCCATTGTTATCAAAGCCCTCAGTAACCTTCATAATACCTAATCCAATGGACACTTCTCTGTCCTCATTTTATTTATCACCTGATCACAACACAAATGATCATTCCCTTTTTCCGAAAACGCCTTTCATCACTTGGCTCCCACAATACCACTCCTTTCTTCCCACCTTTCCTCTATTTGTCACACCTCACACCTAATTCACTAGTAATGCTCTGAGCTTCTTTATAAGTACAGGAGAAGGTCACTTCTTATATCGTCAATGTCACCATCTTGGTTCAAACAAGCCACCTTTTGTCTGGCTTATTGGAAAATCCAACTAGTTTGTTCAGCTGGTCTCAGCTTTTGCTGTTACCCACCTTGAGTCTCTTCCTGGCGTAGCATCCGGGCGATCCTGTGACCCTAAGCCAGGTCATGGCACTCTGCTTACTAACCTCCGACGCGCGCTTGTCATTTACTCCTTCTCATCTTAGAGTAAGAGCTACAACTTTGAAATGGCTGAGAATGCCCTATGAACCCGGCCAGCTCCCTGACCCTCTCTCCTCCTGGTCTCCCCCCTGACTGTGCTCCAGCCACAGGGGCCTTCATGCTGTTTCTCAAACATGCCAGGCATTCCCTCTCTCAACGTTTTGTATTCAGCTGTTTAGAAAACAAAACAAAAATCATGTCTTTATGCCCATTTGTTTCTTCAATTTGGGAACAAATATGCATGTGTATGCGTTTTTCTAACCATCATTTCCTTGCTATTTGCAAAATATAAACTGTTTCTCTGTGAAATGAGTTTCCACATAAGACCCTGTGCCTTATGTCACCTTGAGACTTGTTATCTCTGCCTTTGCAGCTCTACACAGTCATTGAAATCCTCATTGCCATGAATTTGTAACCACTGTGGCTCATTTCTTAATTATGATTCTTTCATCTCTAACAATTGGGGTATACTCGAAACTCACGGGTACCATAGACCTAGAAGAAGATTAAAGGTACCCCTAACATAAGTAGAAACTCCCAGATGACAGAGGCCATGGTTATGACCAGGTCCTCTCATCCAGGGCCTGTGAGCTAAAGAACAGAAGTTGGCTGCTGGCTCCACCGCAGAGCTGGCAGAGTGACCTCAGGCAAACCTCATAATCCCTGCGGCCTTTGTTTCCCATCTGTAAAGGGAAAGGGGTTGAACCAGTTACTCTCTGAGGCCCTTTTTAGCCTGAGCAATCTGGAAATGTGGGCGGGGCACCACTCAGGCCATAAATACCTGCTAGATCAGATCGCGGTCTCACCCTTTTCTTACCTGTTCTTTGACAGCTGTCATGTTAAAAATGTCCACCAAACAGCAACACCAGAGGCAGAGGACTTACAGAAGGTACCACCCCTGCTGACTGCCAAAGATCTCCCCAGCCTACCCACTGCCTGCATGGATGGGCTTTTGCTCGAAATTGGCCAGTTCTAGTCCCCATTTCACAAATAAACTTTAAAGTACTCCCTTGAAGAGTGAGAAGCTGCCAGTGGTACTGGCAGAGAGTTTTATAATTATTTTTTGATGCTTTCCATGTGACTTTTGGTCTGAGGGTGGTGCGTTTGGTTGGCTTGTATTGACAGGTTTCCCACAGACATGTTTTGTACCTGCCGGCCATGTAGGAAACAGCCCGTGGTCAGAGAGCTCCTCGTTCCTCGGGCCCCCTGCTAGCCTCTGCACGTGTCGGCTGCTATCTCTGCAGCAGTAACCTTTGCCAGCCTGTCTGCCTTTGTGCCTCATGCATGGCTGCTGCCTATGAAAGCTCTGGACTACGCCGCTTCGACATGCTGAGTCGGGTCTTGGAAAGCATTTCCCCTAAAGGCTGTTGCAGGTAACAAGGAGGGATAACCATACAAGCATGTTGCTGTGGGCCAGGTTCTGGGTTGGGTTTACCTTTAATCCTCACAATAGCCCTTCCAGGGAGGGGTTAGCTCCATGTTAGGAAGGATGTGTGTGATTTAGGTGTTAATTACCAATCCGTGAAGAGTTGAGCTAAATGGAAACCTTTCTGACTTCACAATACATGTTCTCTGTACTGCTCTAAACTGCCTCTTAGACATAGCCAGTGTTAGTCTCAGATCCTTTATGGTTAATTAGATTTTGATGGGTTGATCCGAAATCCAGTTCTTAATTCTGCAACATGGTTTTATAGAAAAAAATGAATTCCTATTTTTAAACAAACTTAAAAACTTTGGTGTTATTAACCCTTTATTGGTAGTTTAGCTTCGTTTACCTGTTGATTTAAGTGCCGTATTTTGGGATCATTATTCAGGTCTGTCTTCTAAAAGATTGAGACAATTGAGGTTAGTTGACAATTGGCCTACTGAATATTGTAGGCCATATTTTTCCTAATCTTGCTTAAAATAAAACATCACCCCCACCAACAAAATCACTAGACAGAAGGAAACAAGGAAGACTCAAACACTTTCTTTTAAAACACATGCGTCTTGAGGTTTGAATCAGAATGATCGTGTTTCACAGTTCATATCTGTTTAATTGTGACACTGGGCTCCTGCTTGCTTTGAAGCAGGGAAGTAACAGAAGTTTAAGGAGGAGGGAAAGTGATGCGGACACCCAATAACTCTTCTCCAGTGATATCGTGATGAGTTAAGCATCAATGAATCAGAAACAGATGGATTTTTCCCCCCTCCTTGCAATACACATGGGTTTAAAAACCAAGGGAAAATATGCTTGGTTAAAAAAAAAAAAAGTTTGTTACAGCCCAAATGTCTGAATTATAATTTAAGATCTTCATAGGTCCCAGCTAGTGGTTGTGTGCACTCATCTCTCATTTAGATGGGCGTGTGCGTAAGTTGAACATTTAAACTATTCAGTGGAGCTGCTGTCAGGGAGGCATAACAGTCCTGTAAAATGACATAAGGCACAAGGGCCTTATGTGCAAACTCGTTTCACATGGGTTCTTGGGTATTGAGTAACATGAATTTCATGTAATTCGATTCTTGAAAATTTCATAAGGTTTACCTCAATCTTTGTGTGTGAAACTGGAAATAGTTTCAAAGGGATCCCTCCAGGTGCTGTGCTGGGCATCTTTGCTCTTCATCCTTCTGCCAAGGGTGGAGTGTCATCTCCATGATCTTGTGCTTAGCTGATTCTCCCTCAGTTCCTTTAGTCATTGTCTCAGGTTCGATTGAAGCTAGTATTCTCCATAATTTGCTCCACTAGCTGCAGGTGTTCCTATGAACTTTGACTTGACTTTAACTTTACTGTAAACTGGAAAATTGCAGAAGGTGTCAGTTGGATACCAGGAAACCCCCTTGACCACACAAAAGCTGAGTACTATACGAGGTTACCCAGTCATATTCCTTTGATAAGTCCCTTCCTTGTTGACTGGCTTAACTTGCTGTGGTACTTTTGAGGAACTGTGGGGATGGTGACCTTTAGAGAGCACATCTTTCCAAATTATGAAGCTATTAACTCCCAGCAGGCCCATTGCTTTCCCCTGATATTTCTGGCTGGATATCTTGCCACCATCTTTTAACCTGGACATGGGGAAGACCCACTTTTTTGGCAAATTATTAAACATCTTCTTTGCCTGATTCCTCAGTCCTTGGAAGAAGGGAAAATATCCCTCCTTACACTTATGACCTCTCCACAGTGAACTCTTACCAAATCTTTCCTTTTTTTTTTCTCACAAATATCCATCGGTTCCCAATTTTACTCTCCATTTGTATAGCTTGGTAGCTACTGTATATAGTTTAGTCATCTGGTTTCACAAAGATTGCTTTACTTTCCTTCAATCTCTAGAAAATTCTGCATCTCTTAACCATTTTTATTTTGTTTTTTTATTTGGTCCCTTCCCTTTCTTTGGTGAACTTTTTTTTAAAGCATGAACATGATATTAGTTAACCTTGTAAAGCCTCCCTTCATTAGACTTTTTAAAACCCCTATAATCACCATCTAGTTTCCAGGTAGTTTCTTTAGTTCTTATTGAGCTACTCTCCTTTGGGTCCCCTTCATGCCTTTTCTTACTTGTAATTTATGTTCTATGCTATCTCCAATGTCTAGAATACTGACTTTTTTTTTTAATCTCATTCAAAAATTTCATAATCCTCTTTAAAAAATAATGTGTATTTGACTGATAACAATGATGTATGACTGTTGATATATAAAACTCCACCTCAAAGGAAGCTTTAGCTCATTTAATGCAAGAATGATTATAATGATCATAATGAATCTTGCTGGGATTTCTGTTTTTTCAGCTGGTGTTTGATGTTCTGCATCACTCATTCATTTATTTAGAAGACATATATTGAACACACACCATGTTCTCCTACTATCGTAAGCACTGGGGATAAAAACATGGGTAATATATCACCCTGCACTTAGAAAGTACCTAATTGGAGGATGACAGACATGTATAAATTATATTATAGTAGACTGTACCTACCATGATGAATGCTTTAACAGTCCTGTGGGCACATGGAATGAGAAGTAATAAAGTTGGCTCAAGAAAGGGAGAGTGTCACCGAGAAAATGACATTGGCTTTGTGTCTTCTTGGTTGGAGCAATGAGGAGAACCAGAGTAAGGGTAGAGAATCGCATTTCAGAGGCATGGAAGCATGAAAAAGAAGGGTGTGTTGGGGGTAGGGGAAATAATAAAATAAGAATTGTGTTTAAAATGTAGATTGTAACAAGACCAAAAACAGGTCATAAGGCAGAGTGGTAGGTTATACTAGAAAACTCTTTGAACCTTGATAAGAGTTAAATGTGAGCCCAATTATCGGAGTTTGTTTTGTGCTTGTGTACTTGTGTTTTAGCATAATGAAATGATCTAAATTGTTTTTAATATTGTAACCCTTATACCATCGTGGAAGACTGATTTGAGAAGACAAAAGACTCCAAATGGGGAGATGAGTTGGCATAAGTATTCCAAGGAATTGGGTGAGAGATAATGAGGGCTTGAGTAGCAGGCTGGAAAGGATAGACTTCTTGCCGTAGAATTTGGTAGCAGATTGGATTCAGGGGCCAAGTAGAAAGGGAGGAGCAGCTGATGACTCTAGAGATACATAGCTTGTGTGGATGGCAGTGCAGTTTACTGAGATAGGAGTAAAAGAAGGAAAAACAAAAGGGGGTGGGTAAAGAGTTTAGTTGTGTATTTGTGGGGTTGAAATTGGCTGAGGGGCATCCAAGTAAAGCTGCTGGGTGGGCATTTGGTAATTCCCAAAAGAGACTTTGCATTAGAAATAGCAACCTGTCACATCCTTTGACTCCCACGGCCTGAACACTGGTACTTGTTATATATATTGAACTTCTCAGGGAGAGTGCTGGTTACGCCTACATTGCTCTTTTTTCTCTTGGTCATTTTCACATTTTCTTGACAAATCGTTCCCTTAACATATCTCTGATTTTGATGTTATTATTTTATTTTATTTTTTTAATAAGAGTTGTTATTTTTGGCTTCAACTTCAGAGATAATTTCATTTCTTTTTGCCATTTTAAAGTTGCAGTTTTTTTGGCTAACCATGTTCTTGTCTGTATCATAAAAGGGAGAAGCCAAACACATTTTTCTTAGTGTACCTATTTCAGGCAGGTGATTTCCCAGGTTTTGTCTCTTAGAAATCTTCCTTTTCTTCCCCTTATCTCATTAAACAAAATAGCAACTCACAAGATCTGTAATTTTCAATTTGTGGTTAAAGAAATTCATGGTTTGGTTGCCAACCAAAAGACCTGAAAGTGTAGTTAGTTGACTTAGAAAGGCTTCAAGCATTAATCTAGTCTTTGAATACTTGTATCTTATTCCCTAATTGAGGAAACCACTTTTTATACAATTTCAATATAGAATCTATAAGTTGTCTTAAGTTGATGCAGTCTCAAAATTTGTCCCATTATTTGAGAGAATAGGATGTAGGCTTCTATAAACATACATGTGTCAGATCTTATTTGTCAAAGATCCTGAGTTTGCGTGTAGAGTCGGGTGGTATTAAATACTTAATAACAAGTATAGTAATATGGAAATGTTTATGCTTATTTCAAAATATTGTATGTGGGGCTGGCCGAGTGGCGTGTTGGTTAGAATTTGGCTTGGAATGCGAGCTCTGAGCAGCAGAGGCCGGGTTCGGATCCCACATGAGGGTCAGTGATGCTGCGTCCTCTACAGCTAAGATGGTGAACAACAGCTCGACCTGGAGCTGGGCTGCTATGAGTCTCCGGCAATGGTGTAGGCTGCAGTGGGGCTGGCTGGCAGCAGGCGTGAGCTGCTGTGAGCGGCTGTCCAATGGCCGGAGAGCGACTGCCTCACCCGGGAAGAATGCAATGATAATACCAACATGGGCCAGTGAAGCAACATCCTCCACAACTAGACTGAAGAACAAAAGGACAGCAACTTGTCTGTTCCCCTTCCCCAATTCCCCAACATTGTTCCCCTCCCCCAATTTCCAATAAAATCTTAAAAAAAAAGTATAAATATACATCATAAAACTGACTATCAGGTGTAGCTCAAATTATTCTCAAATAATTGTAATAATTTCCAAGGTATTAGTTAATGCTTAGAAATTGTTGGTTTGGTCTTCTGTTTGATAATGTCTTAGGGTGAGCTTTGATGGGACACACGGAACCATGTCAAGCTCTTCCAAGTTCTTTGTTAAATCAGTGGGCAGTTAGGTTCCTGGCACTGGTGCTTTGTTATAGCTGAAAGATGACTGGGTAATGCTCTCCTGGAAGCCAGTCCTTCCCACGTGGCTGGCCTGAGAAGAAACTATACTTGGTACACTTTGACCTCCGCTGCCGACCTGCCCATTGGAACCCCTCACACACACTGTAACACATGTGCCTTGTGCTGCCACCACCTAGGTCATTTCAGCAGCCACTAGGAGTGACTCACATCTGTGCTGGCCCCACTCCAAAGTCCATTACCTGTTCCATGGCTGCCACTGGGTGACATAATTAGGTAACTTGTAGTCTCAATAAATATAGGATTTCTTTTTATCAATTGGTATGTAAGTATTTTATTGGGTTGTCGGAAAAGTCATGATGCATTTTTGCAATGAAAAACATAGAAAAAATACATCATGACTTTTCCGACAATCTAATAGTATTTTTTGGTGAGCACATATGATCTGAATGTCAGTCCTGGTTACTTACTACAATGTGCTTTATATAAGAGGGTTTGCAAGAACAGTGCTCACTAGAAGTAGATTATAATGGTTTATTCCTTAGTGCTTAACATATTATGCTTGTACTTGACCTAAATTGCATGGAGTCTTGGATCTTGGATAGTTAAAAGGTATTGTTACTGATTTGGAGATGGGGTACAGACCATTCTTACCTCATCACAGGTGAATATAGAGAATGTTTTTGTTTGTTTAATTCCTAAATAATCTTTCACTGAACCTCATGGAGAGTAATGGCAGGGTCCCTGTTTAAATGATTTTGTTGTTTCATCTGGACATAGATGCACTTATTTTGCCTCTTTTCCACATGAGTAAAACTAGCTTGTGAATTATGAGTTTAAACCATTTTAGAAATATGAAAGCTCCTCAAGTCATTCCCTAGAGACCTTCCTCCTAGTTCCACAGTCATGGAATATTATTTGTGTGATTTTGCACTAAACTGTAGTGTCATTCTTTACAAAATCTGCTCTGCCACAAATGATTTTAGTGTGTGTTTATAATTTGTACTGGAAGATAAGCTCATGTGTAGTGTGTATATGAACAAGGAGAATGGAATGAAGTAGTATCACTCACTGATTAACTGCTTGTTCAAATCGGCTTGGCCGACTTCCAGAGCAACACAGCCCATTTAGTAATAGTTACCATTTATGCAGCCAGGTACTTTAGACTCTTTATAGAAATTATCGATGGAGTAGTCATAAAATTTAATGTTCAAGCAGATAAACATTTGTGAGTAAAAGTGGACAGTAAAAAATTAAAATGATAAACTTTTCTGAAAAGCACTAATCCACAGATTGGTTTTATTATGCATAAAATAGTGTATTTGATTTTTTTTAATCTAAGAAATAGCATTGCATATGGAATTTAAAATTTCTTTATATTGATTATATGAGTATTAAAACCAACAAAGGCAGAATAATAATTCTTAGAACATATGTACATCATTTAATCAGTTACATTGCCATTTCTGTCTCTAATATTCTGAATATTGTATTTTTAAAGTATGATTTTATATATATATATATATATATGTATATATATAGAGAGAGAGAGTGAGAGAAATGTCTTCATGATCATTTTTAATATTTTGCTGAATCTAGACGCTGTGAAAGTTGAGGACTTGTGAACTTTTTTTCATTCTATCAAGTGTGAACTTTCCAAGTAAAGATAGGAACTCTGGAATTCCATGAAAAGATTCTCCCCACCGGTGGAGCTAATGCAAAGTGCAATTAGAGAATTTCAAATTAAATCTTGCACACTATTTGAGGAGCTCTCATCATTTAATTATTTCACTTGCCCCCTTGCTTCAATAGGGATTAATTTCAGTTGCTTCCTATTTGAAAACTTTGATTTTATCATTGAAATTTGCTAAAAGCTTCAAATGCTTAAGTGTTTTGACATTTCATTGATTGTCACTTTGATTACCTAATATTAAAGATTTGTAATGGATTTTGAAGAGACTGCAATCAAATTTAGAGGATTTGTTTACAAAACTAGGTCAATACCATTGTAGGATACTAGGGTTTATTTACAAAATGCTCTACAAATTTTCTAAAAACCTACTGATTGAAAGCAAAGACACAAAACGCATACTGCTATGCAGGAGCATGTGTCAGTAACATCAGCTGACTTTGTTTATGATTGCTTAAACTGTGTATATGTATAAAATATAACTATATAGTTAAGTATGTAACTGTGTATATGTTGTTATATATTATTTATATATAGTTACATATATAAAGTAACTAAAACAATTTATAAAGCTATAAACATGTATGTGATGTATATACACATCCATACACATACACACACATATATATATACAACATATATATGTATACAGTTAAAGTAACTAAAATAAGTAAAACTATAAAGTATTAAACTTATAACACAGACACACACACACACAAACACACAAACACACACATACACACACACACACACACACACACACCTATGGTGATTTTGTAAACCAGAGCTATTTTAATTGGTTGACTATCACAATTTGGGCACGGTTTCTTGTTATTTCAAGTATATCTCTGCTCTATACATTTCTTAATTTTGTAAGAACATTATTTTTATAAGGATGCTATGTTCTACCAGATTTGTGTTTGTACTTGCAACCCCCAAATAAATACCTTTATCTTCAATGGTGAACTTTTTAACTGATTTTGCAATAGCAGTTACACTATTGTCAGCTGTTTCACTTAAGACAGAGTAAACTTGCCAAAGCTTTACTCTTTTCCAGGAAGTGTGTGGGGAATCAAATGATTATTTGACATCTGCTTAACTGACTTCTCTTTGAAACATCTGATAACAGTGATCATTTAACTGTTTGTAGTCATGTTCACTGGGACATGTGGTTGTGCTAATTCTTAGTAATCCTCTCTACCAGGTCACTGGAATTACACCACTTTACATGGAAGGAAACTGAGGCTCAGGTAGATGAAGCATCCAGGATCAGATAGCTACTTAGATTCATCTAGATCCTAGACTCCTATCTCACTGTAAATCACTGCCATTCTACGATCTGACAGTGAAGTTACAGTGTTAAAGATGTTCACTGTGATATCTAGATAGATATCTGATTTATTTTTTCCCCAAAGAAAATTCAGTTATTCTAACACACTTTACTGATCAGTCTCTCTTTTCTCTCCTGTTCATGGTGCCTTCTCTCTCATACCCAAGTCCTCATACAACAAGCACAGGATTGTGTCTGGGCTTTCTGTTATGCTGCACTGAACATTTTGAGTGTTCCTGCATAAGTACAACCGTGCTTTAAGTACTACAGTTTCATGTATTATAATGTATAGGTCTTATCTAGAAACAATTTCTGTCCTCTGTACACCACTTCGTCCTCCTCCTTTCTTTTTTAGAATGTCTTAGTCCTACTTAAACCTTGACTCTTTCAAATGAATTTTATTACCAGTTTGTCCATTTCCATATATTTTTTTATTGGAATTGCACTGTTTACATTAATTTGGTAGAAACGACATCTTCGTGATACACCTTTCCATTCTTGAATTTGCTATCTCTCTCCACTTAATCAGGTCTTCTTTTATGCTCTTTAATACAGTTTTGTAATTTTCTCCAGAGGCTCTTATGCATCATTGGTTGGATTTTTTTCCTAATTGCTTTATTATTAGTTTTTGTTGTTGAGAATGGGATATTTTTTTCCCCATGATATTTTCTATTGGGTTGTCGGAAAAGTCATGAGGTATTTTTTCTGTTTTTTGTTGCAAAAATGCATCATGACTTTCCCGACAACCCAGTGCTTTGATTGTGCCCTTTACTGGCATGGAGCTGCATGACATTTGGCTGAGCAACCAGAGCTGCCCTTGGGACAAAGCTTTTATCACATGAGTTGCTACATCACTAGCAGTTCAGTGTGTTCTTACTGCTGCTGATGATGCTCAGTAGTACATTTGTCCCAGTGTCCACAAGTGCACTTGTCCATTCATTTATTTATTCATTCTATAAACTTGGGTAGAACAAGAGCATGCCTTAGGCACTCCACCGGTGCAGTAGGTTGTACAACTGTGGTGAAAAACCCGCCCGTGGGGGGTTCACACTCTATTAGTGGCAATAGTGAAAATGCATGGCGCTTATGGGCACTGGAGAAGAAGAGTAATGAATTCATCCCACCTGGCAGAATCTTGGGAGTTTTCACAGAGAAGGCAACAGTCGAGCTTGGCCTTGTTTATTAAAGGATAGGTAAAGTTTCCAAGGGGGAATGGAAAACTACCTTTACAAAAGCCACGTGTTTTTGATCTAGAATTTCACATATAGTAAGTTGTCCTGCAACTATACATGTGCACAAAGATTTATTCATGAGGATGTTCATTCAGTATTGTTTGTTCAAGAAAAAAAATGAAAATGATTTAAATGTCCAGTGTTATGGGACTGGTTTAACAGTCTGCAAACTTTAATAATATTAAGAAAATATGTATGAACTGATTTAGAAAGATCTAACATTAAATTTGAAAAAAGAAAAACCCTCAAGGCTCAGAATAATACACATAGAAAGAAAAAGAATATGCTTATATATGCGCAGAAAGAATTTGGAAGGATACTGTTTTAGTTATCTATTGCTCCAAAACAAACCACTCCAAAGCTCAGTGGTTCAAAACAACCAAGTTTTTTATACTCTTAACTTTGTACATGAGGAATTTTTTTGGTCAGGGCATAACTGGGTTTTCAAGTGAGATAGCCTGAAGGATGGGATTGCTTGAAGGGCCATGTGTCTGGCTGCTGGTTGAGTTCCTTGCTTCCTTTCCACATCTCATCCATACTTACTATGGCATCTTCAGTAACAAGCCTGCAGCCTGGTCTAGGATATTTGGAGGATCTGGGGCTAGCTGGGACTCGCTCTCTCTCCCTTCCCACCTTTCTCCAAGTGGCATTCTCATGTGGCAAGCTAGCATGGGCTTCCTCACAGTGTGACAGTCTCAGGAGAGTGAAACTTAAGAGGCAGCTGGCTTCTCCCACAGTGAGCATTTCAAAAGGCCCAGGTGACAACCTGGCCTTACAGGTTCCAGAACATTCCTTCCGCCATGTTCTGGTAATCCAGCCACAAAGACCAGCCCCGATTCAAAGGATTGGATACTGCCTCTCAGTGGTGTAAGAGCAAGAATTTGTAGCTGTCTTTATTCTGTCTAAAATCTATCTAAAGGCATATATAACAAGTTTGATAATTGTAATGACCTCTGAAGAGAGCCTTAAAGGGGCTGGGATATTTGGGAGGCTCACAATGTGTTATATGTTTTCCAGATTGATTTAATTTAAAAAAAATCATCATTATATTTGTATGATGTTTTCAATTGAAAAAACAACCCCCAAACCTAGTTATTCATAAAGAGCTCAGGGGGCATAGAATTGTCTGACTTGTGGAGGCATGGCAGGGAACTGTGCTCAGTTGTTTAAATGTCCCTCAGGGTGCCCAGGACGCACTTGTGCAGGAAGCATTTGCTCTCTTGCACAAATATCCTGAGAATAGGGGAAATAGAGGGCTAGGGTTTTAGTATAAGTTAACAACCTTAAGTTCTAGAAGGGAAAAAAGAGTTCAACACAGGTCTGTTTAGGGTTTTCATTTAAAATGGAAATCACTTCGTACAGGAAAGGCTCATGTTTCCCCTAAACTTCCTGAATTCCCACTCATTGCAGTTGAGCCGTTTGATGGTGCTAGACCTGGAGTCTGTCAAGCCAAAGGTGAAAACGCCCTGGGCTGCTCTTGAACGCCTGAGGCCTCTGAGGAAGTGGAACAGTAGCATCCAGGCATCAGATGCAAATGCATTGTGGCCTCAGTTAAAAATAATGAAGACTAAAGTAAATATATATATACATGTGAATATGAATGTGTATTTTATAGCACATGCATGTATATTACATCATGGGGACAGAAAGTTCTAAAAAGGTTTCATCTGCCATCTCGCATATACGTGCCATGACTTTCTCTTCATAGTACAGAACAGCCTGCCTCTCATGTGACTGTGAAGCCTGTTCCTTGTGGCCCTTCAGCTCCTGGCAACTTTTCAGGGTGTTGAGTCATCAAAGTGGCTCATCTCTTCCTGGGACCTGGAATGGGACCAGCACAAGGAAAGGAGGGCTTTTGTTTTCTTAATTTACTTGGTTTGCTGAGGCATGAGTCTTTTGAAAAATTCCAAATTTAGGATTGTGGTCATAATGTGTTTTGGGCTTCTAATTTTATGTTTCTATATTCAATTTTCATTTTAGGAAAAAAAATGTTTTTCAATTTGAAAACTTTCAAAGAACAACAGAAATTTAAAAATATTTGCTGAAGTTCTTATAAATGACAACCAAATACCATGGGACATCTGAATATTTCATTCTTTAATCCAAATATCCATGAGACTGACATTATATAAATCAAATCTTTTATTTAACAAAAATTTGCATTTTTCAAGAATGCATTTTAACCTACATATAAAAAATAGTTTGAAAGCTGATTTCTTAGCTTGTTTGGTTAAACTGCTTGGTACGGATCCTATTGATAGTAATATTGATAGATTATTGATAGTATTAGTGGTGATATTGATAGATTATTGGTAATGTTGATAGAGTTGGCAGTATTGTTGGCAGTGGGCTCTTTTAATATGAAAAAATTAGAAACTCTAATGAGGTTTATTTGATTTAAGGAAATGAAACACTTGAAGAAGATAGCAAAGGAAGTTCCAGAGGAAAGCACCCTATGATGGTGAAACCTCGGGGACTGTAACAGTTTCAGTAGGTTTAGGTGCTGGCAGACTTTGCACCTGCAGTGTGACTCAGTTTCCTTGATTCCTTCCTCCACCTGGACTGCTGAATGACTTCCCTGTATTGCCACGCTGGACTGTTGTCCTTTTCTTGGCTTGCATATTGGAAGTTAGCTATTGAGTTCACTGCTTTTCTTTTATTTTTTATCATTAACCTACAATTAAAATCATCCTACTTTGGTTTCTCTTAATTGTTACCACTAACATCCGTGCAAAAATTGCACAGCTGTCAGATGATCCGGAATCTGTATTTTATTTTCATGAAAATGAAAACAAAGAATTAAGAAATGCTCCAGCATTCTCTGGAAAACCAGTATTAGAAAGATTGATTGGAATTCAAAGATTGATCAAATGTATATGTGAATGTATATATTTAGACATATAAAACAATATACATATGTATTTAAACATAGAAAAATAAATGTGAGTTCCTCTGGAAATCGGAGCATAGAGGAGCCCATTGTAATTCTCCTTATAATTCTGTCCTCACTCCCTCTCTGCCTCCCAGATATTGTTGTTACGTCTTCTCTTGAACCCCATGCTTGTCATCACTGCTGGTCACCACGCCTTAGACACTAATGGGCTCTGGTAGATAACCCCACCAGGGCAAGGCTGCCATCATTGTCCTTACAGCCTTTGGGCTCCTGACACCTCCATCCTCAAGCTTTCTCATCATCTGTACTCTCCAGCTGCTGCTGTCTTGCCAGCCCGATTTTTGCCTCTCCTAAGGTCAGTGTCCAGTGGCAAGGGAAGCGGTAAGTCAGATATGGCCTTGGTTCCCCACTGTAGTGGGGTGAATAGTGTACCCCCCCAAAAAAATAATGTTCACCTAGTACCTTAGAATGCAACCTTAGTTGGAAGTGTAATTAAGATGAGGTCGTACTGAGTTAGGGTGGGTCCTAAATCCAGTGATTGGTGTTCTTATAAGAAGAAGAGAATCCACAGGAGACACAGAGAAGGCGGCCATGTGAAGGAGGCAGAGACTGGAGCAATGCATCTACAAGCCAAGGCACCTGGGGGGGGGCTTCTGGGAGCCCCCAGAAGCTAGGAAGGGGCAAGGAGGAACATGCCTTGCCAGCACCTTGATTTCAGACTTCTAGCCTCCACGTCTGTGACAGAATACATTTCTCTTGTTTTAAACCTCCCAGTTGGTAGTAATGATGGCAGCCCTAGAAAACTAATATACACCCACCTACCAAAATATATTGATGTCACTGCTTTGTCTCGCTTTTCTCCTGATGCTTTTCTTCCTAGTCCTCCTTACAAACGTCTCTTATTTCTTGCTTCCTATTTGTGCCTCACGTCATTTCACCTCCTTCTATTCAATCTCCGCTATTTAAAAGGGGATAGGTAAGATTTAGCTGTAGTGTGGAAGGCATCCTTTCAAGTAAAACCTCCTTCCTAGCTCCCACTAACAACAGTCAAGACTGTAGAGTCACAAATTGTATTAAGATTTGTTTTCCCACTAGAGATTGAGATGAGATAATGGGAAAAAGAAGCAACTTGTAGAAACATTCCCTCCATCTTGGGAAATACTTAGCAGTCTTGTTTTCCAAAGGCTCAGGTTTTGTGAGTAAGTTTATCACATTAATTTTTGTTATGGGAAGATTATTTTAGCTGATGTTTTGCTTCCAAGTAAAAATTCGTGGAGTGCTAACAATGCCTTAGGCTGGATCCTGAGCCAAAATAATTTGTATAGCCTTCGATGAAGAATGGCTCATTAATTGGGCATTTGACAAAAGGTTATGTTCTTCTATTTATCCTTAATTTCATTAATTAGTTGTGATTTCTGCAGCATTGTATGCTTAGTGCATAACACATTCCTGGGAAGTTCAAATAAGGTGATTTAAAAATTGGATTTGTGTATCAAAACCAAAAACCAAAAAACCAAACCCAAACCCACATTTCTCCCATGCCAAAGAAAAGGAAAGAGAGCCTTAAAAATTACATTTGAGAACATGTGAGATCTTGCCTGATATCAACGGTATGCATGTACTGTTATAGAACAATAACCCTATTAAATTCCATGAGAAATTTGGGCTTTTTCATAATTCTAGGCAGTAGTTTTAGAAGAGAAAACCCATATCAATTTGGTATTAATGTTGTCATACTTGAAATCAGGGCTAAACCAAATTCTGACTGGGCAGATATTTACATTTTTTATTTTACCAGGACCCTAAAAGTATTGCGTACCTAACAAATATTTACAGATTTTAGAGACTTTCTGAATCAATGTTCTTTCTTACATTCTGAAATTTTCTGTCTATGGGAATATTAACTTAATTACTATATAATGCATTATGATATTCATGTGCCAACAAAAATTCTATGCATACTTTAAAATATGAAAAGGAAATTTGAAAGGATTTATAAATATCTTGACTATATTTAAATTCTCATAGAAGGTAAAGGAGAAGTTACATTTGAGTCTAGGATTTTGCCAAACAGCACTAGACTTTTAGCTATATGGTTAATGGTGTTGCTCATTTAGTATATAACTTTTTCTCATCTCCTTCAAAGTCTGCCACTTTTGGCTTTTCTGTATGATTATTTAATTCGTATTGTAAAAATATTAATAGATGATAATACGCCCTCTTTCCCCACCCACAACTTTACTATTTGAAATATGTCACAGTCATGATTAAATTTTTAACCTGACCTCTTTTCCTTTTCTATCTTTTCTTCTTTTTTCTACCCTGACCCCTGCATCCTGTCCTAGAATATGACTTTCTCAGTTTGATTTTCGAAGTCCGATCTAACTTAAGACACTGCTTACCTTATGGGTGTATCAGAGAAGTCTAAGAGAACGAGTAGTGAATTTATTAGAATTAATTGCAGCTGTGACATAGAACCCGCAGTTACAGTGCTTTCAACAAGACGTAAAAACACGTTTCTCTTTCTCATCAAACACTGATGGTATAGGCTGGTTTCTGGCTTCATGCCCGCTGGCTCCCTCTTCTTTGATTCTCTCCTGTATTGTCTTCACAGTTTGCAGGTTTGGTCTAAGATGGCTGCCCCAGCTCCACTGTCATGGCTACATTCCATCCAGCAAGAAGGGAAAAGGGGATGAAGAGGGCATGCCCCTTCCCCTGAAGGACATGTGCTGGAAGCTGTCTGTCATATCTATTTGCATCTTATTGGCCAAATTCTAGTCACATGGCCGTGTCTAGCTTTGAGAGAGACTAGGGAATGTAGTCTTCCTCCAGGAAGCTATTTGCCCAGCTACGCACTTGTGGTTCTATTGGATTGTCGGAAAAATCATGATGTATTTTTTCTATGTTTCTCATTGCAAAAAATGCGTCATGACTTTTCCGACAACCCAATATTACTGTGGAAGAAAGGGAGACAAAACAATGAATAACTAGCAGTCTTGGTCACTATTACAGACGGAAAAGTCAGGATGCCTTAGGGAAGGTCTCCAGCTCTGCCATTAACTGTGAGACCTTCTGTAAGACAGCCCCACTGTGGGTCTGTTTCTGTTATTCATTGATAAACATGAATTGATCTCTGCTTCCTGCATAGTGCTGCAGCCAGTACGAAGTGCACAGGAAAGCAAATAGCATTGTCCTTTTCCTTAAGGGCTAAGAACCTAATGGATGAGAAAAGTGATCTTTTCTCTCCTTCTCTGTGCTCGTCTCAGGCTTTTTAACAACTCACCTGGTGATGCATCACCACCTCCCCTATACTTTATAGACGCCCATTGCATTTTCACAGAGCTCTTCATTTCATTTCTACGTCAGCAGCTTGCTCAGTGCTTGGCACGTAGTAAATGTTCAGTAAACAATGTTATATTGGGTCCCTGGGCTGTTCATCCCTTTTCCTTTCCTGATCCTAAATTAATGTGATTTTGGTTCACTTGTAGTAATCTTTGTCAGTTAATATCATTTTGGAAATAATTCAGTCAGGCTAAAAAAATTGTATTAAAATGTACCTTAAACCATTTACTTTTATAGTGTTGATTTTAATTACCTTTGAAATGTAGAATTTTGGGGCAACTTAGCATAATGCATCAAAAGGGGCTTTGGAATCTTGTGGTCCCAGGTATGTACTTGGACTCTGCCAAGTCTTCTCTATGTGATCTTGGGCAAGTTTTCAATTTCTCTGAGCCTTTGTTTTTTCATCTTTCTAATGGGTATAATAATGAATTTTCATAGATGTTGTGACTATTTATACAGAGATAATGAAGAATAGTGCTGAGCTTCACTTGCCATTTTGTTGTTGCTCCAGCCGTTGGGAAATGATTGCATAAAACCTGCTTATTTGGCTTCAGCTTCGGATGCATTTGGTGAGGAAGAGGATGCTCTGGGGACTCTTATCTGCCCGTGACCCTTTTGATGAAATGAGACCGTTCCCATTTCTTCCCAGGCTAAGGGGATGGTAGGGTGGAGCAGCATGGATGTGGTTACCCCAGCTCTATCCCATCCTGAGAATCCCAAGGGTCTGGGTTCCTTTTCAGGACTCTCTGGGGACAGCAGATTAATCTAAAGTAAAATTCCCATGTTAATGAATCCTAGAAATACAGTTACTAACTTGTATACAGGGATTTATCATGTAAGGGCACATTCTTTGCAGCAGGGAGATAGGTTATCCTTACAGATGACATACACTAAGTTTTGTAGCAATTAAATGAGCTAGCTAGCCAAGAGAGCACAGAACCACTGAGGGACAGAGCTGGGCATTGGGTCCAGGTGTCCTCATTCCCAGTTCCTCTTTATTAGGTGTGTCTTGATCTTCTCCTGGCAGACCTGCGTGGAAGCTAAACTCCAGATCAGGTCTTACAAGCCTTAGCTGGTACCTGAAGGGCTATCATGAGACCATACGCTGCGAGGGCAAGGAAACCTTGACGCAGAAATTTACTCTTCACATGAATTCCCTTCACTGTGTGTATCACAAGATACTTTCTGAATACTTCCCTGTCAGTTTTCATTTTTCATCTTGGTCTTTTGTTCAATATCAAATGTTACATGATCTTTGTGGAAATAAGCCTTGGTTAGCGTCAATTTTTAGACATCTCCTATCTCTCTGTACTATGCCTTACCTTATACATCTAATGTTAGAGCAAAAATCCAGGACTGGTTTGTACGTTTAAAGAAAACCTCTTACAGAGCATGTTACCTGAACCATTCAAGTCTGTAATTGTGACACAGCAGAAAAATATGAGCTCCTGGCACAAGCAGTGCTTCAAGTTCAGAACTTCCGAGTTCTAGATCTGCTGTTGATCTTTCATGGCGTTTCCTCGGATTAATTACACAATTTTCCCCATATAATATATTTTAAAATTGTGATTATTGATATAGCTGTATATTTTCAAATTTTAAGTATGTTTTAATTAAGTTTTTTAAACCAATATGTTCTTTTTTTTTTCCTTTGAAGACAACCTTGTACAACATGTAATTTCATTGACTCAACAGTGATGTCATACTCAAAATACACAGCCTTGTTGCCAAGTTTCCTGGTGAAGTAATTGTCAGTTGGTATTTAAGAACCCACATCAATTGAAATTATTTCTCATGATGTCACCCTGTGTCAGGGCAGGGGTGCAGAAGATAGGATTCCCGCTGACCTTCAGGACACAGAAACATGCAGTTAGCTACCTTTTGGACACAGAAACATGCAGTCAGCTACCTTTTGGCAAAATGCTCTTGAGATAAGTAAATGAAATTAAGAGGTCCATTTGAACAATTCCATTAAAGTACTTTTTAATTTATGATGCATTTCCCAATTCTAGCTTCCTTTCTAAAGCCAGTTTTCTTTTCCTTTTATTATAAAAAAATTTAAGCGTATAAGAATCAAACTTACAGTAGAGTACTATGAAGACCCATATATCTATATATAGATTCTACAAATGTAACATTTTGCTATGTTTGTTTTATCACATATTTATTCATCTATTCCTCTAATAAGGATGACATTGTTAAGCATCATTAGATACTAAGGAAAACTAGCTTCTAGACTGTAGACCTTTGGAAATTTTAAGGGGAAAAGTAGAGCAGGGCTATTAGCCCTTCAAGAAGACACTTCATTAAAGAAAGAGTGATTTAAAGTTAGTTATTGTTCAAGGAATAAAATGTGGCAGCAGTATTGTTGACCTTGAGATTGAAGGTGAAAAAAAGTTCCATACGAAAAATAGTTGGGAATCAAATGAATGCATTTGTAGGAAGCCATCGTATCTGACGCCTGCATGTTGTTGGCTATAAAGGGACAGACATTCAATTTAGGAAGCATGAGTTCTAGTGGCTTCCTGCTTTTTAATAGGAGTCCCCTCATTATGTAACATCAATTCCAGATGGAGATCCACATCGAAGGACACTAACTCTTATGGCCTAACAGAAATCTTTGTTAGTAGACCCCCTCAATTTTACTGTTGAAGTATTCCCAGGAATAACAGAATTCTATACTCTGGCTCCTTATTTCCCTACTTCAGAGCCAAATTTTAAGAAAGGAATCCTCAATGATAGTCAGAATAGTCATGCTGGCTCTCACTTTTCAATTCCCCTCAGTGATATTTAGCTGTGCCTTTTGACATGCTAGTAGATTTATGTCCCACAAATTATTATTATTATTTTCTTTAGTTCAGTTGAACATACAGCATAAAAATTAAACAAACTTTTACAAAGTGTGGTTAAAATAATTTGAAAAGAAAACTGAGAACAGTGTGTCCCCTTGACTGCTCTGGACTTTGAGAATTGATCAGAAAGTTTACAAAGATAATTACTAGTGACACATTATGCTTAGAAAAATAGGCCTGCAGAGTGAAAATATTTTGTTGGTCTCTTGATGTAACACCATATGCTCTGGGTGGCTTTAGTTAAAAATGGCTGCTGTCTTGTTTGTAAGATATGTCATCCCTGTGTCTTCCTTCCCTAGATTTTTCCCTAGATTTTTTTACTATAAAGTGATTTACTGGAACCATATATTCTCCAAACTCTAAAAACAATATTCCATATTGTATGATTTCATTTATATAAACTCTTGAAAGGACAAAATTATAGACATGGAGGACAGATTAGTGGTTGCCAGAGGTTGGGAGAGGGATAGAGGCCGGAGGTGAATATGGTTATAAAAAGGCAACACAAGTGACACTCACATGGTGGGTAAACTCTCCTGGGTCTGGACTGTAGTGGCAGATACCTGAACATACACATATGCAAAATTGCATAGAACTAAATACACACATAAACACAAATGAGTGTAAGTAATACTGTGGAAATCAGAGTAAGATAAGTAGATTGTACCCATGTCAATATCCTACTTATGATACCATACTATTGTTGTGTAAGATGTTATCATTAAGATAAACTGGGTGAAAGTTACATGGGACACCTGTGTGTTATTTCTTACAACCACAGAAGAATCTACAATGATCTAAAAATAAAATGTTAATGCCTTATTCAATGACTTTTTTTCGGGGGGGAAAGAAGTCTCTTATTTAAAAACAAATTTCAAGCATTCATTTTCATCTAGCTTTTTTCCACTAAGCATTTTTACAATTACAGTAACATACATTGGACAACCTAGAAATTAATTGGAATCATGATAAAGTAAAACTTAAATTTTAAAAAATCTCATGGTAATTTTTATGTTCTATTTTTTGATGTATGTTTCAGTAGTATAGTCACAATTTTTCCCCTATAAACATTTCATGGAAGAAAATAATTTCATACCAGAATAAAAGCAAATAATTTATTTTTAAAAAGGAGAAATATGATACAACTGAAATTTAGCTTATTTTGTACTTTGTATCTCTAGAGAATTTACTTACATTAAAAAGCAATGAATTATTATAGACCATAAAGGCATGCATATTGATTTCTCATTGATTAAATACTGAATTTCTGGTATCTTGGAATAGAAAATATTTCATAAATGTTAATTACTAACTGATGTGCTGAGTATAGCCTGATTTAAAAAAAATAAATAAAGCAATTACACCATTTATTATTTTAAGTTTATCTAATCATTAGAGACAAACCAAACTGAGTCCTGGTAGAGATTTCTATGGTATCCTTAAGGAAAATTCCATTACACATGATAAATTGGGGTGTTCAGGGTTTTGAGTAAAAGGAAATTATTTTCAGAATTTCAGTTCAATGGGGCTTGAATAATTGATTCTGTAAGAGTCGGAGGCCCCAGGGGCATGCAAGGTAGCCATCCAAGTACATGTGGTTGACTGCGTCTCCAGGCTATGAGAATGCTAGATAGTTTTGGTCTGCTCCGAGTGGTTAAGATATCCCAGCCCTCTGGGTGAGCTGAGCCTACATCCTAGACTAAAGCCAAGCAGATTTTTTTCAGATGACTGCATATCTACTAGCCAGGGACTGCTGCATGTCCAATTATGTTTCTTCTCTGCTTTGTTCTTCTTTTGCCAAAATTTGAACTAGTGAAAAGAAGCAACTTAATATCCTATTAATGAGTATCAGTTAGGTGGAATAAAATCTGTTTGTTACATTGTTGCAAATTTATTGTAAAGTATCCAATTTTAGGAATGCAGAGGGCCATCAAGAGTTTATAGGATAGATCCAGATTAAGATGGGTCCACAAGACTTTCTGAATATACGAAATGAACACCTCAAGGCACAGTTCCTGCTTTAAGGGAAACAAGTCTGTAGGGAAGACAGAAGCAATAAGCAGTTGCCATGTCAGAGTGCTGTGATGGAAGAAGTTTATTTACCTATGGACTAATTTTTTGTTTTTGTTTTAACCTTTTACTATAAAAAAAAACCCCACAGTTACAGAAAACCACAGGAGTCAAATATGTGGATTAATAAATTATAAAGTGAACACCACCCAAGTCAAGAACTATCACTTTGCCATTTGCTCAGAAGCCTTTTCCATGTGCCACTTGCTCATCACAAACCCTTCCCTTCTGTAATAAGGAACCATTCTGCCTTTTTGTAGTATTTTTTTCTTCCCTGTATTTTCTTTTTTATAATTTTACCACCAGAATATGATTGTGCAACATAGGTATCCATAGATCATATAGTTTTTAGTCTTGCCCTTTAAAAAATATATGCCTTTCAGTTTTCTTTTTATCTGTGCAGCTTCCAGCCCCCGACCCCCATTTCTTTCTTTTCCTTACAGTTTTCCATTATAAAGCAGGGCCATTTGACAAGTAGAGTTTCTCGCCTCTGGGTTTTGTTGATTGCTCGTGCCTAGTACAGTTCAATATGACCCTCTAGGTCCTTGGTATTTCTGCAGTGGGCCACTAGACCCAGAGTCTGGCTCAGACCCTGGTTCTATCTTTATGGCAAGACTTTATCACTTGTAGCCCATAACATCTTGTTTTTCTGTTTTATGATTTTAGCAAATGTTAATGCTTATATCTCTTCATCCATTGAAGGTTGCAAATGGTGATATTCTAATTCTAGCATTTGTTTTTCATTTATTAGTTGAATTGCCTTTTTTTTTCCTGTCTTAACTTTTATTTAAATAACCTCCAGTGAGAAGAGTGTGTCAGTTACTACCCCTTCCTTATAATACCAATTAGTTGGATTACTTTTTAAAGAGATATTCCCCCTCATCCTATTGCTTGATTACATAGTGAGTAGAGTTCATGTAAGAAAAAAAAAGTACTTCATATTTTATTTAGCAGTTACCAAGATCATGACTTAGTTTTCTATCATCTTTTAAAAGTGACCAATATTTTCTGAATATCATTATGAACTCATGGATTTAAAGGTATTTGGGTTCCAATCCACTGAAATTTTAATTATTGAAATTCAGATTGAATTCAGGTATATCTCCAAGAGCTATGATTACTTTTAGTGAGAATGGTATTTCAGGACCATATAGGCACTAAGGGAAGCTTATTGCTACTGGGTTGATGAAGATTCATTGTCTTTAGGGCTTCCAGTAGACGTAGGAAGGAAACAAATAAAAACACATATACACATTCATTCCTAGAATTGAAATTTCTAGGAATTTTTTGTATGTTCCATGTTAAGGCTCTTAATTTTTTTTTTTTGGCAAATTTCTTTCTGGAAAACTTATACCAACTTAGATTCCTATTGCCACATTATTTATAACTTTATGATTAATTAGTTTCCATCTTGTTGTCAAACTAATTTGACATAATTTGCTATTCTTATGTTCTTAATTTTGATTTGTCTCTAAGTTGCTTAGTAAATTTTAATTCTTTAAAGATGGGCAATAATCATAATAGTAACAGTGCCAATTAACTCTACATAGCACTTTACACAGTCCTCAAAGCAGCCCAGTTAGGTAAACACATTATTATATTGACTTTCTAGACAATGAAAATGAGACTTAGGAAGATTAAGTACTTCCAATGTAGATTATAAATCTATAATTGGTGTTTTACTGTTCATATCCCACTTTATCTTATAGTTTACTTTTTTATCTCACCTTTTTCTTTGTTTGCAGCTTTTGGTTCCTGATTATAGAGGTCTTTTTGTGTCCTATTGAGGATGTCAGCTGGTTTTCTGAAATATTTTTTGGTTCCTGTAGTAAATAATTTTTAAACGTATACACTGTCTACATTTTCTCCACATGTTGTCTAATATTTCTTGTTTTGCCCAAGGCTTTTGTTTGTTTGTTTGTTTGTTTGTTTGTTTGTTCATCCTGGGACAATGAAAAGTCTATGTAGACTTGGTATTTGCCAACATACTTGGTGTGCAGTCTGCTCTTGGCCTTGCTCACTGACCACTTGTGAACTGTCAGATCTCATTTCCTGTTATAGAACCAGAGGACAAGTTACTATGCAGTGCTCTTACTGCAGCCTTGGTGAACAGACATTTGTTACATGTAGCTTTAGTTGTCGGAGGAGGAATCTTCTCTTCCTCTCTTCCTGTTGCCCTGAAACTGAACCTATGACATCGAAGACTACAAATCTCAGCATGTACTGGGTTCATCAGATCTCTGTCCAGTGCCATCTCATTGTACTATCTGTGTTGATTCAACACCTCCCAGAATGCATGTGCCACTACACTAGTTGTTCCAACCTTTTTTTGATGTGTGTGTGTGTGTGTGTGTGTGTGTGTGTGTGTGTTTTCTTCCTGAGTATTGCAGTTTCTAAATACATGTCAGAAGAGAAGAGCTGAGAAGATGGTAGCACAACAGCATGCAGGACATTTTAGATGGCTTGCTCATGATCTAGAGCAGTGGTTCTCAACCTGTGGGTTGGGGGTCAAACAACCCTTTCCACAGGGGTCGCCTAAGACCATCGGAAAACAAAAAGATATTTACATTATAATTCATAACAGTAGCAAAATTACAGTTATAGAGTAGCAACGAAAATAATTTTATGGTTGGGGGTCACCACAACATGAGGAACTGTATTAAGGGGTCGCAGCATTAGGAAGGTTGAGAACCGCTGACCTAGAGGTACAGCTGCCCAATTTTCTGATTAGGTCTTCCAGCCAAAGGCTAGGTGAAGTGGGAAAGATGAAATCACATCCCCATATTCGTTCAGATTGGTGGGTGTGCTTTGCTTCAGCTGGTGAAGCAGGCATTGATTATTGATGTTTGGTTCTTAGTTTTTCTCCATCAGTAATATGGTTAATAGAATTTTCTTCCAGTCTGGCAACATGTTTTTATCACTTATTGGAGCTGGCTTTACTTCCTCTATTTGTGGATCTTTATAGAGATTTTAGTATAATGTTAAGAAAGGCTGTGTGACACGCTACCTAGCACCAGTCCATTTTAAAACCGACATACATAAATGAATTTTGATTATCAATTCTTTTTTGAAAGATCTTTGGAAGACTTTTAAATATATTGATAGTTTTTCACTCGGGTTTTAAACATAGTTTCTTTAAATGCAAAATGTTATATAACTACCTCAATGACATTTCATATAGGCTTTTATTTTCTATTTCTAGTACTGCTAGTACTGGCTTTTAATTGCATTGTCCCATAAGATATTTCTGATGTGCTTCTTTCTTTTGAGGCCTCTTTCTGAATTATACTTCAGGAGTTCTGTACGATAAAACTTCGTTCCTCCTTCCGTAGCTTCAGGCACTTGGCTCCTCATTGAATTCTGTTACTGCCTAGAATTTTTTCTTCACATGTATATTTTAAGCCTAATTTTGGTAATTTGCATGGATACCCACTGTGCATAAACGTCAAAAAACAAATAGAACAGAAATGGAGTGTTTACTAGGTTGCCAGTTAAAATCAAATTTATCTCTTCTATTGGGAGAAGCAAGCTTTACAGGAAACAAGAAGGAGATGTAATATTAGAGAATGATATCTGCTGGGCAGTTTTTACCCTTCTTCAGAAGGGAGAACAATGTGACGGTGCTTCCTGGAGTAGTAAATGAGGTTGAGTTATGAGGAAGGAAGCTCTGAGATAGAAGAGGCTGACTTTTGCCTTCATGCGGTATCTAGTTTCAGACACAGCGTTCAGCCATATTTTAATAAACAAAAAGGAATTAGGGGCAGTAAGTCAACACCCTTTGGAAGGATTTAAGGTTTTATGCGGTAATACTCTTTCCTCTACACATCTTACCTTTTCCCCAGAGCTAAGGAGATGTACGTGAAATTCTGTCAAGTATTACATGCTGTTTATTATGTAAGAAGGAGGTCAGAAAAAAATACTTGAATGGTACACTAAGTGTGGTGGAGCACCTAGTTCTAAAACATACTTTCTAAAAACATACGCCTTATCTACACATTATTAAGTTATACTTAGAGAGTGTTTCTAACAAGCTGAATATAGAAAATTTTGAAGTCTAATATTTGTAATAGTAACAAAGTAGAAAATAATTTTATAAAGAAGCTCTTTTAGCCATATGCAAACTTTTGTTGCATAGTACATGCTCTTTAAAAGTCTAAAATGAAGTTCTTTGTAAAAGTAAAATGAAAATAATTCATAAAGCACAGCACTAAGATGAAAAGTCACAATGCTGTATATTGGTGTATGAAATAATATAAATGCTCCACTCCATGGGCAATTTACATAATTTCTGATAAAGCCCAATCAGGGCCCCAGTTTTATTTGTTAAATTAAAGGGGCAATCACTTATGCACTTTGGAAAAGATAAAACAATATAACAGTACCATGTTGCGTTATGTTACACTATTATAAAGTACTTGGAATGGACACACATCTACTTAAAAAAGAAAATGGTTAGATTTCTATTTCCTCAAATGCCCTTTTTAATGCCTTCTAGTGAGGAATGCTTTGTTAATTCCAGGGCCTGCTTAGAGTTTCCACAGAACAGGTCAACAGAATAAAAGAACACATAGCTCTCATGTTTATCTAATGAAACAGTGGCTTAGGGGAACTGTGCAAACAAAGGAAACACTAGGATTTTAATGTAGACAGTGTGTGTGAGAATGTGTGTTTATATGTATATGTGGCTTCACGCATGAAAACAGAGTGGCTTGGGGTTATCCTATGTGACTCTGTACAAGTGTAATAAATGCTAGGTCCTTTATTTTCCTGAGCAAAAGGAGGGATGTATTAAAGGGAGACATATCTCTCCTATGTTCTAGAAATGGTTTACATGCAGAATCAAGGACATGGATACATATTTCTCTCAAGCAGTAAGGCCAGGCTGTGTTTTAGTTGCTGATTTACTCCAGTGAGTTCTAAAGCCCACTGGCGTTTAACATGATTTCAGTGTCAAATGTCCTTGTATCTATCTGATGCTGGTGCTCTTTTAAAGTTTCGGTTTAAGTCCTCCCCTTTTACCTACCTACCTACCTACCTAGAGAAAAAGTAGTGACAACACCATAGATCATTGTGGTACCCTTACCCTACACCTCTGAACTGATCTCTTTCATCAGCTTTCAAATTATGGCTGATTTTCCAGTAGCGTATTCAGATGCCTGCTACACGTTTCCACTTGGGTTTTAAGACTGATATTTCTCATGGAATGTGACCCCATCATCTTTCCCCAGCTCCCATGTTAGGCCAGTAGTGTTTTGTACTTCAACTAATGTTCTACCATCTGTCCAATTTCCATAACAAAAATCATGGGAGCCATCTTAGACTCTTCCTACATGGGCCCATTATATCTTATCAACAAGTCCTCAAAACCATCCCCTCAACTTTATCCTGCCTGCCTTATTATCTGTTACTCAGAACATGGCGGTACCCTCCTTGCTTGGTCAAGGTATTCCCATGAGCATTCATGCCGCGTTTTCTGTGTAAAACCCATCAGTGACTCACCATTGTCCTCAGGGTGAAATGAGAGCACTTGGGCATGGAGTACAGGCCTCACGGTGACCTGCCCCGAGCCTCCTGGACAGCCCGTCCTCTTTGCCTCACCACGTCCAGTTTCATGCCTCTGTGATTCTGAGCTGTGTAGATGTTCAGGCTGTCATACTGACCTCCCTTCTGGTCGTTTCCTATATGGAGAATGACATTCCCCTTTTCGCCCTGACACACTCCTTCTCACCCTTCAAGTCTCAGCTTCTGTATCATCTTCTCCAGGGTGCCGTCCCAGGTTTGACTCCCCTCCACCCCTTAGATTGGATTGGGTGCCTCTGTGCCCCACTGACACCAAGTGCTTAATCTTGTCATGCGATTGATGATTGCCTGGGTGCCTTTGGCTTTGCACTTAGCAAAGATTATCTGCTTATGTGTCTTCCCATGAAACTATGATTTCTGAGGGTTAAAATAAAGTCTAATGTGTCTAGTACAGTTACCGGAGCATAGAAAATGATTGGTAAGTTGAATGTGGTATATACAATTACAGATATGCCATGCTTGCATTAATGCTTTCCTAGACATTTGCATATATATTTGCTGTGTAGTAAACTTGGTTATTGGTACATGGATATCTGTTTGCACACATGCACAGGTACACATAAATAACTAGTTCTGTTTATATACCAAGACTTTGATTGTTGAAATATGACCTTCATGCTATTTTTTGTGTGAAGGGGTGTCAGGTATGAGAAAATGAAACGTGCCATCAGGATACTATTTTCTTCAATTGATTTTTTGGGGGATGGGATAAAGCTGCAAAAATGTAGTCAAACAAATGCCAAGCATCCTTTGAATATTAAAATAACCTTCTTTTCTGGAGTCAGCTGTGGGCTTTGAAGAATAGTGCCTTGTCTTCTCATCTGACTAGAGCAAATTCCTTAGGATCTCCAAACTAGTGACTTAAAAGTGTTGTGGCTTGTTAGCCTCCAAATCCCCAATAACTATCAATGCTTGTTTAACTCTGATTTTTAAATGGGCTTTTAAATCTAGGATACACACAGTCATAGCTAATTAAAAGTCTTAGTAGTTTTAGAATTGGTCTGTAATTAAATTAACCTATGAGTATAAAATTAAAGAACAAACAAAAAAACCCCTTAATCCATAAAATACTTGTGCTGTTCCTGGAAAGGTAAATATTTATATGACTTTATTAAAGTAATTTTTTACTTGTCAATGGCTGTTTTTAAAGTGTGGCCAAGCTTAAGTAGCTCTACAAATTTAAGTAAATCAGGCTTTTATTCAGTTTTATCTTATAAAATTTGCTTATGTTTTAGTGGTTCCTCTGCCTGTATATTTGAATATGACTGTCCAAAAGATGCATTTTAACTGCTTAAATATGACCATTTATCAGAAGGAAATCACCCTTTGTTTACTTTATGAAGGGAAGCCAATCCAAAGCATACTTCTGTTTGCACTTTCCTTCCTGGATGACAGTCACCCAGAACTAGGTTAGACCTCCCTATATCCTCTGTATCTATTTGTATTCTAAAATTTCCATTTTTTTGTGTCTCTGTGCCACATTCTGGACAGTTTTTTTCTGTTTCTTTTTTCCTTTTCTATCTTCCAATTCACCAATTTTCTCTTCTGTTATCAAACATGGCTGTTGGATTTTAATTTTGATCTTTGTATCTTTCATTTCTAGCACTCCCACTTGACTTTTTTCAAACTCTCCCTTTTTGTGATTCCCTGTTCATAGGAGATATTGTCAAGCTTGTCCTTTATTTCATTAAACATGGCACTCACAGTTATTTTGATGATGTCAATATCTCAGATCTCTGCAGGACTCTCTGCTTGGTTCTTGTGTTGGTTTTTGTTCATGTTGCCTTGTTTCCTGTTTGCCTCATTAATTTTCACTGCTTACTTGTCATTAGCCTCAGAAATTGTTTGTGTGAGCCAACTTTATGGTTTGCGTGCCCTCCTTCAAAAATGCTTTGCATTTTCTTCTGCCAGGCACCTGGGACACTATCTTTAGAAAGCACATCTATCTATTTATGGGTGAGGTTCTTTGGCCCACTCAGGTTGCTGGCGTTCGAGGTGCAGATCCACTCAAGATCGAATCTGTGACCCCACCTGCTTTGATACATGCTCTTTTTGTCCTTTTTCTCTTGCTCTGCTCTGTACCAAGGCATCTTACTCAATTGTCTGTGGACACTGATGGGAGAGAGTGCCAGGGTTTAGTTTCAGGTTACTCTTACTAGAGGGTATAGCCATTAGGGCACCCATTTAGTGTACAAGACTTCCCACACGGGTGGACCTAAGCCTTGACTTCCACAGGTCAAGAAACAAATGCTCAAGGGGGAGGTATTAGGCTCTGCCCTTGGGGCAAAAGCAGTTAGATGCTCCTAGAAAAGAGAAAAGGCACAGTTTATGGATAAATCACACTAATAAATTTTCTATACTTATAATTTTATACTTTAAATACTAGTTTGCTTCCAATTATACATGTTTACTACCGACATGACATGACATTTAGTTTTGTGATAAAGCCAGGAAAATCATACAGCTTTTAACTCAAATAATTTAAATATCTATAAGAGTTGTGGCCCTACACAACAGGAAGACTATGATTAAAATTAAGAATAAAATCAGGCAGGAAATAGACTAGCAAACCAAGTGTATGAACTTATAGACTCAATTCAAATGGCAGAATCAGTTAAAGTGTAACCTGCCCACAAGACCATTCCATTTGTAGGGAAATAACTGGTTTTTGTTTTGTTTGTTTTTAAGCTGAGCCATCCTGCCACCTGTTGGCAGCTCAGCGGCTGCTCAGCTCGGGCTGGACTTGAACCGCTGTCGCTCAGAGCTCACACTCTTGAGCAAGCTCTTAACCAGCTGAGCCACTCAGCCGGGCCCTGAAAGAACTGCTTGAATGGGCTGACCTGTCTTATGTTGCAGGAGCATTCAACCCCATGGCCAGCCCCTAAAACTCCATCAGTATAAGCAGTGTCAACTCATTGCCACTTAGCACTGAGATGGTGAAAGGGTTCTTTTTGGGTTGGTATAATTAGTTCCTTTGACCTGAGGTTCTCAACACTGGCTATTTATTGGCATCATCTGAACAGCTTTGAAAGAAAAATAGAAAATCATCCCAGAAAATCTGAGTTAAGTGGTTTGAATCGAAGTTAGGAGTTAGGCCTTAGTCTTTTTTTTTTTTTTCCCTTTAAGGAATTCTAGGTGATTATAATGTGTAGTCAGGATTGAACACCTCTTCCTTATTGGGTAAGCGTGCCTTTTAACCCTTAAAATTTGGCATTAAGTATATTTTTTTAAATGCACTGTATTAAAATTTTGCATGGCATTTGAGAATAAGCTGTGTATGTGGTTGGTATTTAAAATTTTTGTTAATATTTAAGAGAAATTGATGTTATTTAATTGACTAGCCTCATGGTTCCAGTTTAAAATGTGTAATTACTTTTGAATTTGGGATTTTGAAATTGAAGTGTAATAAGGTAATTTGGTTAAATGTATAGAAGAATTGGACTATTAAAAGAACTTGAGATACATCATAGTTAAGTCTAATTGACTAGATTTATTAGGATTAATAACCAAGGAATATTATATTTGTTAGTCAGGCTTTTGAAGTTTTCAAACAGAAAATCCCGCATATTAAATTTTAAAATGCAGTTTGAAATGTTTAAGAGGTCTAATAATCTAATTTTGTAAATGAGACCAAATGCTAATCAAATCCTCCATTGAATGTGATTTTAATAATATACATTTGGTTTATAAATAGATAATGAGCTTTATAAGTTCAATTTAAGTACTGCTAGAATTTTTAATTTATAATTTTAATTAATTGAATATTATTTTGAAAGCAGTCACAGATGGTCTTTTGTGTGTGTGTGTGTTTGAGAACTGACTCTGGATGGTGAACACACAATGTGATATATAGATGATGTATTACAGAATTGCACACCTGAAACCTATGTAACTTTACTAATGATTGTCACCCCAATAAGCTTTAATTTTAAAAATAATCATTCTCAAGAATACCAAAAACTTACTACGACAGTTGCCAGGTTCCTTTGATTTTTCTTTCCCAAATTAAAATAGGTTTTTTTGTTTGTTTGGTTTTGGTTTTTAATTTTTCTATTTATAAAAGCAACCATAATCCAGAATGCAAAAAGATGTAAAGAATGAAGCGAAACCCACTGATTGCAACTGTTAGCAGCTTTATGTATCCTGCCCAGTGATTGGTTGGCTGACTGATGGGTTTAACTGATGTATGTATCTTTATGTCTCTGTTCTTATCTATTAATATTCAATTGAGTATGTGGAATATTACATGTGCTGTTTTATCACCTACTTTTTCCTTTGATAGTCTCTTTTGGTTATTTGTCTTTATAAATTTTAGAGATTTACCACATATATGAGCAGGATGCCAATGTATGCTATTTCCAACTTTTCTATTATAAACATTCCTGTGAGGAACATACTTGATTTTTTACATTTAGGCATTTATGTGACCATTTCTAGAGGGCTTATTTCTAGAAGTGGAAATTGCTTTTTGAATTATGAATTTTGGGGCATATAGTCAAATTACTCTCCAGAAGGAGGGCAAGATTCATAGAAATAAATCTATTCTTTTGGTGGCAATGTCAATGAAAGCTCCACAGGACTCTTCTGAGGGATAAAAGAGTTTTATTCTGATATGATTGGTAAGTCAGAGAGCCTAGCCTTTGGCATGAGCTGAAGACGTGCTCCAAGATAGGAAGAATAAGGTGAGGGTTTTAAAGGCAAGAGTCAAAGGGATGGGTTGCTAGGGAAATAAAACCATAAACTTAACATCATTCATATTCTGATGGGTGGGGGCAGCTGGGCTTTCAAGGGTCTGCTGACTCAGCGGTCAGCAAGCGGGGTTGTGAGATCAGAACAATGGGTAGTTTGGGTTGACTCATGGTTGGCATGTAGAGCCGGGATATGGCCAACAGTTGGAGTCATAAGACATGGTCAGCAGGAGAGGGGTGGGTTAGCAGGGCAGGGGCCAATGCCTCAGTTTCCCTCGGAGTCTGCAAAATAAACTACTAAAACAAGTTTTGTGGTGAAATGGACAATGCCAGGAATGTAGTTTGTCAGGTAGACAGAGTCAGAGCTTAAACTGGAAAATGGCCTAGTCACTTGTGCAGAGTCAGAGACCCCACTGCAGAAGGGTCTAGAAGGTATCTGGTCACAAAATTATGATATTAGAATCCTCAGCAGTTAGGCATTTTCAGATAATTCACACTTTTTTCTCCTTTTTTTTTTTTTTTTTTTTAAGATGAGTCATCCACCTTTTTCTCCTTTTAAAATGAGTTGGTGGTTGTATTCTAGTTCTCATTCAGGCTATGCCTTGGTGGTAAGAGTGTGGAGACTGGATCAAAATCCTAGCCTTAACTGCATCTACCTTCGTTATTTTAATTGTCACTTACATTCTCAGTTTTCTCATTTCATAAGGTGAGGATACTTTTTGTGAGAGGATAGTTTTGTGAAAGTAGCTGGAATGGAATCTAACTCGCAGGAAGAGCTCAGCAGTGTATGTACTTTTTTCTCTTTATTTGAACATGAAGAGGTGGAATTCAGTTCCTCCTAGTTCCATCCCTCTTTGAATTGCCTGAGAGATTGGTGCACGTTTTACTTTTTCAGCACTTGTTTGAGAATTCACTCTGACATCTCTTTCTCTTTCCAAGGAGCTGATATTTTATAAAATTCTGAATAAAATCAAGTAATTGCTCTATTTACTACAGAAGCTTCTTACATGTTTTCATGACTGAAATATATATTTCCCAATGCTAAAACTGCCTTTGAAAAGACAACTAGCAAGACCATTTAAAATACATAGTTACAACAGTGTTTATTTTCCTCCATGTGTCATAAAATTTAAATGGTCAGATTTAACCACAGGGAAAGTAAATTCTTGAAAAACACTTTATAGTTCTGAGTATTTCACAGAGGTGCTTGAGCTAAGATATACAGGTAAGAGTTAGCTCGCAATTGGAAGACAGAGGAAATGGATTGATTGAATGGAGAAACATGTTGCCTTATTGAGTTTGAGAGGATGCAACTTAGGGAAGTTTTCCTCTGAGCTTTGGATAAATTGCATGCTTGTACATGGGATCCTGTAATCTCTAAATATCACATGGGAAGCAAGTTTAGAAATGACCTAATTCATTCCCTTCATTTTACAAATGAGCAAAATGAGACTCAGGGAGGTTCTCATATATATTGGATAATTTCTTTAAAGAGAAACTCCTCTGTTTTTTGTTAGCATGAATTGCAGACACCAGCTCCTTCATTGTGGGCAAGAAGAGACATACCTGGAGAATCTGAAACGTGTTGGCAGTGATATGCCAGAATCCAGGCCCTGGACTCTTGTCCAAGTGCTCCTCTGAACACTAATCCACACACATGCTGAATGGGCAAGAATAATAAATGGTGTTACTTATCAGCCTGAAAGTTACGAAGGAAAATTTAAAATCATTTAAGTGTACAGGAAAACAGTTGGCCAACAGATAATCAATTATTTGCACACAGTTTTGTTGAGCCTTTGCTGTTTCTTGGAGGCTCTCCGTTCTTGAGTGCAGAGAGGTTTTCAGGGGGTATATTTTAAGGACTATTAGGATGCCAGTCTCACATTCCCAAGTGTTTCAACATAATGTAAATTGGTCATCAGAAGAGAAACATTGCTTTAACCCACAAGCTGCAGTGACTGTTGGCCTTAGGAACTCAGCTGGGGGCCCTTTCTGGTTGTCCATATAAAGGCTGCCCCATTCATTCAGCTCAATTGTCCGCGTGGTGGAAGCCCCAGAATTTGGGAAGACATACCCAACAGAAATAGTGCTGAGTACTTATCTAAGTAAAAAGCAGCAGACATAAGTGGAAAACTCAATGTGGACAAATATCAGAAAGCAAGAATGCTCTGTAATCCATTTTCATTGTGTGATTACAGGTCTTTAGCCTTCTCTATTTTCTGTCACCTGAACTTTTTTTAAAGGAAAGGTGCATGCCCAAGCTAAGACTATGCTGAGTTTGAAGAGGGTAGGCGAGGAGACCCATTTAAAATTCTGCTCGTTGTCCCTACAGAGGTTTGAGGCCTCAGGTGAGCCCTTCCCCTTTGCTCATGCTAGCAAACCCTGAGCGTGTGGCACTGCAGCACAATAACTTACTTCAAACTCCAGGTGTGTATGCAGTACCAGTATTTGGCCTTAAAAAAATTTATTACAGATGTCTGGAATTGAAGACTGTTGACTAGGTGCAAACATTACCTCATACTTCATTTGACACTAGCACAGTTGGGGGGAGATTATAAAGGTAAATAAAAATGTGCTAAAATGTAAACGTGTGCTATTTCTTGAGCAAATTGGGTTTTCTTGTTACAGCCATTTCAGTGTTTTATGAGTCAGATAATAGAAATCCTGAAATTAGGTACAGATTTACAGCTTGTTAGGGGAACAGTTCCCACTAATCCCTTGAATATTTGATACTCGTGGTCTCTTTCTCCTGGGCTTAATGAGAATAGCTTCTTCAATGTCATGTCTCTTTGAGAGTTTTCAGTCTCTGTAAATTATGATGACAGATGAAAGATGGACTGTCTTGCACTGAGAGATGGAAAGCAATGGCAGTAGTGGGTGCACCAAGGCACTTAACACAGACTGATGTTTCTACTTGTGTTTGTGTTGTGTTGGCCCATCCTGAGGGTAGGTCCAAAGATGGGAAGCGCTGTATTGCAATTATTATGGAGGCAAAGGAGGCAGAGCACAGTGTACAGTCAATGCCATTTGATGATTGTCAGCAACAGAAAGTGGCTAAAGGGAATTAAATGCCACAGCAGTCTGACCTTATTGTCATATTACAAGGTTGAGCAATGACATACAAATCTGATCTGTTCAGCTAAAGAAAGATGATTTAAAAGAAACATTTATGGACAAGGGAGGTGCTTGGAATATTTGGATCATTTTGGACTTGGATCATCATGTTTGTAATAGGTTACTAAGCAGCCTTTTTAAAGGGCTGGGCAGGGAGAACCTATCTTGGCCAACAAAAGCCCTTGAAGTATGCCCATAGAAGAAGATGATTATGAAAGAATTGATTAACCATCAAATCCTTGTAAAAGTCAGCTAGTAACATGCTCTTGATGGTCCCAAATGCCCTGCTTTGGCTTTGGAACCGTTGCAATGTTTTCCTGTCTCTATTCCAAAGGTCAGTAGAATCAAGTTCCCCAAATGTGTTTCTTGACTGTTGGAGTCAAGAGCAGACCCAGTCATCAAGAGTGGAGAGAAGTGGCTCTTGAAAGAGTTCCTGTAGTCTCTTGTTAATCTTTCTGTGATAACCCAGCCTATGCGTGCTCATCTGTGCTGAGACCCCATTCCAGGATGCCAGCTGATTTTTGCATCTCTTTCATTTACACGGGCTATGACAAATGTGTTTGGGTCCACTAAAGCAGTAATTGCAAAAGTGCACTCTTAATTCAGGTCCGTGATTTTTGCATTTGCGTTGCCGGGTTGTTAATCACCAGTTCCACTATTCTGACATTTATTGCTGTGTTTCATCTGGGAAACCATGTGCGGTTGTAACTGGGAGTTGGCAGGTGCAAGAAAAGCTTATGTGAAGCTTTATTGGCATTGTTTTATTCCTCAGGATTCCTTTCAGAAAGTGAAATAAGAAATATTGACTAAATTGGGAGAGCTGGCATGTTCAAGCCTGTTAAAAGTGTGACCTGATTCTGAGTTCATGTGTTACTATTGACGTCATTGCTGTAGTGACAAATATAACATTGGGTTTCAAATAATTATTTTTCTAAATTTTACCTCAGTAATTATTCTTTGCCACAATGAACAGAAACCAGTTAATGCAGAAATAGAGATCAGATGGCCCCCAACTGAATATATTGTAAGTTTCCCGGGGGATTATTACACGGATGTGAAAAATCACAAATGTTCACACCAGTCCATGTGTTATGAGTTATATAATTCTTTTATATACAATCCCTTATCAGTCTTTTATTTTTAAATCAATGGATTGGACGCGATAGCCAAGAGTACCATCATTTTAAAGTAAAATATCTTAACTTCACCTGCCAAGAGGAGCCCATTTGACACTAAGGTCTGTTAATGATTTAACTTTTCTCTTGCTGATGTCAGCATGAGTGTGATACTGCTTTCAATTATCAGTGAGATCTTTATCCTTTTTCAGAGGAAGAGAGCACACATATAAAATGATATTTTAGAATCATAATTTTGGTTTTAATTACAAATTATGATTTTATACTTCATGTGCATATTTGTAACAGAGTTTCATCTTTGCTTCAGTGTCTCTCAGTTATTTCTCATTATTTTCCACTCAGGTGCTTATTTTTAGACATTTTTCCCCCATAATTGCTCTCCCTTTCCACCACATGAAACTAAATATGAAGAATAAGAAGATTTTGTTGGGTAGGATTTTTTACATACCGCAAAACCCAATTTTCACTTTCTTGGAAGTGATATGGCCCTCATTGAAAATGAATTGTTTATTTGAAATGAATTTGTGTATGATAAATTAATTTTTAAATTTTCTGACTATAAAACAATTTTTCCATGCTGAAAAATCAAAATACAAAGCAAAGAGAATGTAAAACCCACCTATAAGCCCATCCACCCAGACGCTATCATTGATAACTCTTTAGTGTACACCCTTGCAAATCTCTCTCTTAATATATTGTGTGTTTAGTATTTTAGACAGACAAAAAAAAAGATAGATTGTACCGCATATGTTTTGTAACTTGCCTCATTCATTTAATAATATTCTTTGAACATCTTTTTAGGCCAAAAGTAGACTTGAACATCATTATTACTAACTGGATGTTTCATTGTTTTGTCATAATTTAATCAGCACTTTATTATTTGACATTTTGGCTGTTTTAAAAAATTATTGCACTGATTCAAAATCATTTAAAAAGTCACTGTACTTTTTTGAACATTAATTTCTTGAAATTTTTCAGAAGTCAAATTAAAAGCCACACACACTAAATATTTTTTGTAAGAGTCATACACCAGTTTACTTTCCAACCAGCGTTAATTAAGAGTGCCCATATTCCTGTACCTAAACCAACAAAAAACATTATCACTTTTTAAAATGTTTGCCACTTTGATAGGTAAAACATTTTAGTAGTACTCTTATTTATAGGAAGGGTGGTTATTTTTTTCATATGGTTATTGGCCATTTGTATTTTGTTGAGCCATTTTCTAACTTAAAGAGTTGGTATCTGATTTTTTTCGTTAGCATGCAAGTGTACAAGGTCAATGTGAAAACTGGATGTGAGAAAAGGCAGTTTCTGAATACAAATGATCATTAAGGCAAAATGACTCTTTGTATTTAAGACACAGACCTGTTCAATGAAAAGTAGGATTATTTAAACAGAACTTTTTTTGGGATAGGAGAGGTTTACGGGGACCAAGCAAGAATGACCTTCAGATTTAAGGTTTATTAAAATAAATATTCCTTTTCAAAGAAGAAGACATAAATTGCTAACATGGCACAGAAATTATCTTCTGTCATATACCTATAAGCTTACCTTTTATGTGACAGGCTCAAGCTTTTGAAGAGTTAGAGAAATAGTTCTCCTATTTGGGAGATAATGTAGATGACCATTTATGTGGTTGAATCCATGTCATTGATCCTCAAACATTTATGTACTTCATTATTGGGTTGTGTGGACTCATTTAATTCTGTTTTTGTTTAATTTGTTGACTCAATGAATTTAGCCAATTCATTACCATAAAATAGTAACTAATTTATGCTAAGATTCTCAGTGGCCATGAACCATTACTTCATAAGAGGAACCCCAAGATCTATGATTCTTTCTCACATTTTTCTACAGTAGATGAATATATCAAAATATGTGATTGCACACATTTTATTGGCCTCACCTTGAGTTGAACTCTTTATACTTAACTTTCCGGTTGTCGCATTTAATTATTGAGCCTTGTTTTCAACAAAAAAAAGAACCCAGAAAGCCAGATGATTTTTTTTTTAATGAAATATTGAGGAATAGTTATAACCATTGCTTTTTCCTAAGCTGAGCCAGGCAGGTCTCTGGATACTACTGTTTTGCTTTTGAAATGACATGTTATCAAAGGCCTGATGATTATGTTATTTCGGTCCCAAGCTACAACATCAATTGTCTACTATTTGGCATGTTAGATATTAACCACCAACTTCAGCTGGTAGGAAGGTTGTCGGTAGAAAGAATCATGTCCTTTATCTATGGTTAGGACATCTTTATAAAAAATCTCAGTAACAAAGTAGATGATGATACATTAAAATCAAGGAAACATTAACTTTTGACAGAAGTTCCCAAATACTTACTTAGCTTCATTAAACATTTGCCTATACTTGATTATAGTATGTAATAAAGAACATAGGCACAGGTATATGGGATTACCATGTGGATGTGCTTCGTCTGTCCCAGACATTATGAGTTAGTGTGACATTTACCCTTACAACATTATGACAACTTGAAAATATGAGGAAACCAAATTTCAGAGAGGAAAAATACTCTTCCTGTGCATGATCTACATGCTATTTTACTGGTCTGGAAAGAGTGTCAATGTTATTGCAAACCTTTGCCCATTCTTTGATCATTTATATACACATGTATAAATATAACATTCTCATAAAAGCAGTGATAAATTTTCCATGGTTACCCGTGGAGGCAGGTGGGTCTGAGAAATGCCTGGTAAAGAGGTTCTAAGCCTCTGACTGATGGAGGGACAATGAAGTGACTACCTCTGGAGCCAGCTGAACTAGTACTGAGATCCCAGCTCCAAATACCTTCCCCTTTGCTCANCCTCATGTCCCTTTGTTGTCAGTCTAATTCAAAGCAACCACTCGTTTCATTCCCATCACCACCGATTGGCCTTCCGGTTCCACAGCTCATATCAGTGGAATTGGATCTGGCTTCCTCTCCTCGCATTATGTCTGGGATTCGTCTGTGCGGTAACGTGTATCAGCAGTCTGTTCGCTTTATTGCTGAGTAGTATGTCATTGTCTGGACATACCACAGCTTATTTGTCCATTTACCTATCGATTCACATGTAGGTTGTTTTCTCATTTTTGGCTCTTATGACAAGCTGTTATGAAATTTGTGTACAGGTCTTTAAACTGGACATATGTTTTCATTTTTCTTGGGTATTATACACAGAATTTCTGGATCTTAGGGTAGATGTGTGTGTAACCATCATAAGAAGCTGCCAAACAGTTTCCCATAGTGGTCCCACCATTGTATGTTTCCCACCAGCAATGGATGAGAGCTGTAGTGGTGTTATCTTTTTAATTTTAGTTATTTTACTTAGTGTTCATTGTGGTTTTAACTTGGATTTCCCGATGATTAATGATGCTGAGCATCTTTTCATGTGCTTTTTCACCATTTGTATATCTGTTTTTTTTATTAGTTTCAGGTGTACAAAACAGTGTAATAGACATTTACACTCCTCAAAAATGATAACCCCCTCCCCCAATCTGCTACCCCTCTGACATCCTATATAGCTATTACGGTTCCATTGACTATCTTTCCTATGCCGTACTCCACATCCTGTGACTATGCATATATTAAATTATAGTTGACATACAATATTATTCAACATCAGCTTCAGGTGTACATTGCAGTGGTCAGGCAACTACACCACCCATGAAGTAGTCTCCCTAATAAGACAATCTGACACCCTACAAAATCTTTACAACATTATTGATTATATTCCCCCAAACTACCTTTCATATCCCTGTGGCAATATTGTAGTTACATATTTATGCTGTCTAATCCCTTCCCCTTCTCCCTCATCCCCACCCCTCTCCCATCTAGCCACCATCAGTTGTTCCTCTACATCTCTGAGACTATTTCTGTTTACTTTGCTCATTTATTTTGTTCTTTAGATTCCACATATAAGTGAGATCATATGGTATTTGTCTTTCTCCGTCTGACTTATTTCACTTAGTATAATGTCCTCTAGNAGGGAGAATAAGTGGCCTGATCAAGGACAAACACACATGCAGCGTAATGCCAACTCCATCTTGAACACAGGTCCAACCATTGTCCTTCCTTAACATCTTGCTCCCCACTGTTCTACCCTATCTCCCTTGGAGTTATGGAAACAGTAACCTACTGCATGAAGATGGCTATTTAAATTACAAACCAAGTAGGTCTTAACCTTTAAATAATACCACATTTTTTCTGTGAAAAAGTTTCACGTCTGGTACATAGTCACTCAACAAGCGAACTGGAGGAATATGGAGTATATGCGATAAGGAACACAATGACAGGAATACACTGGAAACCAAATGGTCTTTAGTGTCCTTGGATCTTTGGCGTATCACCTCATTTTTAGGCAAATTTCCTAAATCCAGATGAAATAGCCTCTTTTTGCACTCTCTTAGCTGCTACACAGAATTCATTGTTTCCTGCTCTGTTCATCTTATAACTAGGAATTTATTTTGTATTGTAGTTTTGCACAGGTTTGTGTCTTCACAAGTCATAAAATCTGTCTCACAGACTTAATTAGAAGAGTGTGATGTTATATATATGTAAATTCCTAGTCCTACTGTAAACTATACACTATTCCATATGTATTAGTTGAATGCAGAAATGTTGAACAGCCACCTCTTAGCAGAAAATGTTGCTTGTTTGTAGCACTTGCATATTTCCATAGTGTAAATGGTCCCCTGACTTCAAGTGAACAATGTGATATCACTGAGTATGGACATGGAAAGTGAGGTGCTGGAGCACCCCTTTACCTAGCTTTCCACTGGACACATACGCTAGGTGTAAATAACCTCAGCGGCATAGAGACTTAGTAAGATAATCAGGAAGTGCTATGTTTTGAGTACTTCTTACCTTTAATTTCAATCTCATTTAATTGCAAGCTTATGTAAATTAATTTTTTAATAATAGCAGTGTTTAATAACTGGCTCACAGAGTTCCTGAGAATTTAGCAATTGGCCTTTCTGAGCTGGTGGCAACTGGCTCCAGCACACCACTGACTCACGAACGTCTGAGGCAGAAACTTTTTGTGTTTGTCTTTGAGTTTTCAGTGCTTAGTACATGGCTTGGAACTCCGAAGATGTTTGATGCATCCATACATGATGAATAAGAAAAATGAACAAGTGCAAATATAAAACCAAGCTACTGCTGCATATGAACAAGACCTTAGCTATGTCCCATAGCCTCTCTTAGTCTCTTGGCCATTTCTTCATCTGTAAGGCAAGGAAGGAGCTTGGGTGATTTGACTGACCTAAGNGCCTCTGACTGATGGAGGGACAATGAAGTGACTACCTCTGGAGCCAGCTGAACTAGTACTGAGATCCCAGCTCCAAATACCTTCCCCTTTGCTCAGACTTTGAAAAGGCCAAGTCTTTTAAGGGGTGAATGGTTACAGTATAGTTCATGCCTCCCAGATTTCCTCTCTGGCTAGCCCCTGTTTGAGTAACTCCAGTTTCCTACTGTACTACCTGAGACAATCTGAAAATCTTTGGTTTTACTAATGCAATTTCCCCCTTGTATGAAAGCTGGGAAAATGTTCATCAGCTCCTTCTGAGCTTTGCGATTGTCTTCTCTCCATACCCCTCCCTCCACCCCCCAAATACACATGCACACTTGTGTGAGTTCTGCTAGTTACACATCATCTAACAGTCTCAGCCTGGGCTGTATTGGCAGGGAAGAAAGCTTGACATCCATTAAGGGCTTCTCCTGTGCTAGGTGCTTTCATATTCAGGTACTCCCTGGATTTCATGGGCAGACTATTTCACGTGCGTGTTTGCCTTTCATGTAACCTTCTTTACTAAGTGAAATGTAGTCTAGTGAATGATTCAGCCATTTCACAAGGATTTCTTGCTTATTCTTGGAGGGGCTTCCTTGGGAGCACAGACAAGCCTCCACATCTGCAACACCCACATCACCTCCTTTCCCCTCCCCTGCTTCTCCCCTTGGGAATGGAGACCATCCCAGCCACCAAGGACTCCATGCTGAACTTTCACCCCAGGAGAGGTCCAGGTGGCCTGTTGCTGCTCCTCGCCCAGCTTCCAGCCCACTGAACTGATGTTTGTTCTTGCCCCTTCTACGGCACGAAGCCCCGCTTGCTAACAGGATGTATAGAGTGGCATTGAAAGCAGTAAGACAGACCGCTTCCGTACCCCACTTTTCCAGGTTGTCTTTCCCTGGTTATACAGCAGACACCCATGGAGAGGTTGAGGGAATGGCATAGGCAATGGCTGGAGTGGGCACTTTTCTGAGGGTCAGCAGCCTGTGCAAGCTTCTCCCTACCTGCTGTGTGGTCTGCATTTCTCTGTTGTTTTCAAAGTGGGTGCTTTCTATGATGTGGTCGCTTGTAAAATATATTTAATGCCATTCATATTGTTTAATCTCAGAAAACCCTTTTTAAAAATGATATAAAAACTTTCACCAGTGATAGTTTTGCTATCTTTGTTTCTTTCCAGAAAAAAAAAAAAAAGGTACTTGATCTTTTTAACCTGTGGGAAGTAAATGTTACTGTCCCATCTTTTATGATTAATAAACTGAGAGGTCACACAACTGAAGGCAAGATTAAAACCCCGGTTTGTGCCATTCCAAAAGTCCTACTCATGTTACACGTCCTGCTATCCCACATTATACATAGCCCACTCCTGAATTTGCAGATTAAACAGGATGGAAAATGGCAAATTGGGGGAGAGGAATATTTATTTATTTAAATTTACATATGATAAGAATACTAAAGCGAATAGCCAACTATAAATAATAAGCTATAAAGAATATAATCTCGTGCTCGCTTTGGCAGCCCATATAATAAAAGAATATAATCTTGCCCAATGCTATATTCAGAAGATGACAGAGGCAAATTATACATTCTTCCCAGCATGGGATTTGTTCCTCTAGAGATTTACATAGTGGCTCTTGAGGGAAAAGAAGAAAGATCATAAAAATATGGGTAGGTTATCTCGTTGGGTGGAGTTGTAAGAATTATGAAATCATGCAGAAGGGTGTAGCACACATCTGGCCTTTTATGAAGTTAGGGGAAAGTGTGACATTCATTCCTATTCAACATGTTAAATTACATGGTTGGTCATGAATTATTTCTCTTTCATTTTAAAGATTTTTCTCCACGTGTTTTTTTGCTAAGAATAAATGGGTACCTGGAATACACTGGGAAAGCAATAACTGAAGTTCATGCCTTTCCGATTGTCCATAAATAATATAATAGGAGCCCGTCACAGCTCAGAGTACTATTCTAATAGAAATTCTTTGGCTATTGGAAATGTGTTTACATTCATGCCTGTTGGTCATAAATTTCCATCTTTGGGCAGTCTGTTCCAATCTAATGAAAAATGACAAGATTCCATCACTGTCAGCCATTTCAACGTGGTCACCATTAGCCTTTCTCTTAATTTTCTTGCGTGAATTACATAGTTGTACTTATTCACGGTGGTAATTTGGGGGGCGGGGTTGGGGTGGGTGGTTGATCCCTGAAGTTTATGTAAACTGAAGTGCTGTTTGACTCATCCCTTTTATTAATGAAATTGACTATTCTGAAAAATTTGTTACACATGTTTATCTTTCTGTTGTTCTGAACTTCATGGCTAGAACTGTGCACCCACATCTGTGAGATTTGGATGTGCCTCTGTTAAAGAATAGTCTGAGATATTCCATAAAATCTGGATCTCATATTAGTAGGAATCATAACGTCCTTGTTTTACCTTTGTCTATTTTTTGAGAGATCAGAGAGGTCTTCAAAAACTGTCTTACATTTGGATGAATTTTTTTATTTGCTTTTTTTTTTTTTTTGGTTTCCATTTTTAGACCTGTAGCGATATTTTCTGCTGTACTTCCTCTCATGAGATTATTTCTCCACCTTGGCAGAAATAGCCTTTAAAATTTTTAGAACATTTTTGCCATTCTCTATGGCTGGCAGGGATGATAACTCAAAATATTTAGCCACTGGGTCATCAAAGGCATAACCAATCTTCCCAGTCATTCTGGCCAACTACAAGGGACATTCACTGGCAACAAACAGCTGGGGTGGGTGTGTCCATGGGCAAGGGTTGAGTGGCTGCTAGTTGGGATATTTGTGAAGCATCTGTCTCAACTTTTCTTTTCGCTTTTTACTAATTACTCAGTCAGTATTCGAGATCATAGAAGATGTTGACAGAGAAACCATTGCAGCAGACATTTAAAGTGACACTGATGAAAGAGCAATTAGGAAATAGCTTCTATGTCATTTTCATGTGAATTGGTTATAATTAGATGGTTCAGTGCAATTCAGAAATGCATTTATTAGATTTTTGGTGTGTGCAGTTTTACTTTTCCATCTTTTTTTTTGTGTGAATGCAACATACCTCACAAATATGAATGTCTAGCACTTGTACATAATGTATGAGACTTAACTACCCTGTATTTAAGGTAAAGTTAACAAAGCAGAGAGATTAAATTTGAATGCTGTCAGGTCAGTGGTAAATTCAGGGTCAAGGTTCAAAAGAGACAGTTCATTTACAATCCTGATTTTTCACGTTCTTCTGAAGTCCAGGCAGGGGCTCTTCTAGGTAGACAGGAATGTTTATTTAAACATTTTAAAGTGATTTATTAAAGTAGACGTATCAGTATTTTCTCTATGCATGTGAAATCCTTGAGAGATTACACAATTAAAAAGGAAATAGATGAGACCTCGCCCTTTACAGGACCAAAATTCCCTTTAGCTGAAAGCATGCTTGGAGAACGCGATTCACCATTTTTAAAGAGGAATGTAATCTGTTTATGTTTATTTCTTTCCTATATCAGAGATTCTTTCTGGCAGCTGCAGTGTGTAGCTTAGCACTACCTAGGGAATTGCGAGCTCTTCTCCCTCCATTTTCTTCTTTACTTAACAGAAAAAGGGAGGCAATAAGGGCCAGCAATATCTTATCTTTTAGCTACACTTTGCATTGGTACTTAATATCTTCCCTTTCTTGGTTAAACTGCTGGACCTGGCTTCTTTCTTTCTGAAGGGTAAGGAGAAAAGGAGGTGAGAAACACCATGTTCAGGTCATTCTCTCCTAAGTTTGCCCAAGGTGTGGGTAGCCATATTGCTGATGGGAAATAGGAAGATAGTCTTTGAATATCTTTGGATATCTGCTTTGACCAGATAGGTGCTACTAAGAATACTGTATTCTCCACTGGCAAAAGAAGGACAGCTAGCAAAATGCAAGGCAGATAGGTTGAAGTGAAGAGTTAACATGAACCAAGAGACTCAATAACGAGGAACTCGCAGGTTTTGGACAAAAGGAAGTTACGTGCTTAAATATTACAGTTGTATCACAAAAACCATTTTGTTTTCAATTTGGAATAGTTTGGTCTGCAGGAATGGAAAGACTAAAGATGAAATTTTAAGTAGCTTCAGCTTTATTATTTTAAAAATTATAGTAATTTGTTTTAATTCTAACTTTTTATTCGGCTAATTTCTTGTAACGTTGTTTCTTCTCAGAAGGCCTTCAAGAAAAGGCCTTGCCAAGAATTCTCAACTGAATAAAAGATACACATTTATAATTAGTAGTGTTTATATAATAGGGTGCTAAAAACAGAAACATACTATATTATGCGTGGCATCTTAGATGAAAGTGCTCGTTTTGGAATTACATGATTCAGGTTTAAGTCCTGGCTCTCCACCTACTGGACTTTGGGCACTGATTTAACCCATCTCTGCTTTAGTTTCCTCATCTCTAAAATGGCATGGTACGTGTAGCCAAGTCACAGGGTTGGGGTGAGGACAAAGTCATGTAAGTTCCTCAGAATAGTGCCCAGCCCAAAGTAATTGCTCTAAAAATGTGAGTTGTTATTACTGAGTAAACATCAGTCTTTTTGTACTGCTAATATTTTTATCACTCCCTTTCTTATGGCTAAACTTTAGTGTCATCTGTAATAAATTATCACATTCTAAATTACCAGTGTCCAAAGAGGGTTTTTTTGTTTGTTTTTTGTTGTTTTTTTGTGGGGGTTTTGTTTTGTTTTGTTTTGTTTTGTTTGTTTTTTAGCAAAGTCTTTTGCAAGCTTCTCATTGTGTGGTTTCCTCCATCTGCCACCCCCCACCCACCTCAGCCCCCCAGCCTTCATTAAGGGACCAAGCCCTATATTAATTATGATGATGAGTACAGACCTTGCGTTGTTTTTCACTTGATTGCTTTTACTTCCCTGGCACACAGACCAAGATGTTAGACAAGATGGGTTTGGGGATAGAAGAGACCCTTTTAGTATAAGGTGAAGATGAAACTGATTGGGCCACAATGTTATTTTCAGTTAAAGGAGCTGCTTCTTTTGTTACTTGTTCAGAATGAGCGCTGAGGTGAAGATTAAACACAGGGATCATTGGGCCAGGCAGAATTAATTCTTGGAGAACTTTAAAACACACTGCACCACAGTTTTGAAAGGTCATCACTGTGCTACTTAATATTCTTAATGTACTGGGTATTGTTTTCCATATTGAATCCCAGAGTACTTTCAGTGCTTGTTAGCTGCCAACCCTTTTTCACCCAGCGTTTTCTATTTCTTTCCCTCCCTCACTTTCCCCACCCCATCTCCTCTGCCTTATCTTTCTAGATCTTTGAGCTCCACATCTCATTCCCTGTACTCCCCTCTCACCCACCCACCCCACCCCCCTGTTGCATTTTTTATGGTAAATAATTATGCAATGTGAGCTCACTGGGGTACTGTGGCATTTGTTTTTGCATATTTTTTGGTAACATAAGCCTGAGAAGGATAGTGAATATTTTCTTATTTACAAACAATATACACATAATTCCATTTAACTGGAGATAACAGCTTAGGCTGCTTTTTGGTTTAACCTCCGTGCTACTTTAGATAAAGAACCTACACAAGTTCTCATTTGAGCAGGCATTTTGCCTAAAAATTGACCCTTTGATAGTGAGCCTCTTAGGGCAGTTCTGCATTCCACTGGTGCCATTAGCCTTTCGTATGCATGTTGAAAAGTAGCATACAGAGTTGGATTTATCCCAATCAGTTTAGAATCTAGCTGAAACTTGCACAGAGTATAAAAGGAAAAAATTAAGCAATTGGTCTAAAAATAGGCTCCCCAGTTAGATTTTGAGGTTTCCAGTTAAGGGCCTTCTTTGCATTCTGATAGTAACTGTAACAAACTAAGTTGTCAGTTACAATTTTATAGCGCGCAGTTATCTCGTTAAAAAATGGACTGATGTTGGTAGTGATGAAGAATCATTCTGTCATATATATGGGTGAGAGAATACTTTGCCATATTATAAAGGAGAACATTCGTCCCTCCTAAGTTGTCTCGCCAGGAAGTTAATTCACTGGAAATTTTGTTTACACTTATGTTGCTGATGTTTATTACTTGGTAATTCTATGTAACTGGCTCTACTTTTATTCAAGATGAGTATATGAGGTCTGACAATGAAGTTCGTGAACTCATCCTAGAAAAGTGCTACATACCTCATTGCTGAATATCACTATGGTCACCTTCGAAGTACTCCTCTTGGGAAGCTCTGCACCGATGCCAGTGCCTAGTCCACCCTTCAAAGCAATTTTGGAACTCTTTTTCTGGAATGGCCATCAGAGCTGTCATCATATTACCATTGATATCCTGAATGTCATCAAAATGTCTTTCAATATTTCCTTCATCTTTGGGTAAAGAAAGAAGTCATTGGGGGTCAGATCAGGTGAGTAGGGAGGGTGTTCCAATACAGTTATTTGTTTACTGACTAAAAACTCCCTCACAGACAGTGCCGTGTGAGCTGGTGCATTGTCGTGATGCAAGAGCCATGAAATGGCGAAAAGTTCAGGTCTTCTAACTTTTTCACACAGCTTTTTCAGCAATTCCAAATAGTAAACTTGGTCACCTGTTTGTCCAGTTGGTACAAATTCATAATGAATAATCCTTCTGATATCCAAAAAAGTTAGCAACATCATTGCAACAAGTTCGTGAACTTGTCAGACCTCGTATATTTGAAGAGAAAAATATTTCTCAGTAGAGTCCTCAGCTCAGTGACTCCTGTGTGTCACTGAACTTTATAAATAAGCGCTGGCTCTTGAATTCGCACGTGAGTGTTCAGCACAGGAAAAAAAAGTACTAACACGTACCTTCAAAGGTTCTTTTGAAGATCATACATGTAATACATGGTATAGGCTAACATTTCACAAATGGCAGCTAGTATTATTTTAAGAAAACATACTTCCCATAAAGATGCAGACCCATGGAAAAATCGCATCTTTCATCCTGGATCTCTTGTTTTCAAGTTCCTGATGCTCCAAATTAGCTGCTGTCTCTAACTACAGTCCCCTACTCAAAATGCCATCCTAGCAGCTGTGCCTGAATGTTACCTGGAATGACTGGCACCTCTGCATGGTCTGTTAATAAAATGTAGTATTCACCATGAATAAAAATTGGGCCATGTAGCCACCTTACATAGCCTTAGCCTTTCCATTCTTAACAAGCTAAAAAAAGCCAATTTAGCCGAATCAATAGAAGCAGACATATGTTAGAAGAATACTTATTTAATATATGCACATATGCTCACAAACTTTTGTCAACACATGTCCACATAGACCTGTGCTTGTGGAAATTCAAGTACCAGGCTGTTTATTAATGGAAAGCAATGTCTCCAGAGAAGGCAAGGCATAGTACTAAAAATGAGAAAAGATGAAAAGAATATGGTTAGCATATACGAGTACATGTAAAAAAAAAATGGTTAGGGGGCCAGGGCTGGGGGACAGACTAGGTACACAGGAGAAGGCTGAAGAAACGTGAGTGGCTTGTCAGCAAAGCAACCCCAGGCTGCTGGGCTGTGAATCCAAGAAAAATGTAGGAAGGGTAGTAGACCCACAGATCAGGCTATATTAATTGAGAGGACTATCTTGAAAGAAAGATGGAAGTGTCTTCTACACTGAGGATTTCAGTAACATCAGGGTTTGATGAGCTCTATATTTTTTCTTTTAATAATAATCTGATAGTCCCAGGTCATATGGGGAAGGAAATACTTTGGAAAAGGAAGTGGTAATGACGGGGAAAGTCTTAGAACGTCAGACTTTGGAATGGGTGGGTGGGTTCATTATAAGTATTTAATTTCCAGTCTGGGAGGTTGATTTCTGATTTTGTGTCTTACGAGTGAGATGACCTATCGAGCTATTTGCTGTGACGTCTGCTGCTTTCCAGCCTGTTTTATCTCCTGGATGCCTGGAATAATCTGAGAGGAGACAACAGAAAGCAAGCATATGTTTAATACAAAGGCTTCATGAAATCTGTGAGCCTGCTGTGCATCAAGTCGATGTAATTCATTTACTTTTAAAGCGGTGATGATACACTCTTTCCTCTGGATGACAAATTACAGAGCACATCTGAAAAGCCCTCTCTTTGGGGAAAACATTCTGCCTCTTTTTTGTTCCCTGCATAGCATCTTTATTATGTATAATGAATAAAAGAAAAATGGAAAAAACACACACAAAAAAACCCAAAGCAACGTTGACTGAATAGCCCTAAAAAGAAATAAAAAGATAAAAGCTGATTTGAATATGTGATTGCAATGATTAGCACCAAAATAATACACATACTGTATATGTAGCACTGAGCTAGGAGAAGCAGTCTTTTTGTTCACAGTTTTTGACTACTGTCTGAAATATGAATTATGGCCAAGACCTATTGTCTTTTCACTATGTCGGGACCAGAGACTAGAACTGGTGAAGTCTAGTATAGCAGGGACCTCAGTGAAAGTTTATCTCCATAGGATTTAATAGGTTAGCTGCATATTGTGTTAGCTCCCTAAGAAATATACCAGGAAAATAGCTTTACTTTCCTCAAACGATACTTGTACTTTTTGTTAGTCATCGTAGATCTTTGTTATACTTGCAATGGGACAGATTTACCACTGATGTTTTAATATTATGATTTATTGATATTTGTCTTCAAGCTGCCCAGCAGTCCTCATCTTTGATTTCTCAGTGTCGTTCCCAGACAACCATTTCAGATACTGTTCCTGTGTCATAAAAATGCCTAATATCCCTCCCCTCACATAAGTATCTCTTTCTCTACAAAAAAATCAAGGTCATCTAACCTGACAATCCTCATGTGCTTTTTTTATTTTTTAGCTTAAATTATCTCCCCACTGGATACAGAATCAGAGGAAGAAAAAGAACATCTCTCCTCTGAGCCAAGTCCCTTTGTCACCTACAACTTAGGTCCTCTTTCCACCTGCCCCAAGGGCCTTCTATGTTCATCATCTTTTTTTATAGCATATGTACTTCCTTCCAACCTTTATGCTTCTAGGAAGTTATAGGTCCCTTTTAACTTGGGAAAAACATTCCTTTGGTTCAAATATTCACTCATCAGCATTCATCCAGTAAACATTTGTTGAATACGTATGTATCACTTAGTGTTGGTTGGTTATGAGTGACAGAAATAAACATCAGTTACCTTGAACAAAGAAGGAATGTATTGAAAGGCTATGAGGTAACCCATAAAATGGGTGGGAAAGTTTAAGAATCTGGCTTTGGAGATGATGTAGGCCAGAACATCTTAGGAGAATCCAGGTGGCAAGAACTAAAGAAAAATCTCTTCTGGGATGAATCGACTGTAACCACCCTCAGATTTTCTTTCACTTTTTCCAGAGTTTAAATTCCAGGAGTGACTGTCTGGTTGGCTTGGGACACAACCCCATCCCTAGACCTGAGAAGGGTGGGAAATCTGGATTGACAGT
>NW_017731644.1:1242333-1245307 GCF_001890085.2 Hipposideros armiger | reverse complement strand
AAGGGCAGTGTAAGTAGAGCACGGCAGGTGGAAACCAGATGTAGTGACCTAGGAGTGAGTCCGAGAGAAGGAGCTTGACAGGAAATGGAGGCTACTGTGCTGAGAGGTGAAGGTGAGAAGGAACAAAGCAGATTGACTCACAGCTGGAGAGGATTGTGGAGTGAAGGCTGTGTCTTTATACACTGCAGGAGTGAAGTCAGTAGAGAGGAAAGAGGAAGGGGTGTTAGCTTGAAATAGAAGAGATGACATCCTGTGATGCTGCAGGGCAGGACATCAGAATAGGTGTGTCGGTACATGGAAACCTCCGGGTAGGAGATGAGGATGTTGCCAGAGGCTTTTATGGGCAGTCTCAGTAGCAGACCGAATGTACTTTGGAATTAAAAGAAAACTTGGGTCCCCATTTTGTTTCCAAAATCTAATAGCTGAGTGACATTTGGAAAGTTAACTACTCTGAGTCTCAGTCTCCTCACTTGTAAAATGGAGACATAAAAACATCCTACCTCAAGGGATTGTGGCAAAATTAAAACACTGAGTGTTGTCCCTGACACCTAGTAAGTCATAATGGTTTCTATCATTAATAGTAGTATAATTACTTATGAACATAGGATTAATGAGCTATGTTAAAATATGCATGCTCTCATGTTTAAGAGTAGACTCTGGAGCCAGTGAGTTCCAGCTCGGCCATGTATCACCTGAGTGACCTTGGGGATGATAATAATATCTACCTTATAGTGTTATTGCAAAGATTAAATACATTAATTCATACAAAACACTCAGTGAGAATTCTGTGTGTTAACTGTTATAAGTATTTTCATTGTTTTTTTTCAAGATCCAGAACAGCGCTCTTCAGTATACATCATTATCTCTCTTTTGTAAGGGTTGGGGTGGGGCTCAAAGTTCAGAAGAGTTAAAAGATTCACCCAGTGCCAGATAACTAGCAAATGGTAGAGTTGGATTAAAACCCAGATTCCTTATGTCTCCACATTCTATCCACTTGGCATTCACTGTGTCTTTTGGACTACTCCCTACTTTTGCCCTTTAGTACCTGTTCACCCTCAGTGGCCCTCCATTGCTCATCATCACATACTCTGTGAGTTCACATTGGCCATTAGCTTCCAGAGTCATCCTTGGTTCTAGCCCACCAGCTTTTTGTCCATGCTTTTGTGACCTGCTGCTCAAGCTCCAACTACTAACAGCCTCTGTGTGTGTGAAGGGGCGTAAGGGTAAATACAAATTTGTTTCACCCAAGGGTTGTTCTACACATGCATGATGGAGGTTGCAAATACTTCAAGAGAGAGCGAGCATGCACCATAATGCCTCCACATACCACGTGTTGCGTTGTTTCTGTGAGTGGAGTACCGAAATCTGCCCTGGTCGGTTCCAAAGCTGCTGCCCATCTGCACGTGCTCTACCTGCACATGTCTGCATTTCCATCTCATCAGCACAGCCAGTTTTACTGCAGTACGATTCAGCACGTTGGAAACACCCAGAGGCTTACCTTTCGGATCACAGTATGGATACTCGATAAAAATCTGACCTTGTTTCTGCTCTTGTAGCAAATCTGATGGGAATCTCCATTCCCAACATTATATAACACCGTGACCTTTCTTTGATGTATCGCGGTGTGGTGGACAGATGTACTTAAGCATCAACGTCCAGAGTATTTCAAACTACCCTCGCTCTTCATAACAGGGTTAGTAGAGAGAATGGGCCTTCTGTGCAGTCCAGCTTTGCCATATGAAAGAACAGGGATGAAAAAGCAGATTCTCCTTATTTAGAAATGAAGTTCTTTGGGGTCAGGTTTTATGAAATTTAAATATACTTAGATTTTACACTCAAAATGTGGTCCCACTTCATGGCCTTAAAGAGTCAAACATTAAAGACTGAAAGAAGAATTCCAATAGTATTTTAAAACAATTAAGAAGCAAAATGTCAATATTTGGACACCCTAAAAGAAAATATTTCTTTTAATGAGTGTTAATGTAATCACAGTATACCAAAGGAAGGGTTCATAGGGACCTCTGAATTCACTAATATTTTAAAGAAAGGCAGTTTTAGTTCAACTGCTGAGGAAATGTTTTATTTGACCTAGGAATAAAAAAGGTTTATATACAAATGAAATGATTTCACAATATGGGAAAGATTTGGAGAGAGGAGGAGAAAAAACAAAACCCCAAGGATCAGAAATGTTGAACAGGGAATGTGAAGGAAGAACAGAATGAGAGGAGTGAAAGGAAGAGAGTGGTCTCTGAATAGACTTTGTTTCAGATCTTTGGCTGCTTCTTCAGGCTGCAAATGGAAGCTTCTCTATGCTGTAAGGGGCTCTCACAGATAGCCCAAGACCACCTTACACGAGGGTGTGAACCTCACTAAACACAGGACGAGGGACACCACAAAATGATGGGGAAGCAGAGCAGGGGACCTGCCACATGCCAAGAGCAGAGCGGAAAGATGCACAGAGGTCACCCAGACATGGGCCACGCAGAAGGTTTCTGTGACACTCAGTTATCTCCTCAAACCCATAGGATAGGTGCTAGTTTTAAGCCGACTTTACTAACCTGGAGGCCTAGAGCCTTCGGCATGACTTCTATCACCAGTCAGGAATTTTGGTGTTCATCAATCTCAGAGGGGCTCTGGAGTGTTAACTGATGGATTAGATAGTGTGATTAAAAAGGATAAGAGCACGATACTTCTATTTTCTTGGAAAATGTGAGAGACTAGTATCATTTGTGAGAAGAAACATTGAGACAACAGGGCTTACAAAAGTGTTGACTGAAGGAGGAAACTTGAGTGGAAACTTGGGTGCCAAAAAAGTGAAGAGATGTACCAAATGTAACCAAACTGTCTAAAAAGATCTAATAAGATCATTTGCTTCCTTAGCGAATCTTTTTAAAGCACTATGTGCTAAGCACTGTGCTGGGCCCTTCATATGCAATGACAAGTCAGCTAGGCATCACCTTTGACCTCATGGAAC
>NW_017731644.1:1115866-1236953 GCF_001890085.2 Hipposideros armiger | reverse complement strand
GAGTTTAAATTCAAAGTTAAGTGTTCTAACTTAATAGCCCTATGAACATAAGGTAAATGCTCACCAAACAATGCTGCTTGTTCTTAAAATTCACCCTTGCAAAATAAAGGCACTCAACATAAGCATGCCAATTTTCTTTAAATACATTATTTTCCTCCTCTGAACTTTTTAAATAGAATAGAGGAAGAGATAATTATGAACATTTCTTGCTCCTAACTTCACAATCTTTAAAAGAAACTTTCAGCCTGTGCATCAATTATATGAGAAATTTAAACTCAAAGTAAGAATAATTCTCATTCCACCATTGATACTGTGTGTGGTTAAATTACATGAGGGGGGCGTTTAGAACACTCATTACTGTACACTGGCCTGTTTTTCAAATTCTGTTCCACAGTTTGCCAAGTTTCTCAGACGAAGCTCAAGCAGCTCTGAGAATTAACACAAATGTTAAGGCAGATTCTTAAAGTGTAAGCGTTAAGGATTAGCTCTAAACCTTACTTGGAAAAATTGCCAGAAAACTAGGGGATAACAGCATATAAACAGAAAGGAAGTTCTCTCATCACACACACATGTACTTATTTACATATATATTATATTCTTTAAAGTCTAGAGAGATTTTTACTAGAACATTAAACACTGGGAGAGTAATTTTATGGAAGAACACATCCAAATAAAGGATTGAACAACAAATAGGTTAATTCTGTAAAATACTTTACTCAGATTGTGAGGACCTGTATTGGTGTCCCTTAGAACTAGAACTGGGGGAAATTAATAGTAAATTACAGTGAGTAAGTTCTGAGGCCAAAATTTAACATCTGCTGAAGGATAGGTGTCAATTCCACGGGATGCTGGGGAAGAGGAAACCGATGGATATCTTCAGTGCTGCTTCTCTGCTTTCTCAACCCAGGAAATGCATGCAACCCCAACAGAGTGGGTGGAGAGCTAGCTTAGCCAAATAGGACTCCCAGGCCTAGATTTGTTCCATTTGGTCAGCGTAATCCTAGACCTGAGGGTATTCTCTGCATAATTACCAAATCCAAACACCACTTTGCAATGTACCCAAATACTTTCAACTTTATATGTCATACATAATAATGCGCAATTAATTTTGCTCATGAACTTTATGTAATCACTATATTTCAATATATAGTAACTTGTGTATCACATTTGTTTAGATTATTTTATAATTCTTTTAGTTGATTTCTTGAAAACATGGGACATGTGCAAAATGAAAATTGTAAATTTTTTATAACATAGTGTCAGGTATCTTATGAATGGTAAAAACATGTATAAAAATAATGAGAAAAAAATTACTCAAAAAAATGCCATGAAAGTGCTGAAAAGTTCTCAAGCGTTTATAGATAGCCTGGAATTAATGTTTGATCTGGGGACAAAAAAGCACGTCAGAAAAGATCTTTCCTAACTATGAAATTAAACTGAAGGTAATTTGAGAGCTAATATTTATGAAAAATAATACCTAAACTTTTGTTTGAATTATTGTCCTAACATAATCCTCCTCTCAGTCAAATATTATCTAAGGGTTTTAACAGAAAAATGTTCAACAATTTAAATAAACTCTATTGAGCCAGGGAGTGGGACAGGCAAACAACTCTTACACCCAGTGATCAAGAATGGTGTATTTACCTCCTGAAAGGGGTGAACGAGGTCAATTTCATGCCCATGCAAGAAGGATGCAAGATGGCAGGCAGCTGCCCCTAGTGTTGGAACTTGGATTCTCACAATTAGAGAAGACAGGTCTAGATGAGGTCACTGATTCTGGAAATCTGCCTCTCCCTCTCTTGACTGTTTTGCTAGATAAGTCCTGAGCCTGCCAGAGCCCAGGACCTAGCTGAAGCTGTCAAATAGAGAACACATATCACAAGGCATCTAAAATCCAGTGTTTTGTAGCTCGTAGGAGTAGTAAAGCTCGCTGAGCCCAACTCTTTCATTTTACAGATGGGAAACCTGAGGGCAGAAGGGATTCTGTGACTTGCCCAAGCTCACGTAAGTCACACAAAAGCCAGACTCTTGACTTCTAGCCCAGTGTATTTTCCGTGACACGACACAACACATGAGTCATCTGAAGAAAGGAGCCTAGAATTAAGAGGGTGGGGCAGCAATTGAGGAGAGATTTAGGTATGTAGCTTTGGCAGAAGGCTCCCTCTTAGACAAAGGGGCCATTCTTGAAAAAATGTCCCTAGCGTTAGCTCTCAGAAATCTAAAATACCCATTGGGATCTTTAGCCGTCAGGGTAAGAAGGTTCCCTTCTAGGGAGAGAAACAAGCTTGCCCTGGCAAGGATCCAAGCATTGCAGGTGCTCTCTGTGGGACCCCATTCCCAGAAGCTTGCTTGGCTTGTCAAAGAGAACCCTACCATACACGGGTCTCCCCAGGAACTCTGACCTGCAGTGCCTTGTAGCCGGCTAGTAAGAAGGGTGGCTTTGGGAAGGGTGGTGCCTTCTAACAGATGGCTCCCATCTGACCACCAAGTCAGAACCGCTTTTATGAAAAGGCTGCTGCTTTCCAGGGTTTCTGGCATGTGCATTCCAAACGGGATCAAGAACATCTGCAGAACTTGGAACCAAAAACACGCTGAGGTCATGGCCTCTAGGCAAGCGATCAGCAAATTGAGTCACTGAAATCTCTCTTTTATGAAGCATTAGCTGTAGGTCTGGAAACAGCACTTAGGCGAACCCATGTCAGTGGAGTTGACTTCCCTCCGCCCATTTCCCTGGGTTGGGCTTGTACTGGAGCCCAAGTTTCATATGTGAATTTTGTTTTCCAGCTAAGGAATTTAAAAGTATGAGGAAAGAGAATAGTCATGGATTCATGGAGGATGCTGAAGCAGGTGGCACAAGACCCAACCTAGAGCCCTTACAAATGTCTGTGTTGGGTATTTGGAGGGAAAATGTGGGGTGTGGGCTTCTCCCAAGAGACAGAGAGGCCTGTGGAATACCTTAATCCTTCATAGCATTTTTCGCAGTTAACAAATATCATGAAGTTGGGAATTTCTTTTTCTTGCTCCTCCTTGTATTTTCTATGCCTGGCAAGAAAGAAAAAACGCATGACAGGACACTTAATGTGTACAACATAAATTTTACTCAGAAATGGCATTTGTAGAAAAGTACCTTTACAGTTAGAATCCAAGATAGTTAGCTTGATTGAAGATAGCTCCCTACCGCCAGCACCATGTACTCACACACCAGCTATCATGTCAGCACATATTACTATGTGATTTTCTATTTTCTTGCTTTTGTTACCCTTAGATAATTAGGGACTTTATTCCATAATCCATTCACCGTGTCCTCTCATCACCTGGCATTGTACTTATTGAAAGTCCAGAAGTAATAATATTAACAAAATAATAATTGCCAATGATGATTGCAATTAAAATAATAATTAGACATGTGCAGGATTTTATATGTAGCTTACAAAGCACTTTTACATATTTTATATCATTTCAGACTTCGACTAAGCCTGTTACGTAGAGAGAGATGGTCTCCTTTGAGGAAGTTGAAAACCTCATATGGAAGCATCTGCCCATGGGCTTGTCAACTAACAATTGATGGAACTTTGATTCCAGCCTAGGTCTCCTGACTCTAAAACAGATGTTGTTTTTAACGGTCAAGGAGGATACCTAGATTTCAAAATAATGTGTTTATTAGAGCATAGACTGACCACATTTGGTAATTTTATATCATGAAAGATGGAGTTGTATACAGTCTTACCTTGAGAGTTTAAGCACAATTTAAGAGCAATAAGTTTTGTAAGTTTTTAAATAAAGAAGCTTTATAGTAGTAAAGAACGAATTCAAAAACCAAACCAAACAAACAACAACAAAAAAGCAAAGGGACTCTAAAACTTTAAGTGAGGAAATTCTTGAGTAAAAAAATTGGCTTTTCAGTCTCTATTTTTGGTGTTGCAAGCAATTATGTCTTTAGTCAGATCACTTAACTTTAATTTTTCCATCTGAAAACTGATGGAGTTGGACCAAATGGTGCCTCCTTCACTTTCTGTCTTACTGCGTTCTTGCTGGTATAACCAAAATACCACAGACTGGGTGACTTAAACAACAGACATTTATTTCTCACAGTTCTGGAGGCTTTGAAGTTCAAGATCAAGGCACCAGCAGAGTTGGTGACTGGTGAGGGTCCTGGTTCAGAGATGGCCATATTCTCCCTGTGTCATCACATAGCAGAAGGGGTAGGAAAGCTCTCTGGGAAATCTTTTATAAGGGCACTAATCTCATCCATGAGGACTCCACCTTCATGATCTAATCACCTCCCAAAGGCCCCACCTCCAAATCCCATTACATTTAGGGTTAGGACTTCAACATATGAATTTGGGGGGAGCACAGACGTTCAGTCCATAACACTTGCCATGTCAAAATTCCATGCTTCTGTGATTCTAATTACAAGGATTGGAAGGCAAGCATTCAATTATAACTATACAATGCCTAGCGCTCCTTTCTAATGGGGGTCTCCCTTCTTTTCCCACCTGACTATAGAGTTACTGAGATGCTGCTTGTTAGGACTCAACAGATGAAGTTCTCCATATACAAAATGGTTAAAAATGAGAAGGCAGGGTGTGAAAGGTCACGTTTCATCAGTCCACAATTATGGGAAAATAGAGAAACTGGGGGCGTGTTACTCAAGCATTCAAAACTCACACCCCTACAAGTGTTCTCATGCCATCTTCCACAGAGTACCCTCAGTCAAGAACATGGTCAACTACATTTGGTAAAACTGCACTGAAGATCATATTCTGAAAATAAGAGTTTTGTTAAATATACTTTTTACATCCTATTTACGCCGTTGCCTCCCCTGAGCCCCAGGACCCGAGGCTGCAGGGCTGTGTGCCACCACTTGACAGTCACTTCAAGGGCGCCCCTTCTGAGCAGGACCAGTGCTCCATTGGCAGGACGCAGTGCAAATAAATCACAGGCGGAACCTGAAACCCAATGCCATGTGAAAATGCTGCACTGTTTCAGTAACCTCACAGGACGGATTTACAGTCCTATCAAAGCATAATTTGGGAATGGAAGCCTCGGTTATTTAGGAAATGTAAGCATAACAGTGGTTCTTGTTCACTCACAGAATTTCCTAAAAGGCATCTATTTAAATCCTCTGGTGAGAGAACTCAGAACCAAGAATTAGTCCAACTATAAAAGATGAAAATAGCCTAGTGAAAATGAATTCACTGAGGGCTTATACCTCATGCGTTCAAAGCTCAACAATGTAGTGCAGGCTGGGTATGTGTGAAAGGCCCAAGAAAACTGCAGGCTGCGATATTAACACAGTCATCTTGCATGCAAAACCTTTATAACTGTAGGTTTCAAAGCAAAGTGGTTAATGCTGGGGGATCGTGTTGGATCAGTGGGAATTGCTTGCAGAGGAATAGCAGGGAGGCCACGTCACTGGAGGCTGATAACAGCTCCGGTCTGAAATCACCCAGAAAGATGTGAGCCGAGGCACCCAAATACATCAGAATCATTTTCTCTGAGTTTCAGTGTCATTTCTAAGAGTGTATGGAGTTTGTGGAAAATCAACCACTCTGTAGGGCCTTCCCTTCTCTATTAATATTTTTAGTGAGTAAAACCCAAGTACAGTAAGCATCAAAAAAAAAAAACAAAAAAAAATGATAAAGTGAACCTGGAGTGTAGCTATCAGGGACAGCCAGCCTGTAGGTGGTAATGGAAATAACAGAAGTAGCAAACAATGAGTGTTTACTGTGCCGCAGGAAGTACACCGAAATGTTATTTAATTTAGTCCTCACAGCCACCACACAGGGTAGCGATGCATGTTCCAGGTGTATAGAATTAAGGAACTGAGACTGGGAGAAAAAAAGCAGCTCAGCACGCTCTAGTACACAGGCCAGTGAGCTGAGCAGCCAGGGTTGGAACCCAGATGTGTCTGAGCTCAGGTTGCCCCTCTATCTGTGCTGGAAGGGATCTAACCAAAGGGTTGGAAACAGGACTTTTCTAGAGGAATGTGGGGAATTTACATGATAATGATGATCTCATTTCATGTGCTGATGAGTGGAATTAAATTTTAGTTTCTCTTAATAGCCCTATTTTCTTTCCTTTTCCTGCCACTGCCTTGGGGTCACCCAAAGTTTGAGATTAACCAAGGAGCGGAGGAGTTTGGATCCCAGAGCACATTTTATGTAGTGCCATTTATTCCAGACTGCTGGTGGCTCAAGAAACGTGTCATGCACTTGACATGCATTGTTGCTGTGAGTCTCGCTATGATCCAGCAAGATGGGAATGCTCCCCCTGTTACAGTTGATAAAAGTCTCTGGAAGTTTAGTAATATTCTGAACATCCTGCACTTAGTAAGTGGTGGAGCAGGGCAAGAACTGAGGGCTGCCTGACTCTGCACATCTTCCCAGAGGACTGGGCCTGTGCTTCTCATCGCTTGCTACTCATTAGAAACACCTAGGACTTCAGGTGGGGGGGGCGGGGTGGGGGGAAGCCTGGGTCCCTGCTCAGCCCAATCAATCAGAATATCAGGATGAGGAGGACCTGGGTCTCAGCATTTTCCAAAACCTCCTTGAGGGATTATAATGAGTGGTCAAAACCGAGAGCTATTGTCATATGCAGCCATTGATTGAGCTATTTTGTAGAACATAATAATCTCATAATCTCTTTTAAAAGTACAGTGGCTAAATAGTTGGGGTTTTTTATTTTTTATTTACGCTATTATGACAGATCTAATGCCTTCTTCATTGCTTTATATGCCAGGTAAATGGTATTTGATAATTGATAGAATCTAATAAATTCTTCAAGGGTTCGAATAGGCAGGAATTGTCCTGGTATGGGGGGAACATAAGAGGGGTGTCAGAAGTAAAGTGATTGGCCACCCATTCTGATGGCCGCTTCATCTCTCTGGTAGAAATAGAAATGGAATTAGTCACCATTGAATTCAGGGCTCATGTCCCCGGGAATACCAGAGTACCCAGCTCCCAGAGAGGCTTACAGAGCTTGCAGAGGACTGAGGAGAGAGGTCTCCTTGTTCTGACCTCTTGCATCAGTGAGCCCCTGCTCCTGATGTCAGCAGACACAGGTAACTCTTGTCATAGTTTTCAATATCAGTCTTCCTTCTGCAAGATGATGATCTATATGTCATGGCATGAACTCTCTTATACTCACGAGACTTATAGAATCATGGAACTAAGAGTCCTGTAGAATAAGGGTACAGAATTTCCCCCAACAACATTTGCAAGATATGTGACCGCAGAGAATCTGATGTATACAGCACGTCTTCCATATCTTCCTTCCCACCCCTGACTCCCTTTCCAACTCTTAACACATAATAAGTATAAATTGGAATGAAAACTCTGGGATGAAACTGTAAGAAGTAAGAGACCTGGTTGTGTTTTTAAAGATTCCTGGAGATGATGACCCCATGTCCCATAAAGGTGCCATGTAAAAAAGTGCCTCATGATTTGTGTTGTAATTTGGATGTTAAATTTCATTTTAGATTGGTCAATAGCCAGCAGAATGTCATTTCTCATTTTAATGATCAGTATTGTGGATTAAGTTTAAAAGCAGTATACTCAAACTGTGAAAGCTGGCTTTTTAGTAGAATTTGTGATTGAAATAATAAACAATTTTTTTCTGGGCATTAAATATGAATACAATGGAGGAAATAATAGCACTGCAGTTTTGCATACTAGTTTGATAGTGGACACCTAGCATGTGTACCTTTATTCCATCCTCCCATGCCCCTGGAAGACATTACTAATTGACCATGGTACTTTTATCCTCTTTTTTTCCCCGTTAAGCACGAGCATGGACTCAAACTTGTGACCTATGCAGTGACTACCAATAAATCAGACTTGTCACAAAAGATAAAACCCATTTTCCATATCGATGATAGCAAGTTGCAGTTTACAAATGATATCCATGCCCAGTAAAACCTCGTAAATGCCCTTTGCAAAGTTAAAAGCCGTATAAGGTATCAGGTGGTGGCGATGGCTTAAAAGATGGCAGAGCTCCTTGTACTGGTTTTGAATGATAAGGAGAAACTGCAAGCTCTCTTGTTTTTGAACGTGCTACCATGTTCCTAAATCCAGCAGGGGGAGTATCCTGCTTTTCTAGACCCTGCTTTTAACACCTGCTTAGTTTCAGTGCTGACAGTTTATTTTATAATCCCCTAAAATTGGAGGAGCCAGTTGGGAAAAGACACATTTAGGCCTTACAGGATAGGCCATCAAGGAAATTAGACCTCAGTCCCCCACAAGTCATGGAGTTTTACCTGTGACATCTCTTGCTCTTCTCTTGGATTTGGCACCAAAGCCACATACAAGTCTCACGATGTGGGCTGAAAGCGTTTTTGTTGGAAGCCCTGTTTTTATAATTGAACATGAAATCATGATCCAATTTTGTCTTGAGTCTAACTCCCCCCAACTTGTGCTGGCTAGATTTCAGCTTAGGTAATTATATCCAACTTCCCAAATTCCAACCTAGTATATATGGTTCTGTTTCTTTACTTGCCCCCATTAAATCTGTATTGGCAAGGGAAGACTGTGGCATTCCTTACAGGAACCGGCTGCCTTTTCCTGGCATGTGAAGTAATGTCCCTTTGCTAAATGGCATCATACCTGTCAGATCAGTGCACAGGTAATGGCATGCTATATAATATAATCACATGCTATGTAATACCAATCTCTTTGTTGCCCTCAAAATCGGGCCTTAATATCAGGAATTAGTGAACTATGGCCCACGGGCTAAATACAGCCTGTGATCACCTTTCTGTACAGCTCTCAAGCTAAAAATGGATTTAAAATTTTTAAAGCATTGTACAACAACAACAACAAAAAACTACACACACAAAGAAGAATATGCAACAAGCTGTATGTCACCAGCAAAGCCTAAAATGTTTCCTAACTGGCCATTTACAGAATAAGTGTGCTGAGTCCTGCTTAAGACGACCATAATCATAATAGTGGTAGAATGAATAAAAGCCACGTATAGAGCACTCGCTATGTACTCTCTTAAGTATTTTTCATGTTTTAACTCAGTTAATCTTCATACAGAGATAGTGTGGTAGGCAGGCAGCCTTTAAGAATGTTCCCCATAACCCCTACCTCTGGCATTCATGCCCTTGGTGTGACCCCTTCCCCTTAGCTATGGGTTGTGTTTAGGGACTCCCTTCTAATGAATAGTGATTTCCTTCTAATGGAATATGGCATGGGATATAGAAAATAATGATGAGATATTGTAGGCATACCTTGGAGATATTGTGGGTTGGGTTTGAGACCACCGCAATAAAGCAAGTCGTAATCTTTATGATGGTGGAGGGCCTTGCCTTTAATTTGTAAAAATTGCAACACCGGTGAAGCACAATAAAGTGAAGCACAATAAAAGAAGCTGTGTCTGTACTAAGATTAGATTACAAAAGGCTGGTTTCCTTCTTGGATTTTCTTGGGCTCTCCCTCCCTTTCTCCCTTTTCCTCTCCCCTTTCTCCCCCATTCATCTCTCCTCTTTATTCCCTCTCCCCTGCCCCTCTCCCCTCTTCCCCCCTCCTCCTCTCCCCTCCCTTTCCACTCCCCCTCCATCTGATTGATCACTATAGGAGAAGCCAGATGCCCACGTAAGGGACTGAAGCCTGATAACCCTCTGTGTGATCCACGAAGCAAATTCCTCCCTCCCTCACCCAGTTGAGCCTTCAGATGAGACCTCAGCCCCAGCCAACAACTTGACTAAAACCTTATGAGAGACCTTGAGTCAGACACTTGCAGCTAAGTTGTACCCAGATTCCTGATTCACAGAAACTGAGATAATGTTTGTTGTTTAAAGTCATTAAGTTTGGGGTAAATTGTCAGTTACCAATAGTTTAATACAGGTTCTGGTACCTGGAAAGGGGAGTATTGCTGTAACAAAGGCATAAAGTGTACGAGTGACTCTGGAACCAGGAGACTGTTAATGCAAGTTTAAAGTACCTTGAATACATTGGTCGTAGAATTTGGGGTTTTGAGAACGCTGAGGGTGAGAACTTGCAGATAAGTGAAGAATTCTGGAGGAAGGGGCATCTTTGTTATTTTGTGGTAGAAAGTTTATGAATGCTATGGCCAGAATGTATGTGGGAAATGGAAAATGTGGCTAATGAACTGGCTGATTTATAAGCAAAATGTTGAAGATGCTGCCTCATTTCTTGTTCTTGATGGTAATAAACTGGGAGGAGAGAAACAAATTGAGAGATAAACAAAAAGGAGCCTGGACTTGATGGTTTTGAAAATTCTCAGTCTCTAAAAATGGCACATGATGCTTCAATTAGGAAATGGCTTCTAAGCAAAGACCAAATACAGGGCACTGTCAGGAGAACATAATCTAAAGATGAACCTGAAAGTGAGACTGTAAACCATTTGTGAAGACTTCAGAAAGACAAACAGTAGTCGTAGTGCCTCAGTGTACTATTCAGTCCCGCAGAAAGCTCTTTCAAGAAATAAAGGGTGGACTTTGCACAGCCTCTGGATTAAACAATAGGGACTCTGGGAAGTTTAAGGCTTTGTTGTCTCTCAGCCATCTCAGCAGGAGCCCAAGGTAGAGAAGGACTGATCTGGAAGAGATTTGTAAGTGTGACTTTTGTCTAATGCAATGAACTCAATAGATGCACAAGAGGCTCACTAAGGCCTTACAGCAGTTACCTATGCAGAAACATGAAAGCTTGAACTGAGGGAACAGAGGATGAAGAAAAGCCTTTGAATCCCCAGAATCCTACTGGCAGGAGGCAGGCTGGGAGAGCTATTCAGCTGCAAATGCATGCTACCTTTCATTAATAAAAGGAAAGATGACTCAGAGAGTAGAGCCAGAAGCTGAGAGGACATAGCTGAGAGCCATGCAGAATTATTCTCAGGTCTTGAGACCTACTCACAGAACTCGCAACATTTTCCCAGCTAGATTTTAGAATTCTTAAGGTCTGGTGACTCCCTGAACCTCCCAGTTATCCCTATTCGAACAGGAATGTGTACAGTGGTTATGCTGTGCTTATCTCACCACTGTATTGTGTGTGGGTGTGGAGATGGGCACCTTCTCTCGTTTGGCAAGTCAAAAACCTACATGGGAAGAGCTGTACTCAGGAAGTGCATCTGAGGAGAACCACGTGAGCTGGACCTGATTTAGGTAACAAGATTCCGGGTTTGAATTGATACTGTCATTAGATAAAGCTTTTGGGGGCCTTGGGAAGGGGTGAGTGTGTTTTCCATCTGGACGGGACATGAATCACTGGGGGTCCGAGAGAAGATTGTGATAGGCACCTTCTAAGACAGCCCCCACGACTAGCGTTCATGTCCTTGAGTGTGAACTGGATTTAGTGACTTTTTTTTTTTAATTGGGAACAGTGTGTTTTTCCAGGACCCATCAGCTCCAAGTCAAATAGTTGTTCCAATCTAGTTGTGAAGGGTGCATCTCAGTGGCCCATGTGGGGATCGAACCAGCAACCTTGGTGTTGTGAGCACTGCGCTCTAACCACCTGAGTCAACTGGCTGCCCCTAGTGACGCATTTTTAACAATTAGACTATCTCAGAAGTGATAGGGTGTCACTTCCTATTGGAGGTTATAAAAACGATTGCTGTTTTTATCCTGAGTGCCTCCTCTTACTCTCTTTTGCATCACTGGCTCTGGGGAGACCAGCCATAGTGAAGGAGCCCTGTGTAGAGGGACGGAGGCCCGCTGATAGCCATGTGAGCGAGCTGGGAAGCAGGTCTCTCCCTTCTCCCAGGCAAGCCTTCCAATGAGTCTGTAGCCCAGGCTAACAGCTTGACTGCTGGGAGACCCTGAGCTAGAGGCTGAGTGAACTGCAGCTGGATTGCTGACAAGAAGGAATTGCGAGATCATAAATGTTTGTTGTTTTTAACTGTTAAATGTTGGGGTAATTTGTGACCTATAAATAAATAACTAGTACAGATAGGTACAATTATTATCCATGTTGTATAGAAGAAATTGAGATATAGAAACCTATCCAATGCCAGACCACTAATGAGGGATGGAGCTCAGGCCTGAACCCAGGTAGCCTGCCTCCAGGTCTGCACTTTGAATCACAAACATCATGAAGAGACTGAAGTAGATAAAAATGTACGTTTGTTAAATGAATAAACAGGGCACGTAAGGACTGAGTCCCTTTGCTGATGTGTGTACACACATGCACAGATATATTCACTGAACATTGTTAGAAAGCAGGATGCCGCCTTCTGGGAACTTCCTTTATTGCCAGGCGGTGCTAGGTACAAGCTTATATTTTTTAAATGGTCCTGTTCTTTAATGCGATACTCAGTGAAAGTCCAGGCTAGCTTTCTGCTGCAACCTGGGGATTCCTGAAACAGTCTCTGGCCAGAAGCACTCAAAATTTAGGGAGAATATGTGGGAGTAAGAAAGGTTAAAGCAATGGGACAAGTCCTATAGCAGAGTCTCACCACCCCTCGTTCATGTTTATAACATTGTACATATTATGAATAAGATGTGGATTTCAAGTTTAAGTAACTTTTTGGCACATTCAAAGGATGGTTGTTGTGAAGTGTGTCTTGCTTACAAAAGGAAGTCATTTGCAACATTAATGACTGTTGTGTTTAAAATAATACTTTTAACATATTTTAATAGAGGGCCAACCGAATGCCGCATTGGTTAGGAGTTGACTTGGGATGCCAGTTCTGAGCAGCAGGGCCCCGTTTCGGATCCCACATAGAGGGCCAGTGATGCTGTGCCCTCTACAGCTAAGATGGTGAACAACAGCTCTACCTGGAGCTGGGCTGCCGTGAGTCACCGCGGTGTAGGCTGCAGTGGGCTGGCTGGCAGCTGCCATGCACTTTCTTAAGCTGCCGTGAACCACTGTGAGCAGCCCTCCAAAGGCCAGCGAGTGACTGCCTCACCCAGGAAAAGCACAGTGATAATACGAACATGGGCCAGTGAAGTGACATCCTCCACAACTAGACTGAAGAACAAAAAGGACAGCAACTTGTCTGTTCCCCTTCCCCAATTCCCCAGCACTGTTTCCATCCCCCAATTCCCCAATAAAACCTTAAAAAATATATATATATGTATATATACACATTATTTTTAGAGCAGTTCTAGATTCACAGCAAAATTCAGCAAAAGGTACAGAGATTTCCTTATATTACCTGTTCCCCATCAGCCCCCACCCCCTCGCATATCCTCCAATTAATATCTTTTGAAAATGAAGTTGCATCACCAAGTTCCCCCTAAAAAAATCTCCAATGGTATCATCATATTTAAATAATTCAGCCAGTTCACCAGGCATTAATATGCCAGGGACACATGTATTCTCTTTGGTTCCAGGACTATAATAAACTGCTAGGTGATAACTTGAATTTGAAGAATTTAACACTTTTAATTTTCACATTCTGTGTATTTCCTTTTTTTTGTACAAAATGCCACCAAGAGTCCAAGATTTTGTAGACACAGCTCAATAGATAGTTACACAGCTCCCGTTTACTTCTCTTCTTCTGAGGGCTTAAGGTTGGGGTGACAGGATTCTGGGTGGGAGCCGGGGACGTGACTTCCAGCTAGGGGAGGCTGCTCCTGTCAGACTTAAGTGTTGTATTACAGGCATCTGTCCGTCCTCCGCTTGCTTTCCTGGATTCCTTCAAATAAGTGTAGAATGGACCTCTCGAGATGTGCATCCAGCTCATTGTCACTCCTGAGACATTTTGTTTGCATGCCGACCAGCGACTGGTGAAAGAATGGGCAAAGAAAGCACCAGTGACTTTGAAACTCATTTGCACTGTCACTTTTTCAAAGCCATGATTATATGAAGGAGAAAGATGCAGATGGGCCTGGCAGTGTAACTTTGGCCCCAGCTTTTCTCAGAATGCCCAGTTCTCAGGGGATCGGTTCCGTGACACGCAAAAGGAGGTCTGTGCATTAGGAGTGTCCACATGACCGTCAAGCTTATTAAAAATACAAATGCTCAAACCCCACTCAGATATAATGACGCAGGATCTCTGGGGCTGGGCCCAGCAAGCTGCGCTTTAACAGGTGGCTCTTCAACACACCAGAGTTTGAGAAGCAAACTTGTGCGTCTGGACTATAGTTTTGATTAACCTTGCCACAGTTTTCTGAACTCTGAAATATACACGTTAAGCTCTTCTGGCAAGCATTCCTTTGTTCACAGTAAATTTTTACCTTAACACCTCATTTTTTTCTCCTGTGTAGTAGTGATATTTAAGATGTGGTTTGCAAGACATCACTTAAAAAGGGGGAAAACTCCTTAACCAGTCGATGCTCATATAACTCTTATTTTTCCCTGTGGACCCTCCCATAATTTTTGGCTGCCTAGAGATTAATTTTTCTTTTCACTTAAACAATGCTGTCAACATTACTAATTGTAATCAGAATTCAAATTTGTCGTCAGAAGTGAAATATCTATCCTTAAATCCCTTCTTTACAAAACAAGTGATTGTTGTCATGGTTCCATGGGACAAGCGTAAACTTTCTGTACCATTAGAAAACAGTTATTAGCAAGTTCTAATAACTGTTTATGATAGATAAAAAGTTATTTAGTTATATAACTTCTCAGACAATGCTATTCAAAAGAATATAGATATCTCTTAATCTCTCTGGGGGTCTTCTCATTAATTGTCAGTTGAGCTGTGCCAGGAAATTATTCCGCCATTTATATCTATTTTAAGCTTATTGCAGATGTGGAGCCTCATGTCAAGGCTGGAACAGCCTTAATCTTTTCTGTCTCTTCAGAACAAGAAGATAATAAACATTTCTGACAAACTGTAATCAGGAACTGGCCTGGTAGTTAATGAACAGGTCAGAGGTGGCCATCAGGGATGTTTCTGAAGAATGTTCATAACGAAAGCGTTTGGCTCAGACCCACATCCCCATAAAAGTGGTGATAAAAGGCTTTTTTTTGGGGGGGGGCAATGGGGGGGAGCAGGATTCTACATGGCCTCTAAGAGTCATAGTATGCACTTTTCTCTCGTTTTTCTCTCCTAATATTTCAGTGGATTTGGGACATGTCTAAACCACCTAGCCTTCCCTAATCTCCACCTTGGAGAAGTAGGTTTGGTTTAGCACCTAATCTGTGGCCCTGCAGGAAAGACCACCATAAACTAGAAGAACAGAATCTGAGGTTGAATTGGGATTTGGGTGCTACCTACACCTCAGAGTGACCTTAGGGAAGCCTTAGATACCTGAGGAGCTGGCTGGGAGAGCTGCAGTACTTAGGCCCCAGTAGGAGGCAAGCACGTTTCTCCTATGTTGTCCTCTCTTTAGCAGTCCCATTACTGATCACTGATGCTCTGTTCTTTAACAGAGGCAGATGCCTCTAACATCTTTTCTTCCAACGGCCACCATATCCTCCCTCCTAGCTGATGGAAGAAGGGAGGTCTTCAATCCTGCAATGATCCCTGCCCTTATGTACTTCCTCCAGAATGTAGCATAAATATAATAAACCTGAATGTTACTTTTTAGTTGAAGAAAATGTGTGATTAAGTCTGATATGTGCTTACTCTGATTTTCATGTATGTCATACAAGGCTTGTGAATTTTAAGTATATTACATGGCAACAAACACTCATTCACTAAGGGACACCATAACGCAAAAGCAATTTCTACAAAGCTAACAGACTTTATAACCAAAATATGCACAAAAGCATGATTTATATACCTGATAAAATATCCCCCACTGTGAACATGAACCAGAATCGTCTCCTCTATTAATATTTACTCTGAGAATATTTATTGAGCACCTACTGTTTGACCATTTTGATTCCCGGACTACCATGCATGATTTGGTCCCTGTTCTCTTGGGTAGGTAAAAATAGATCAAAGTCACCAGCTCACATTCTCCCTCCCCAGACTCTTCTCCTTCCCTCTGTTCCCTCCTCTGGTCCTCCTTCCCTCGGTCTCCCTCTCCCTGTGTCCTTAACATTTTTTCCTGTGACTTAGTTGGTAGTATAACAGGTTTGGAAGTCATTCTAAAGTGGCTGCTTCCTTTTTTTTCTTTTTAATTTTTTTATTGGGGAACAGTGTGTCCTCCCAGGACCCATCAGCTCCAAGTCGAGTAGTTGTTTCAATCTAGTTGTGGAGGGTGCAGCTCAGTGGCCCATGTGGGGATCAAACTGGCAAACTTGGTATATGGGCACCGGGCTTCAACCAGCTGAGCCAACCAGCTACCCCAAGTGGCAGTTTCCTGAAAGTCCTTCTTCCATTCCTGGATTTCTAGATCTCTATGTCAGGATAATTCATTATGTATTTAAATTAGCAATTTGCCTAGGACAGTGGCTCCCAAATTGTGGGATGCATTAGAATTCCTGGAGGCCTTGTTAAAACACATACTGCTGAGTCCCGCTCCCAGAATACCTCAGTTAGTGGGCCTGGGGAGGGGCTCAAGAATTTGCATTTCTAATAAGTTTCCAGCCCATGCTAATGGTCCTGGGGCCACACTTTGTGAACCACTGACTTAGCACATTGTTTTAGAGGCTAATGTTTGCTAATGTCTCTTTCTTTGTGGAATAATTTAAAAAGAAAAACTTGTGGTAGAATATTTTTTGGGGTAAATGACCAGGTGGGTTTAAGAACCCCAGGATTGTCCAGTTTCTCCAGACTTCTCTTAATCTCCAGGAAATGCACTGCATCAGGCTCATTAACACTTACATTTATATTCCTGTTGAGGGAGCCAAAATGGTGGTTGTCTTTGGGATTAATTCCTATGGCATATATCACCTTCCCAGATTTTTCCTGCTGGGTGGATTGTGGCCATCTGTACACAATATTCCAGTTGAGAGGACACCTGGGTACATTTTCCTGTTTTTTTCTGTTTTTTTGTTTTGCATAAAAATTCCAAATAACTGCTCTTATGTCTCTTCAAAGACTATTTTAATCATTTGCACTGAAAGCAAACATGAAATTTCCTAAACAATCTGGACATTCAAACATGTAGTAACATAGAGACTTCAGGAGAACATAGTTTGATAAAATTTAATTTTTAAGAATCTCAATGTATTAAAATGTGATGTTCAGAAAGAAAAATAAAAATATTTACTTTAAAAAATATGGAGATATTACATTAAAATACTTTTTTCTTTGTAAGTCTTTATTTGAAGATCTTCCCTCTCACCCTTTCCTGTCTGTTTTAAATTATCACTTTGTGTCTGGTTTAGACCTTAAATTGATCAAATAGTTTATAGGTTATTGTTTAATTATTTATTATTGGTAAAAGTGGAGTGATAATGTTATGTCTTGATAATTGTATATGTTTTATAATTTCTATGATCATTTAATTTTGCTAAAATTAAAAGAAAATCAATGCTTTAAAATTGTACCAATACAATTCTTTCCTTATTCCTGACCCTGGTAGCCTGTGATAAGGTCCCCGTTTGACCTCCCCATAAAGGGAAATCATTAATTACTTTTCAAAATCAGTGAATAATATTCTTTCAGATTGAATTAGCTGTATTCTTCTCATGAGCTGTGTAGGACATGGTTTGGTAGCAAGATAGGTTCATTCTTATGGCACCACTTTAATGATAAAAAATCACTTACTAAAGTTTACTAAGTGCTCTAAATGTAATTTGGGCATGTACTTGCCACTTCTTCCAAAGCTCCTTTAGTTATCCAAAGTCTGCTTCATATACGGGGCGAGGCGGGAGGTGGAGGTCAGGGGGAGAAGGTTTTAAGGAATACCTCCCTATCCTGTCTGTTTCCTAGACACAAGACTAAAAGTATGACTCTAATGGTAAACACCTACTGAAATAGACATAGAAACAACCTCTCAACATGGTGTGTCCCAGGCTTGAACTTTGAGACAACCTTAGTTCCATCTTTCTAATGTAATAGCAAACATCTACCATTTGCCCGCCCCCACCCGGCATAGCTATTAGCCTAAGTTCTTTTAAGGGGAGAGACAATTTTACACATGTTTATATCCCCCATGTAACATAACACAGGAGGTGTTCAATTTGTTTTTATTGGTTATTTTCTTCCTTTCACTGTAACACACATTATCATAAAGTCCTCCTCTCTAACTCATGTTTTATCTATATTCTCCTTGCCTTTCCTTTTTCAGAGTAAGAGGCTAGAAATCAAAGCTAACAACAGCTCTTATAGAATCTGGTTCTATTATTTCTCTCATGTTGCCTGTAAACACATTTTTCTCTTTCCCTCCTTGAGACAAGCACAGAAACTTCTCATTGAATCCCTGACCGTTTCAGGTAACTCTCTTCTTTCCCACCCATTTTATTTTACTACCAACCTTCTGCAGAAAACAGCCTCCACTTTCTTACTCCCTGACCCCTTGCACCTTGCACCTGAACATGACTCCTCTTTTTAAACCATATTCTTGACTTGCTCATTCCCAACTGGACCCTCTTAAGCCACCTCTTGCCTTTCTCCAAACTCTCCTCTCTTGGCTATTTGGCCTAGGGCCATCTTGATTCTCCTCCTATCTCTGTTGACCTTTCAGTCTCTGATTTTATTGTCACCTCCTTATTATTTAAATTTGGATATGGTTCAAGCTTCTGCCTCCCATGGTTCAAGCTTTTGCCTTGATATATTTCTGCTGTTTCTTTATGCTCTCTTTCTTCTGTTCGTTTCTGTTAAGTCCCATGATTCAACTTTCACTTTTGTACCAATAACTCTTACGTCTTTATCTCAGTCCCAAAATTTTCTACCAAGCTCCTGTTCGGTATTTCTATCTGGCTCATAGAAATATCCATTTGGGTTTGTCAGCAGGATTTTAACTTGAGCATATATAAACATAACCTCATCATTTTCTTTCCCTTCTCTCTTCACTTCTGCTTCGTTATACATCTATGAATAAAGTCATCATTCTTTGAGTGACCTCAGCTCAAAACTTTAGTACCATTTTTGACAATTTCCTGTACTTCAGCCAAATTATCAAGTCCTGGTAGTTCTTCCTTTGTCACTCATGCCTTCATTTTCACTCCTACTCTCTCTGCCCTGGCTTACTCCCTCCTTAATTCATACTTTAACTGTTGCTACCAAGATTACATAAGTGGTTTTGTTTCTATTTTTCTCTATTTTATATTCATTTGAACCATTTTGAAGATTTTGCCAGTTTTATTTTTTATTTTATTTTTTTTAAAGATTTTATTGGGGAATTGGGGGATGGGAACAGCACTGGGGAATCGGGGAAGGGGAACAGACAAGTTGCTGTCCTTTTGTTCTTCAGTCTAGTTGTGGAGGACGTCACTTCACTGTCCCATGTTGGTATTATCATTGCGCTTTTCTTGGGTGAGTCAGTCGCTCGCTGGCCATTGGACGGCTGCTCACGGTGGCTCATGGCAGCTCACAAAAGTGCACACCAGCTGCCAGCTAGCCTCACTGCAGGTTGAGCTGTTGTTCACTATCTGAGCTGTAAGAGGGCGCAGCGTCACTGGCCCTCATGTGGGATCCAAACCTGGGCCCTGCTTCTCAGAGCTGGTGTCTGAAGCCAACTCTTAACCAACGTGCCACTTGGCTGGCCTGCCAGTCTTATTTTTATAAAATAACATAAAAGTTGGGTTCTTTGTTGCTCTGAAAACCTTAGTCTCTAAAGACCTTTGCCCAAATGGCCACCTTCTCAGTGATGTCTGCTTTGGTCATCTTATTTAAAATCACAACCTCTTTTTCTTGGGCAATCCCATTATCCTTCACCCTGTTCTGATTCCCCTCACCCTCCCCCCCACAATACTTCCCACTCTCTAACATTTCTTATAGTTTACTTGTTTATTTTGCTTCTTGTCTGCTATCCCCACTAATATTTAAGCTCTATAAGGATGAGGGTTATTGACTGTATTATTATTATGATGCATCCAGAATGATGTCTGACATTCAGCAGGTGCTCAGTAATTAAGGAAGAAATTGACTTATTCAACAAATAATTTTTGTCACACGAAGTACATGCTAAGAACTGTGCTAATTATGGGAACGTGGAAAGCAAAACAGACTTGGTCCTTGCCTTCGCCTACTTTATAATCTAGTCAGCAAAACCTACACCAGCATTACAATGAGATGAGTGCTTTGCTCTGAGAACACTGAGCTACTCAAGGGACCTTATATAGGAGGTAGTGAATGCTTCCCTGGATAAATGTTGACCAAGCTGTGACCTGAGGATGATTAGTAATTGACCAAGTAAAGAAGGACAAAGGGAAAAGACCTATTTCAGGCATCGCTGAAAACATTACTAGTTCAGGGAATTACAAGGAGCAAATATCTGGACTATGGAAAGTGGGAAGAAGGCTGGCGCTAGAAAGAGAAGTAAATTGTTGGAGAAGTCTTTTTAATCCTTCTAAGGAGTTTTCACTTTCCGCAAGGGCCAGTGGGCTCTCAGTACATACGCCATTACCCCCATGTAATAGAATGCATTTCAGAATATGAACGTCTTCCAGTTGACCTTCCTCATCAGTGGATTGGAAGAATACTTTGTGAAGAAGCATGCACTTGGTCAAAGTCATCCTGGGTATAATTTCACTCTTTCATTTTTAGTGTTCATGGCTGTAGAGCAGCCACAGTTCTAACCATGGTATGTTTGGTTTGGCATCAGCTGACAGCTTGTTGTTTAAATAATAATCACATCTTGCTTAAAACAGCATAGCACAATTTAATGTAATTCTCTAGAGTAATCAGATCAGTGACACATATTGGGAAAGGAAAGAAAATAGTTTTAGGAGGTATCAAATATCTTTATTGGTAAAGGTTTACTGTGATATAGGTCTCCTCTAATTAATTGTGTTAAAATGCTGCATTCAGTACATAGGCCAAAGCCCAGACCACATTATTGACATAGGTAGAGGTTTGCTCGAAACTTTCTCTTATTGCTTTCCTTTTAGTCCCCCTCTCTTGTTTCAGAATTACCTTATGAACATCTTAGTATCCTTCTGCGACTTTCTGGTTTCCTAGAGGGGCACTCAACCCTCTTATTACAAGTTGCTGCTGGCTGTTCACCTGAGCAGTCTGTACTCTCTACCATTGAGAACCCCACAACTTACCTCGCCTCTGTCCTATCTTGTGGGCCATCTTAGGTGATTTAACTACAGTTGACCCTTAAAGAACTTGGGGCGTTAGAGGTGCCAATTTCCCTCACAGTAGAAAATCTATAACTTGTCAGCCTTCCATATAAGTGGATTCCCAACCACCAGCTGACCCTTTAACAACCAGTTTGAACTGTGCAGGGCAATTAAACTGAGAGGGTCAATTGAAAAAAATCTGCGTATAAGTAGTCCTTCCAAGTTCAAACCCCTGTTGTTCAAGGGTCAACTCTAATCTCTAATAATTGTTCATTCATTCTGATGCCTTTATGATTGTTACACCTTTGGGAGTATTTGCATTGTAAATGAGGGAAGATATGGTAAATCAATTTGTACCATGAAATTTCAGGCTTCAGCGTGGCTGAGTTGGGTAAATCTTGTTTCTAAGGGAAAAATAAGAATATAGAATGTGACTTTAATTTGATCCTCGCATGTCTGGTACTTGGTCTATCTCTGAGACCTGTCAGTTTCCAGGACTCTATCTAGATTATAAAATGTCACAAGAGCTTTGCTGTCTCCTGAGTGTTGGTGGCAGGCTGCTCTTTTGGGCGAGGGTGGGGGAACTGCCCAGTTGTGTAAGAGCAAAAACATCAGTGTTAAAAGTGGACCAGCTCTGGTTCCTACAATCACAGAAATTGGTACGTGGCCTAACTTCTTGGAGGCTTCTTTATTTTTCCTTCTTTTATACAATGTACTTCTTCTTTCCACAGAGTATTAATTAAGCATTAAATGATCATCAAAGTGTTTCAAAACTATGAAGTGGATGCAAATAGGAGATGGTATCTATGCTTTCTTTTAGAGTTCCAAAGATTTTGTTTGTATAAGATTTAGGGTGGCTGCACAAATGAAGACTTCCAGCCTAGTGCAACTCAAATACTGAAACATATATAATAAAATTTTAAAGGCTTATGTTTTTATTTATTTAACTGGAACTCATAGTTAGAGCTTCTTACTTGACTGAAGGAAAAATGTTTCATATAAGAGAAATAGATTCTCTCCAAATAGAATGTGCAGAAGTAGCATCTGAAGCCTTATTATAGAAACAAAACAAATGGTGCACAATTGAAATAGGCATGTTCTCTAGGAAAAAATGTCCCTAGCAGGCCTCAAACCCCTGCCTCTCCTTTTGGATTTGTCTAGCCTGGCATATATACCAAGATTCTGAAGTATTTTAGGGTGATGCAATCTTGCAATCTTTTATTTTAGTGATCATGATATGTGAAATAAAAGCGCATTTGGGAGAGTGTGATTCAAAACGTGGCCCAACAAGAGGTCATATCCATGAGTGTCAGTGACCCAGCCTGGCCCAGCTCCTGGGTTGCCACCCTCATGGTCTTAACTCTGCCTATTCATCACTGGATGTGTCAGCCACACCTCTGTCATCAGGTAGACCATGTGGCCATGCTACTTGCCCATGTGAGCTTTGGTTGTTCATTCCAGGGTGGCTATTAATGGGACAGCAGCTTGAGAACATTTCAGAGTGGCATTTTTGGCTGTTGCCCTTCTCTGGGCCTCAGGGGATCTTAGAATAGTCCATTCTCCGTACACTCCAAAGCCAAAACCAAAATCAAAACCAAAACTATTCCTGCCAGCATTTCAATTAATTAGGAAATCAAGAAGGCCTTAATCTCCCTGAAAGATCAGCTTGGAGTTTTTTTTTTTTAAAGTCTGATTTCAAAAGTATTAAACACATTGGTAATCATAATAGCTTTAAACCTGATGGCAATTTAATATTTTATCTTAACGTGTTACTTTTATATTTGATATCTTGCCTACAGGATTTCAAAGGGGAACAGAGTGATGACAGAGAACAGAGAAGTCAGCTGGATGATGTAGCATGCCCTAAGGGAAGGAGAACTGGCTTAGAGTCTACCTGACCTGGGTTTGAATCCCAGCTCTGCTAGTTCCTAGCTTTCTGACTTTAAAAAGTTACTCCTAACTTTTCACATGAAGCTTTAGAGAGGATTGATAAATAAGGAACATAAAGGACCCAACAATAAGGTGCAGAATCCATGTTAGTTCCATTTTTCCATGGGAATAAAGATGTTATGGAGAGACCATTGGCTAAAACGTACTGGTACCAGAACTCACACAGGTAGCTGAAGGTCAGATTTCTGATGGCAGTTACCAATGACAAAGCTATGAGCACATAAGTAAGGTAAAGATTGGATGGACCATCTGGTGTAAAACCCATGAACTTCTCTTCATAGGAATAGCAAAGCACTAACCCTCAAGTCTAGCCAGATACTTGAGAAAATAAAATGGAATCCTAGGGCCTCAGGGAGAACAGCAACAAGGAGAAGCTAACACCAGCTGAGAAAGAACTTCACAGAAAAAAAATATGATACTAAATTGTCTGGGTCATCATTTTAGGATAAGTGTGTTGCTAGACTCAACAGAATAGTTATCATGTGCCATTAAGAGACGGCTGAACTGTGTTTGGTATATTTATTTTATAATGTAATACCATTAAGACTTGGACACATAAATAGTTACATTTATTTTTCTGGAAAATGTCACCATGTGGAATATCACATTGACAGACTAATGAGATTTTACTATATTTTATTTTGTCTTAATGACAAATAATGTTTTCCTATAGGTTATTAAAAAAATAGAATCCCTCCCTCAAAGAATCATAGTCAGTCAGGAGAGTCTTCCAGTAATTTTTCTGGGCTCAAGAGTTACCATGAGTGTGTTATTATTTTATGAACACTCCTTGTTATGAGATGGAGTTTCTTTCTGTAGAACAAGCATTTCTCACAAGGAGCTTTCCTCCTTACAGTAAGTTGAGCGAGCTAACTTAGTATCCAAGGCCGTCACTGGTGGGAATTTAAAAAATTTATGCTGGGAAAACTGTCAAGTTAACCCTATGGAGACACGCACACATAAACACCTAGAAAAAAATCTTGATTATTTCATCCCATTTCTCTTAATGACTGCTATAGATCAAATGGTGTTGTTAAAATTAAGATTTTGGGATGCCTGTTTTTTAAAATAATTAACTTTATTCTTGAGTGAGGATAAAGATTAGGGAAAGAAGGAAGGTTGGTTCTGAAGATGTCTGTGTATTTAACCGGCTGATCAGATGTTTGAACTTGACTTTTCTCTCTTCTTGGCACGTGAAAATGGGCCATTTTCCTTTTTAGGCATATACTGCTATATATCGTTATGACAAAATATATATGTAAAGGGTAGGGTTTTCATATGCCCTATTTCCCCAGGGCAGTCCTGATTTATGCCTTATGTCTTGGCATGTTGTCTGATTTAGAATGTATCCAGTTTTTATGTTATTTGTTAACTAAGTGTTATTAATGTTACAGTAAACATAAACCAGGTTGGGTTCTACCACAGTCTCATTTAGCAGTGCATGAGATGCATTTGCAGGAAACAAGAGTTCTCTCTTTCAGTTGTGATGAACTCTGAGACAACTAGTAATGTTGACTTCTTGTTTTTTCCCCCAGTCTTTTCACAAGGTAAGTCACACCTCCCTTTCAATGACAGCATGCTCCCTGATAAAACAAGCCCTCGTGGACAGGAGCAGATAGGGAATGCTGACTGCTTCAGGTCTAAAGTTGTGGTACAAGAAGTTCTTGATGGTACTCTCCCTGCTGGCGGTTTGGTTTTCCAGCTAATTGTGCTGAGGCCCAGGCATGAAAATGCATAAACCCTTCAGGCCCCGGGTATGCCGGGCCAGTGGGAAATAGAGTAATTATGCATTAGGAGTACATGAAATATGTGTGGGAAATAGAGGTTGAGCAGTCCCGTCATGGTGCATAGAGGGAGAAATCGGAATACTATAATGATTCTGTCATTTACTGTATGGTACAAATCTATTTGTTTTACGCAGGTAGTCAGAATTATTTCAGAGTTAGCAGAAAAACTTTGTACAACCTGAATAGCTCCTTATTTCAACTCTTATTTGGTTTATGTTTCTTTGTGGAAACCAGGTAAAATGGAAAATTAATTTGGGGGAGATGCGATTCATGCAAGTCTAAAGATGTAATTTCCACATAATCGGGTGAAAAAGGAGTGCCGATAAGATATCCCGAAAGTCTGAGGTTCAGTTCAAGTTAGCGTTTGTGCTATTGTTTTACAACACTTGTTTAAACATGTTTCAATAAACTCATTGGCCCCAATGAGTTTTAAGTGTAGTGTAATGAAAGTGTCCATTTCTCAAGCAATTGATAATGAATGGGAAACAAGTAGAAAATGCTTATCAATGTTTACTATCCACTAGTGGGGCTGTAAGTGATTGATATCATAACCACATGAAAACCAAAGACACAAATTTGCTGAAGGAGTATCAGAAGCTATTTCAGAAATTGTTAGTTATATTAAGAAGACTGTATACATGAAGATTTAACACACAGAACTGCAGTAAGTGCTTTTATCATCAGTCTGTGAAGGCTGCATTTTCATTTAGAATAAATGGCTGCTTTCCTGAATTAGCTCATTCATTTCAAATTTTCTTCTGCAAAAAGTGAAGCAAGAAGAGTTGTTAATGCGTTCATTCCATCAACAGGGGAAGAGTTTTACAAATATTAAATGGTACAAATTTGATATCAGTGTTATCAGCTGCTTCAATTAGAAAAATCAATTAAGCTAATTCCAGCAATGGTTTGATTATTTTTATTCAATTTATGTAATAGAGGTAAATATTTGGAAGTTAATTCTGTTGACAATGAGACACTTGACACTATTGTAAATGCTTTTCTACTCCAGTTAAAAACATAAACATAATGATGAGATTATTTATTTTTGCCATAATAATATAATTACACATGTTGGTGGAAGTCTGAATCATCCTCAAAATAACCTTTTTAAAATCAGAAGCCTATGGAGCAAAAATTACTTGGAATTGGTGGGGTGTACATATTATTTGTAATGATATCCAAACAAGCTGTTATTCTACCAATTGTGATACTCTGCCAATTGATATGGAAATTGTAACTTTCAAAATTTATAAATATTTTGTACATACAGAGTTAGAATAACTGATGTACAAAGTCAACTAATGTTGAATATAAAAGTAGAACAAAACACTTCACCATAGTAGTACATGCTTTCTCTCCTTGCTGTCCACCAATCAGATTTTAGGAATGTTTGAAACTTTGAAGAACCTCTCTGCATATCAACTTTAGTGTCCTCTAATCACACTGGAATTTTTTGTAATGGAGTACTCTAAATTTTGGTTATATTTTGTTGAAAACCAGTTGAGTGAAGTCTTTGATCAAATTATTCAATACATGAAATGCCAATTACTTTTTTTTTACCTTTAAAGCTTTCAGTGAATTGCCCTTATTTAAGTTTGTGTTTCTTTCTTGAAACCAGCTGAAATGGAAAGTTGTATTTTGGGGAGATTATACTCATGAGATCCCAGAATTATAGCCTCTACTTACTTGTCAAAGGGAGTGCCCAATAGGATATCCTTAAAAGTTTTGTAGTTCAATTTATGTTGTGACTAATATGTAGTACCAAAGGATGAGATTGTGAGGTAACATCTTTCCAAGTTTATTGTGGTAAAGATCTCCTTAACCCTAGAAATCAGTCAACCAGGGGGGAAAAAAACAAACAAAAAAACCCAAAAAACAAAAACCTCACAGGGAACCCGCATACATCTTTTGTAGTAAGGAGTGATTGAAGCCGACATTCATAGCAGGGTAATTAAATGAGAATTCCTCCCGTGTAACAAAAAGTTGGGGAAAAGAAAGTTCCAAAACAAGGACTTGTACAGTCTTGAAAACCTGAGAGCCTGAAACTGTGTGATATTGGCCAGTCTGTTCAAACATCCCATGTATCAAAATTACCTGGGACACTTAAAATAGTATATGTCTATATGTTCCCCTAAGAAAGACTGGATCTGAATTTTTGTCAGTCGGATGTATATATGTTTTTAAGTGTTTCTAAGGTGATTTCTTTTCCCCACCAGGATTAGGAGCTGCTAGGCCAGGATACCCTCAAGCAATAGGAAGCTGCTGCAGTGTTGGTTACACGGGGTGGGGGGGGACCCCTGGGAAAGTAGTAGAGTTCCTTCTAAAAAAAAAATGTGTATAGATTTTTGGGATATTTAGAACCAGAGAGACTTTCTAGACTAATTAGACAGTTCAAGTTATTTTACTTCTTGTACTAGAGCAAGCAAAAGATAATTTGGATGTGTAAGAATAATTTCAGATTTTAGTGAATTCTCCTAAATTATACATTAGGATGATAGCTAAGAGAGGAATATAATTTAGCAATGGTGAACAACTTTACTGGCACCAGTATTAAGTAACCTGAAGGCCACCCTCTTCATTCATCCCCTTTTTTTCAGTCTCTAGTGAATTTTTACAACTCTGTGATGCCTATCCTCATGTATGTGCCCCCACCCACCTAGTAACTTACTATCATTTCCTCCTTTTGTCACCCTGGGGAACCATTGTTATCATCATGACCACCAACAAATATTTATAAGACACCTGCTATGTGTAGGCTATTGCACGAGGTATAAAAATAGGTCTCAGTCATTTCCTGTAGAGATTGGACTTTGATCTAGTTTGGGACAGAGGGCATTTACCAAGATCAAGTGCCAAGTGGCTAGGGACCAAGCAAATGGTCAGAAAAAAGGATTGCAAATGACTAGGCTGGTGCTATATGGAGTAGCTAGGTCTCAGGTTGGGTCTTGAAGGAAATATCAGGACTTATGTTGATAGAAGTGAAGAGGGTATTCAGCAAAGACCCAGAGGCATGGTTTCCCGTGAAACAAGGAATAGACCATGTGTTGGGATGGTTTGGTGGTTTTCTTAAGGACAGGGTTTGAGAGAGAGAGAGAGAGAGAGAGAGTTAGAACTAGGCTTTATAGCTTTTGACCTGTGTTTTGATGCAGAGAGTTTAAGGTGGAGGACAATATTAATCATTTATCCAGCAGGTTGGATTGGCTTTTTATTTCTCCACCACTTCCTTTAGCATCTTATTACCAAGTAGCAAAAAGGTTAGAAGACAGGTAATATGGATAATTCGAATTCAAACTGCCAAGCCCAGTCAGGATGTTCACCAATCTTTCTCCTAGTTCTAGAATCATAGAACCAGAGCATGTAAGGGGCTTCTAAATTCAATACCTTCATTTTACATTCTCTTTATTTATCCAAGTCAACTCAGAAAGTTATTAGCAGAGTCATGCCTGGAATAGAGATCACCTGGCCCCCATTTTGAAGCTTTTTCCTCTGCAAAGTGTGGCTTTCCTCAACTATGCAATATTAGAAAGTTTTATTCTTCTTTCAATTGCCAAATTGTGACCAGTTTGAAAGGTTCCAACTCATTTTTTCTCATTGGATTTATCTCTTGATATTGAACGTAATGCAGTGGAGAGAGAAGGGAAGGACTGTGTTGTGACATGGGATCCTGGGTTCCACTGCAGGCTCTGCCTTCTGCTAGCTTTCAATACCTTAGGTGAGCCCTAAGAGCCACAGAGCCTCTCTAGGCCTCATCAGCAAAGAAAAGAGATGATAGTAGAAGGGCACTAAAATACTGTGAGTCTTTATTTGCTCTGAATTTAATATTTTTTTCATGTTGGAAGTGTCATTTGCCAGAAAGTTGAGCTGTGTCACAAATGAGTATACATAGTTTGAAAATTGCAAGATTTAGTCTCTTGCTGAATGTACTCTGATGTGGTGGGTTTTTCTACTCCTTGTCAAGTATTTCTTCAGTCAGCAGTTGGAGTTGGCATAAATGAATGGGGCACCAATGAGCGTGGCTCTGAAGCCTTAGCACAAAGAAAGTGATTTTGCCTTCTTTTGCTGACTGTAGGCAAATTCAGCAAGAAAGAAAAAATCTGCAGAGATGGTTTTGACTAAAACTTGGCATTTTGCTTTAAGTTGGTCCACAAAGATGCCCATTCATGATCAATGAATGCTTATTAAATGAAATGAATGGGCAGTTCCAGAGAGAATTTCATTGCCCAAATACAAAAGCACTGCCCTTCCATAGAAATTCTCACGTATAGTGATAGGTGGTAGCTTTTTTTCAGTGAATTTAACTCTATTTTACCCTCATACATTGTAGTCATCATTTTCTATGGATTAGGTTATCTGGCTTTTTCTAAAATCTTGAATTATTTTCTTGAAGTTGCACGGCCCTTTCCCACCCTAGGTCCTGACACTGGGCTGGCACCTTTATATTGTGTGTGATAGTGACATAGGTAAGTTCAAATATGTTAACATTTCCATCTCAATCAATAATTTTGGAGAAGAGACAAAGAAAAAGGGGAGATAGAGATATTTGAGATGTCATTTGTAATTGAAATGCAGAGTACTAAAATCTAAGGGGGGAATATCTTTATAGCCATCGTGGAGAGAATCATCTTTTTCCTGGATGATGATACCTGGATAATTATTTCTTAATGTTGAAATCCATCAAAACAAAACCACAGTGGTTTTTAATGAAATGACAAGTTGAGGCTAAATTATAGGAGGTGCATATCATAAAGGAAATGTACTAGTTAAGAGAAAGTTTTGGCTGCTATAATGAAGAGACTCAAACAATAATGGTTTAAATAAGAGAACAATTTATTTGTCTTACATAACAGTTAGCTAGATGGTTCCAGACTTCTGTGGTGGCCCCACCATCTTTTCTAGCTTGTTGATCTGGGATCCTCAAGGAATGACTTCCATCTACTAGTTCAAGGTGTTCTTTCCCACTGTGGCCATCCTATACACACTTCCATCAGCAGGAGGAAGAAAAGGAGGCAGGCAAGCTCTTTCCTGTTAAGGACCTGACCTCAAAGTTGCACTATCTCGTCTACTCTTGCCCAGTTGGCTACAACCTAGGGACATGCTCATATCTCTCTGCAAGGGAGGCTCACATGTAGTGTTTAGCTTGGTGACCATGTGCATAGCTACAAATTATCAGTATGTTATTAAGGAAGAACTGTAGCCTCTGCCACACGAAGTAAATTTTATTGAGCCCTTATTGTGTGCACTTAGCTATTTACATAAATAAAAATGATGAGGGCCGGCCGAGTGGCGCGATGGTTAAGAACTCGCTTGGGATGCCAGAGGGCCCCAGTTCGGATCCCACATATGAGGGCCAGTGACACTGCCCTCCACAGCTAAGATGCTGAACAACAGCTCAACCTGGAGCTGGGCTGCCATGAGTCGCCGGCGACGGCGTGGGCTGCAGTCCCTGTGGCAGTGGATTGCCATGGGCTACCGTGTGTGGCCAGCAGCCAGCGTGAGCGGCCAGCAGCCGCAGTGAGCGGCCGTCCAGAAGCCGGCGACTGATCTGCCTCGCCAGAGAAGAGCGCAATGATGGTGCCAACTTGGGCCAGTGAAGCAACATCCTCCACAACTAGACTGAAGAACAAAACGACAGCAACTTGTCTGTTCCCCTTTCCCCAATTCCCCAGCACTGTTCCCATCCCCCCAATTTCCCAATAAAAATCTTTAAAAAAAAATAAAATAAAATAAAAATAAAAAAAATAAAAATGATGAAAACTATAGTAATAGCAGTAGAATCCACCATTTATTGAACTATACCTGCTTCATTACTTACATTATATCTAATCTTACAACAGTCTTACAAGTTAAGCAGTTAACAGAGAAGAAACTGGGGCTCAGAGAAGATAATGAACTTGCCCAAGAATACAGAGCTAGAATAGTATCTTTGGAACTGGAAATAAATTCTCCAATTCCTGAAAGTCTCTGAAGGCCAAGATAAAGAGGTTGGGTTTTTCTTCTGTAGGATGTCAGCAGTTGGAGAAAACTTGATGAAAATCAGATGAGGAATGTATTTTGGGGTCACGATGGATTGCCAAGTAGAGAAATGGAAGGCAAAAAAATGATGTGAGGCGTTGACTACATAGGATCATCACCATTAGGTTGAACTGAAAAGGGTGAAAATAGAAATACAGACACAAATGCAGGAGATGATATTATGGAACATGGAGGGGTCCAGCTGAAACTGCACCAGCTACTTGAGAGAATTTCAGATAACAAGTGTTAACTAGGTATAAAATCATTAATGATGCAACAAAAAGGGTACAAAGTGAAGTCTAAGACAGTGATCCTCCACCTGGGGTGATTTTGCCCCCCATCCTCCTGCCGGATATGTCTTCTGGGCTGCGGGGAACTTGTGGAGAGTAGGGCAGAGCACAGCAATCTGCTACACACCTTCAAATACACAGAACCAGCTTAAATATGAAAGAAGCATCCAGCCCTAAATGTCAACAGTGACGAGGTTGAGAAACCCTGCTTTAAGGTATCAAGAGGCAGTGACACCAGGAAGCAGCTACAATCCCTAGAGCTTCGGAAAGAAAGGGAAGAGATTGGAGATATTAAATGTAGGAGATGAGGGAATAGGCCGTGTGGTGCTCGAACTCGGACATCTGAGGAGGGGCACTGGTCAGCTGGTGCTCATGACTTGAAGACAGAGGTGGGACCATGAGGCTAGTCTCCTAAGTGTTTGAGCAAATGCAAACTGGGTCCAGGGGAACCAGACTTAAAATTGGCATGCTGGCATGCAATCAGATGTGGGGTGCAGGCAAAGAGGAATGAAAAATGCCTTTGAGGTTGCATGCTCAATATTGCTAGTACTGAGAGAATTATTTCCCTAACTACTTGATTTGGGGAAAAGGATGAGTTCAGCTTTTAGATCGTTGACCTCCAAGTGGAATTATCCAGCAGGCAATAGGAGGGCCATGGAGGGTAGGGAATGAAGATAAAGATATGAGTTCTGCACCAGAGGTCAAACTTGCAGCCCCAGGAGGAGATGAGATCATCAAGGGAGAACCCGTGTGGTGAGCGGGACAGGGTGTTGAACACATAATTGTCAGAATTGCTCCATTTAGGAACAGGGAGTAAACATGTCATGCTCCTAGCATCATGATCTTGGAAGAGTTGCTAGATTTTTATTTAGAAATGTTGCAGCTCTGAATGATTCTTCTATTGTATCATAGTATTTACCAGGTCATCAGGGCCCTTATCTTTGAGTTTATCTTGATAAAAAGCTTTTTCATCCACCCACATTTTGTTTATTTGTTGTTTGTAAAGTCTTTTTGTGATCTCATTCTGCCCATTTCCTTTATATGAAAATGTGTGAATACACAAATTCAATGATGACTTTTATAGCTATATGTCCTCGTTTTTCAGAGATTAAAAAAAAATATTTCCAGTTGGTTTTATATGCACGTTATCACTATTGTATACTGGAGCAGAAAAAAATGACATTAGATAAAAACTAAGGAACTCTGAATAAAGTATGGACATCAACTAATAATAACATATGGATAGTGGTTCATTAATTGTAATGTTAATACTAATGTTTTTTCTATTAACATAGGAATAATAGGAAAAAATCAGTCTGGGGTATATGAGGACTTTTTATATTATCTTCACTATTTTTTTTGTAATTCTAAAATGATTCTAAAATAAAACAATTATCTTAAAAAGTAGATTTTATGAGTGGTTGCGGTTTGAAAAACAGGAAGGTGTCTGTGGCATGCATCCTTAGTTGCCTGTGTCCTTTCTCACCAGCTTTGCTCATACATCTACTCTCTTCCATGCCATCATGTGTTAGTCCAGCCCCAGAGGGTCGATCCTGTGTATCGGTTTCTATGGCTGTTGTAACAAAGTGCTACACAGTGGATGGCTTAAAATAACAGAAATTGATTCTCTGGCAGTTCAGGAAGCTAGAAGGCCAAGACAAAGTATCAGGAGGACAGGTTCCTTCTTAAGGAAGAATCCGCTCCATGTCCTTTTCCAAGCATCTGCTGGCAATCTTCCGTGTGCGTTGGCTGGTAGCAGTATCACTCCAATGTCTGCTTCCAGCTTCACGCACTTTCTTCTCTGTTTCTCTCTGTCCCTCTTGTTTCTCTTATAAGGACCCTGATAATTTTATTTAGGGCCCACCCTAAATCCAGGACGATCTACTCTCAAGGTCCTTAATTATGTGTGTAAGACCCTATTTCCAAATACGGTCACATTCACAGTTAGCAGGAGTTAGGACTTGGGGCACTTTTTTTTTTTTGAGGGGGACACAAAAACCCACTGTATCTCAGATGGTTAAAATTAATAGTAGTGGTCAGTGATCCATTTCAGCCTCTTCCAGTGATCATTTTCATCATGGGAATTTGTCACAATTATGGCCAATGAAATGAAAAGTTTGATTGGAGTTTTCTAGGAAAGATTTTATTGCTCTTAAAAAAAAAGTAACAGCGGGTAAAGACAGCCCCGCTTCTTTCTTTGAACTTTGGTATGTCTAGATATAATGGCTGGCATTGCACAGCCATTTTACTATCGTGTGGGGATGATAAAGCCACTGTGTGGAAAATGGCAGAGCCAAGAGTCTGAAAGAAACCAAGTTAGAGCCTAGATAGAACTATACCTGAAGCATCCTATTTTCAGACTTCTTATTCTCTAGGGAAAAAATGTCTTTATTTTGTAAGGCATTTGAGCTGGGAGCTTCTGTCACTTTCAGCCAAAGGAAGTGCAACAGATACATGATCTATACTTACATATTTCTCAAAAGAAAATGTAATGGCCTCAGTCACGTAACGGAAAAGTTTAGACAGTGAGTTTTCTCACAACCTAGTGTGACATTGAGTAAAAATAAAATTGTATGAAGTCAAAATCTCATAGAAGTTATAAAATATCCTGCTTAAATTATTAAAGTTAAAGTATGATTTCTTTAGCATTAACCAGTAGATTTTGATATAACAAATAATTTCCTTAAGTTTACTTTACAATTTTATGATAAGTGGGTAATCCTTTCTAAAAGCAATTATAGAGACCCATAAACTGCTTTACTTGAGTTTCCATATCTATATCAAATTATTAAATATGTGGGCTGAGAATTATTAACCTGCTGCCTTTTAAAAGTGACTTTGTAATAAGAATTTGCATATAAGAAGAATAAAAAACAATTTCATTATTATCTATCTAAAGATTCTAGCATTAATTCAGATGACAAATCTCTAAATTGGTGCAGCTGCTTCCATTGGAAGAATCTCCATTGTTCATCACAATAAGCCCTCTGTGAAATAATATTGGAGCTTGAAATATGTTTTCCATAACTCAGATTGTTGCCAAAAATTGCTTTGGGAAGTCTAGACTTTTGTAAATCTACGTAAGTGCTAATTTTCAGACTAATTTTACTTATTTTTTATTTTATTTTTAGCCTGATTGTTTTTTCTTACTGATTTTATTGAAATTATTATTTATTGCTTTTATTACTGATTTTATTGGTGTGAACATTCTGTGATGTGTGACTCTTATCTATTCCCATAGGAACATCTAAGGGGACATTACACAGGTGGCACAGATTGGGAGCCTGACTCATCTCTGTATGAGGGGGAGAGTGAGAGGTGAAGGCTGTGTCCCATGGCAAAATAATTGAGGTGCCATGTTTCCATGTAAAAAAGCTTGTTTTAGCAAAACAAAGAAATTGTTTTATAATCCTGGTGTTGGTAATATGACCACTGCACTTCAAGTGTGACGTGACATTCCTTTCGACACTGCAACTTTACACTAGTGCTTTTAGACTTCATTCTAATCAGTGCAATCACTTAATCCTTAAAATATCCAGACTATAAAGACCGGTCTTCATTTACTGTGTTACTCCAGGCTGGAAGCTTATGGACCACGTGGGAGGGAGTCATCAATGAAGGGAAACAGGAATACTTTGAACATCTAACCAGGAGGAGATTCCAAGGGGCCGTTTCAGTGGCAGGTGTCCTCTTGCGCTGTGTGGCTTCAGCTCCACACTTGGGTTTTCCCTGGAGAGTGAGAAAAATGGAAGGATACAGATGACATTTTAGAATTTTATATATACACACACACACACACACAAACACACACACACACACACACACACACACAGAGCTCCTGGATTAAGTGGGCATTCTCCCAATGCAATTAGGCTATTCATTCAGCATTTCCTATTTAAATGGCGTATGTCTATCAAATCACTATCCATATAGCATGGCATAAATGGCATAAATAAAAGAGATGAGAAGAGGTCCTTTTTTGAAGCTTTTGGGAAGAAGAGTGACTGCCAGAATTTTGATTCATGTCTATATTCTAAAACAACTATTCTATTAGTACTTCTCTGCCTGATGTTTTATTATACCTTGTCTGCTTAAACAAATGCTGGATAGACCCAAGCAGATTTCTCTCATACCTCACTAGTTGTCTGTCTCTGTTGATCTAGATAAACATCATAGAATTGTACAGTCATTTCTAAATTTGTATTTTAATAGCCCTTTGTCTCAGCATCTTACAAGGTAGTTCAAAATACAAACAGATGAACATAGAGCTTTTGATTTTAGAACAGAGTGCAAATGCCCTCTTCACCTCATCTTTTGAAAATCGTTGTTGTTTCAGTCTGTGAGTCAGTCAACAAACATTTAATAGTTACATTTGTAGCCACGGCCCTTGCCTGTCCAGAGCTTACAGTCTAGATCAGAAAGCGGGCACTAAATACGTAAGCACAGGAATGAATACGTACTTCACACTGAGGTAAATGCCCTGAAGGAAAAAGAACAGGATACTCAGCAAGGGAATAATGGGGTACTTGCTTTAGGTGGAGTGGACAGGTAAGGCTTTTCTGAGGCAGTGGCATTTGAGCTGAACTTTAAAGGATGAGTAAGAGTCAGCCCAATGGAGAGATGGGGGGGGGGTAAATGTTCCATGCCGAGGAACCAGTATGTGCAAATCCCCTGGGCACAGATAAATTTGCTGGTATTGAGAGATTTGGGAATACAGAGGCCTGGCTAGACTTCTGGCTCTGGTTCTGTGCTGACAGCTCTGCAACTGCAGTGAGGCTGCATGTCTTCTCTGTGCCTCGGCTGCTTCTGCTGAAACACGAGGCCGTAATACCTCCTTAAGTGTTGTCTTGATGATAAAAGATGATTACATAAAGCAGTGTTCATAGTAAGGAACTGGATTAGCGTCATTGCTGTTTTAATTTGTATTCGTTTACCTTTTGATGAGTCTTTTTTGATGTTGCTTCATAGTTAACCCAGTCAAGTTTTGTACTGAGATATGTGTGTGTGTGTAATATTTTTGGAAGTCAGCAGGAAATCCTTTGTGCAGTTTGAAAACTATTAGAATCAGCACAAATCAAAGTAAAATCTTTACAGCTCTGTCATGGCTGCCATCTTTTCAGGAGCTAATAGTTTTGAACATGAGAATTGAGAAATGAATTCTCTTTCTTCACGTTTTATCCCTTCTGTTTCCTCAGTTTTTCAAGTCAACATTAATGAAACTTAGTGCTTTGATTTTTACGTTGGTAATACCTGGTCAAAACTGAAACCTGTAAAGCTAAGGAAACAGCAAATGTGCAATTCTGATCTTGTGCTTCTGTGTGGAAATAGGAGCTCAGACCTGTTGGACCTGTCGCCTGAGTTGCAGACTCACCTTCATTGAGAAGGGTCTTCAGGTGGGGCCGTTGCACCTGGAGCAAGCACCGCCCTGATGAGTGCAATCCTCGCTCTGGGTTTGTCCTGATCTTATAACGAGATGAAGAGGGCAGGAGAGAGAGGAGACATCTACTGCATTGCTCCTTATGTTGCACTTCCGTTTTCTCAAGAAAAGGCCTCTTGGGAGTTACAACTTTTCATGCTCCTTCACAGTAAAGAGATACATTTGTTCCCAGAAATTATAAGGAAGTGGGTTCAGTATGTTTCATATGTGACACTGTCTTAATTTTTAAAAACATGGGATATTTTCTGATTTCATGCCAAGTTGTATATTGTAATAATCATGTCATGTACTCTATCTTGTTTATTGTGCATCATTCTTGTCTCATTCTAAACATATTCCTTTGAACATTGCTTGTCCAAGTCTTTCTGTTAACAAGAAAAAACAAAACAGAAACCATGAAAGCCATTACAATTATCCATCACTCCCATGCTATGTTCATTTATCAGTTCTTTGAACAAATATTTACTGAGCACTTACAATGTACCAGGCTCTGAGCGGGCTTCCAGGATAAAACATGGGTAAGACTCGGTTACTCTGGTCTGTGTCTTCCAAGCCCTACCAGTTATCAGACAGTGCGTTTTGAAGTGAGGTTGTCTTTTTGTTTTTTTCCTTTAACTGTTGGTGTGTAGCCTTCACTGTTTATGACCTTTTGGTCAATGTTCTGATGGTGTTAAAAGCGTGAAACAAAGCCATGCTCCTTTTCTCACAATGTTTCAGTAGCACGTACAGCTCCAGGTATAATGGGACACAGGTGCTTATTTATTTGCGATAGAAACTATTTGTCCACATCTTTTTTAACTTTATTTTTCAATTGCAGTTGACAGACAATATTATTAGTTGTAGTGTACAGCATAGTGATTAGACATTTATAGACCTTATGAAGTGATCACCCCGTTAAGTCTAGTGCCCATCTGACACCATTCATAGTTATTACAATATTATTAACTGTATGTCCATCTCTTTTATAGAGTATATTTTCCTGATTACATAAGATGTATACCTTGTGCACATGTACACACATACACACAAGGAAACACACATTTTGTAGATAATTGAGAAACTATGGAAAGGCCCAAGGAATAAAATTACATGCAATCCAACCTCTTTTAATATTTTGGATTATGGTCTTCCATGTTTTACTATGTACATATGTGGTGTATGTTTGTTAGGGAGTGGAAGTAATATTTATTGAATCTTTCTTAGACTCTAGGGACCATAATGTTAGGTACACATGTTTTCTCACTGAATTTTCCTAACCACCTTTGGGAGTGGGGGAACAGTGTTATATCCGATTTACAGATAAGGGGACTTTGACTTACCCATGGTCTTTCTGCTATTATGTAAAAGACTTGGGGTTGCATGCACATGGATAATACTTTTAAAAACTATTTTCTATCGGGGATATCTTTTCATTATCTAGGTAGTTTCATATACATCCAGATGCTTGACTGGGTGAAGAAAAAACTAGAAATTGACATTGTCCTGGTCGTACTCGGAGTGGGCTGCTGTACAATGTGAATTTTTTTCCTTTGCTTCTTTTTACTTAAGGAAGCATTTCTTGTTTGTTTTGAAACCAAGTTCTTCTGTAGAAAAAGTAACTGAACTGGTCCAACTGTTACTTGGCACTTCTTACAAAGCTCTGAAGGACATTTATTTTGAGATTAGGGCATGGTCCCCCCTGGCACTACTGGGGAGAAGGGAGTGGGTTTTTGGCAAGTGAGGCACTGTACCCCGGGGGATGGAGTCTGGTGTGGCGACCTGTCTCTCCCTGCCGGAGGGCTCAGATGCCCTACTCTGCACCCTGCAGATGATTCTGGCATGCACAGTCTCTAGTGAGCAGTTTTGCTAAAAAACAGGGTAAAATGACAGGACTTTTGGTATCTCAACCAAAACACTAAAGTAGAAACCAGATTCTTTTTAGCACCTATTCATAGTCAGTTTAGTAAAAGCAGCTATTCTTACAGACCGAGCTGTAAAACATAAGACTTCAGGCCTCATAATCACAGGCGCTTTTATTGGTTCTGTTTTCAAAGCCTTTGTTTATAATCATTGTACTTGTATTACCTTTCCTCCTTGTGCTAAGTGCTGCCACACCCCAGTCAAAGGAAGTGTGTAAAAGTAGGGTCAATCTCATTGTGCTTTTGTGGATGAATGTTTCCAATGGAAACTGTAAAATCTCACCTGAAAACCCTTCTATAAACTATACATAAGCCTCTAAGACCTACTTGAATATCTATACATGAAATGCTTAATGTCTGTATAAAAACGGAAGTGATTTTTGCTTTTCTAGGGTTCCCTTCTAAAACTCCACAGTCTTTCAAAGTTACAACCAGAGGAATCCTAGATGCCTGCTTCATCTGTGTGTCACCTAATCGTTGGGGTGTTGTGTCCTAGAGCGTGTGCCTCACATAAAGTCTACGAACCCACATATGCCTCCGGCAGTTTTGGATATTTATGAGAGAGAAGAATAAAGAGGCAAATTAGGCTGGGGCTCTGGCTTTGGTTTTAAATTTCCTTGATTTTTACAAGTCCAGGTTACTCTTTTGCCGTCCTGACAAGGTTTATTATTCAAGATAGCAGCTTGAAGCCCTTGTGAAAGTAATCAGATATTATACGTGTGCATTCATCTTTAGTTCTTTTTTTTTTAATAAAGTCTTTTTTTTCATGCTTAGTTCTTAAAGTTTACACATACACTCAGTAATTTGAATTGCTACTATAGCACCATGCATTTTTTGAGAATTTTAACTGCCTGAGCTCTTGACCAGGTCACCCTGGCAAAAGTCCTTCCCCAGGATCAGCTTTGCATTTTACCCTGTAAGGGGAACGGAACCTTACGAGCTGTTGAATATTTAGGAGAAGAGACATTTTTCCCTCTCAGCTCAAGAAAAACCCTTTTCTCCTCCTTTGCCCTTCTCCTAAAATATCAGTATCATAAAGCAGTCTCTTACACATAAAAATAAAAAAATAATTTTTTTCCCCCAAAATTATGGAATGTTAATATGGCGGGGGAATTTTTAGTGCGGAAACTTGGATGTCTTGTGGTATGATATGGAGTCAGGCTTGGACTCATAGAGCGTGGAATGGCCTGGATAAGAGCTTGTTTCATTCCTCACCTTGTCAGGTTGGTTCCATCAGGGCTGCTGCCTACAGGAGCTTAGAGGCTAACCTTCCCCACAGCTCTGCTGCAGAAAGCCGATGAGTTGATTCCGCCTTTGGAGGGTGACCTGCTGGCACTTCCTCACACAGTCTCAGTATCAACAACACCCAGGGAGCCGGGCATTTGTTGGCAAAGTATATTCTTGTGGGAGGGAAGGCATGAAAGAAGAGGCAATAAAAAGAGACGTAGATAGTTGAAAACTACAAATCTCAACATGGCAAGCAGTTCAGAGCGTGGTAGCTGGCCAAGAGGAGGAATCTGAAGTGCACAAACACGCGTCTAAACTCAGACCTCCAAGTAGACAGTCTACAGCAGGGAAAGGTCCTGCTGCCTTCATTCCATCTAGCGCGTTCTCTAAATCCCACAGAGGAGCCTCCTCTGGGTTTCTGGTCAGCATTTCTCCTTTGCTTCTTCTTGGCCCTTTCTCCAGTTCCTCTTCTCTACTTTTCATCCTTCTCCCTGTATATGCTTCTGTGAAGATTGGAGCCTAACCTAGACATACCTTTACTTCGTTGTGTGTCTGATTCTCCTTTTTATCAACCGGAAATATCGCACAATAAAACAGCTTTCAGGGGCATCTGGAAACATCCAGCTACCTTCACATTGTCCTTGTGAAGCAGAACTTCTGCATCTGTTAAAACTGAGACACCGCTGTTCCCCTGGAGGCAGGTAGTGGCCTCTCTAGAATGCAGTGCTTTGGAGAGCTTGTATGCCACAGACTTTTCATGTCTCTACACAAAGAGTTACTCTGCACTTAGTTTTTTTTCTGTGGGTGGAACTGATGTGCAGTATTGGATCAAATGATTTTCCCTCATCATGGGAAATCTAGAAATACCATAATGGAGACTTAACTATTTCCTTATCTAAGGCAGTTTTTAGAAATTAGTTAGACTATGGTGTTAGTCTGAAGAATGGTTTTATAAACATCATGCATGATGTAAAAATGCTTTTTTTAGAAAAAGTTCAAAGATTGTTCTGTTCTCCCAACATGATGGTAAGAATCATAGTCCTTAAATGCCTGTGAAGACCCAGGGAAAGTTGGCTCCAGGTAGATTTGCAGATTTCCTTACCCAAACTGAAGGGTATTTGTGACTCAAGTTAAAAACAAGGGAGAAATCATATAAACAAATTCAGTACCTAATTCCCTGACAGAGCAGTTAGAGTGATCTTTTTAAAATGAGAATCGGACTGTGGCCTGACCATGGTCTATACATCCTGTGTGATCTAGTCCTGGTCCAAAATCACATCTCATTACTACCACCCATGTTCTCTGGGCTTCAGCCCTACCTGCTGAACCCACCAACTTCCTCTTTACCTCAGATGCTTTTCACATGCTGTTCCCTCTGTCCTAGATGGTCTTCCCAGCCACTCTTCATCTGCTGAATTCTTCCTCACTCTTGAGGATTAAATTATCACTTTTTAAGCAGGCCATCTTCTTTGAACCCCTAGACTTGTTTAGATTCCCATATTACCTGTCTTCATTGCCTACAGTATTTCTTCTTTAGAGTATTTATCTCAATTGTGAGTGCATGGCCACCTGGATGGTTGTTTTTCATTGTTTCTCTTGCTAGAATATAAATTATAAGGCCAGGGAATCAGCTTCCTTGTTCAATATTGTATCTTTAGCACACAGTACAGAGTATGGTACATAGAAGTATCTAAATAAACATTTGCTGGGTAGATGGACAGAGAATGGATAGCCAGAAGAATGAATGTCTGGAAGAGTAGTTGAATGGAAGAATGGATGAAAGAATGCAAGAATGTTTAGAACAGTAATGTAAAACAATCTTTTTGTTTCTACCCAATTATTAATAGCCTGTGTATAGCCACCTTAATTGTAGATCAAGAGATAGACCCTCCCATTCTTAGATGCCATATGACTCTATCTTACGGGTGCCTGGAAACCACATTCCTACAAACAGAAGAGACCAAATGGGCACACTGCTTTTCTGGGATTGTTTGTTTAATATATTGGGCTGTGGAAAAGTCATGATGCATTTTTGCAATGAAAAACAGAAAAAATACGTCATGACTTTTCCGGCAACCCAATATAATGGCCAAATTTACTTCAGTCATTGTCCAATTATAAGATTAACCATTGAAGAGAAAATACTGCCTCTCACTGGTATCTTGCCATTTGTTCCATTTCAGAATGTAAGACTTCAACATTGTGGATATTTGTGTACAGGTTTTTTTCCCCTCAATGAATGGAAATATAAATGAGGATTTGGGGATGAATGGACTTTCCCTAATAAAATGTAAATACTGATACTGTTCACAAAAGGAAAACTATATAAAATCCCACACCTCAGACCATGAAATGGGTCTCACTGATTCTTTCCAAAACAGAGAACTTGCTTTGTCCTTAACATTGTGAACGCAGAGAGAGATTATATTAAAACATTTTTTGTCTGTACATCTATTGTATTTGTACACCATTTTATTTTATGAATAAGCCAAGGAGGGATGTTTGCCTCCTGTGAATCTTTTACAAGAACAATTCCAGCAAAAGAAACTACAGCGGTAACTGCCAGTTTTAAATATCGAACCAATTACTCTACCAGCCCCACATGAGCTTCCAAGTTGAAAGCTTTCAATGCTTGGAAATCTCATGGAGATTCCTTCACTTTAGCTTTGGGATGTACTTTATCAGGGATAAAATCATGTTCTCATTTAAACCTAAAGAATGATGGTGTTTAATGTTTACTTGGGATTAACCACTGCTACCTTGTGTCTGTCTACTAGGTTACCCTCCTTTGCTTTCTTTCTCCTCAAACATCCTCAGTTTTTTGTTAAATTCTGTGCTGTGTTTGCTTAGAGGGTATCACAAACACAAACCCTGGAATTAAAGGTAACACTCATATAGTCTCCCCTGACAAAGTTAATTTTCCTGCTGGACTGTTAGCTCCTTGCAAAGACAGGATGCCCATCACCTTTGCACCTCTGAGTGCTGTGACAGTGCTGGTGGTTTTTTTTTTGTGTGTGTGTGTGTGTGTGTTTTGTTTCTTTGTTTGTTTTTCGTTTTAGTTTCAGTTGTACAAAACAATGTAATAGTTAGACATTTGCACCCCTCACAAAGAGATATCTCCCCCATTTTCTACTACCCCCTGACATAGCTGTTACAATTCTATTGACTCTATTTCCTATGCTGTACTCTACATCCCATGACTATGTATATATACATTAAATTATAGTTGACATTCAATATTATTCAGCTTCAGCTTCAGGCATACAGCGCAGTGGTTAGGTAGCCGGTGTTTTAAGGATGCTCAGTAAACATTTGTAGAATAAAGCTAAACAGAGTTTCTGTTTTTTGGTTGAGTCATTTATGATACTAACTTTGTGTCATATATTTTGTAAAATTTTGAAAGGTGTATAAAATTGTTACCTCCTAACATAGTGGGGATATTGGTGATATTGAACAGGCTTATTCAAGCCTGGAAACATTTTGATATATATGGCATATATTACAATTTATGATACGACGTTGATAGGCTTAAGTGGGACATGGAATTTTTTTCTCATGACGCTAAGAAGTAGATATTTACACACACACACACACACACACACAACATTAAGTACATAAGGACTATGTATAATAGCAAGTACAAGGTCTAGTCTTGAATGATTGCTCTTCACCTTGTAAAATCTTACCCAGGAAAGTTTGTGTCCCATGTTTTTATACTTTCTAAGCTATAAAAGTGGATTTCTACCTCACCTCATTAAATTTTGAATCATTACAGTTTGGAATTAAATAAAAATACAGAATTTGGCTTGATTTTCAGCCTGTATTATAAATCTTACTTTGATACCATTTTAAGTTCTTTTTATGTTCATCTTTTCCTCGTAACTCAAAGTCCTTAACAAACCTTTCTTAAAAAAACAACAAAAATACAAAAAAACAAAACAAACAAAAAAACCCCTTCAATTTTATTTATTGAATACTTAATACAATCATAAAGCACAAAATTTAAGAGGGTCAAATACTGCATGTTTCTTTTCCTCTGTTGACCCCTATACACCCAGTTTAGCTTTTTGGAATTAACCACTATTATGTATCTTTCCAGAGTTGTTTTATGCTTACACATGCTTATATACACACACATACACACATTCGTATACATAAATGTATGTAGCATACCATATTGCCCCATTTTGTATTTGCTTTTACTTTAGAGTATATGTTTAATCCTTTCTTTAACCGGGGTCAAATATTTCTTATTAAAATGAGTTTCCATTTGTGAGTTCATGTGAATGTGTGTTGCAAGTCTGTTCAGTTACTATTGTATGTAACTTAGATAATCTGTAAAATGACCCCATGTACTAAGCCACCTGCAATATTTTTTTTCATTTCACAAATGGATAAGAATCTGGCTTTTGTCCATTGAGGGTCACAGCCTCTGTGATTATCCTTATTACCAGCTTCAGCTTCTGACAGGTTGGGCAAGACTAAACAAAAAACTACTTCTGTAAGCTGCCTATAGAAATTTGGCAAAGAAACAAGAAATGCCTATCATTTATTTCTTATTATATCCTACCTCCTTAGGAATATATCCTTTAATTGTTGCTCTGATGTGTCTACCCTGATTTTAGTCAGGTTAACTCACTAATTCTTCTCACTACCCCTACCCCAGCTTTTAGAAATTCTAAGGTCCTCTGTTTATGTGCATAGAATCTCATTACCAGCCTTTCCACACATTTAGTATATATGCACATTCATTATTTATTAAGCTTCTGGCTTGTCCTTGCTGGACTAGAAAATGTCAGTGGTGGAAAGACATGCCTTTTTTTTTTTTCTCCTTTAAGTTTCTTTACCACAGATGTTAAATGGTGGTGTGTCACGTAAGATAGTGACTCAAACCTAACTAGAGCAGAATTCTGCCTATTAATAATAATTAACATAATGATAATTCTATCTAAGCAAACTCTTTTGCAATGAGGGTGTTAGTGTCAGGTATCCTAAGAGTAGTTTTCTTCCTTATTTGTTGTTGTTCAGAAAATACAAATTCTGTCTTTCCCAAGGCAGGGAGTGGGAATAATAGAACCATAATTTATTATCAGAAAGTCTTGCTTGATCAAATCTATTGTAAATAGCTGCACTTAGTTGTGTGACATTATAGACACTTTGCATCTCTGATGTAGCACTGCCAACAACTAATATAAGCAGAAGAGGGGATATTAGTGTTTATGAAATGCTTTGGTGGCGAAGATTGAATAGGTTTTCTTTGATGTAGCCTTCATATGTTTCCCATCAATTTCTCATTTTTTCTGATATTTTGTAATATTTATTTGCCAGCACCAGAAATCACAGCGGCCTCAGTTTTTACTTTCATGGAAAGTGGTACTGTTAGCCCTTCCCTATCTCACAGAATTGCTGTGGAACTCAAACAAGGGATATGTGTGAGATTGCCCCATAAACTGCAAAGTGCTCTGCAGATGTAACATATTAGTATGCTGTTTCTTTACATGTGGACTTGAACTGGGCTATGGCTGCTTCATGAGAACCAATTTTGATTCCTTGACAAGGAGCACATTAGGCACCCCCAGAGAAGCTGGAATTGTGCTGTGTGCACTCTACTTATTGCATTTGACACGCTTTGGAATGAATTTGTCTGAAGTTGGTGTCATATCATTTGAAAACAAGTTCCAGTCCCCAGCCTCTTAAATCATTCTTTTTTTTTGTATTTCAAAGACATCCATCTGGGGTCAGTCTAGTTGAGTCCATGTAATAGATAAATATGCATTAACACTTTCAGTGCCTCTGATAATAAAAACACTTTGAGTTACCAAATGGCATCTTCAGCTTTTCAATAGAAAAAAAAACAAATGACTGATCATTTGTGCATATAATCTGAGGACCAGTAAAAGGCTGCACAATATTTGCTTTGTTGTGTACCAGGAGACAGGATCGAGAAGTACAAGTTATAGAACAGTGAGTCAAGCAAGGCCAGCAACGAGCTACACAGAACAATTCGATTCGCTACTTTAGGGGCATCTCCATTCTCAGTGGTGGATTTATAAAACAGGAAGAATGGGCACTTTGTGAACCATACAGGCTCCCCAAAGAGACATAGCTAAGAAAAGCCTAAAGAGAAGCTGGTCAGTTAGGACAACATAAACTATTTCATCTCTATTTTCTGAATATGTCAACCTAATAACTCCTTTTCAGGAACATTTCATGTTTATAACATGCTCTTCTGAATGAAAAACATCATGGTTGACTGAGTATAAATGTTAGAGAATATGTTCATTTCATGCAAGTCTTTTCAGATAAAAGCAAATCAGAATTTAACACTGAAATAAATTATTGAATTATTGAACAATTAAAATAGCTTGCAGAATATCACAGCATATAATTGGGTTCTGTTAATGTCATTGAGTAAATGCATAATATAATAAATATATATAACAAATAGAATAAAATTAAAATATCAGGGAAGTTATACAATTATCAATTATCCTTTTATTCAGCAAATACTCATTAAACACTTACCATGCATAAGGTACCTAATGTGTCTTAAGCCATCTATCCTTAATTGTAAATGAGTTAAAGAAAATCAGAATTTTATAAGTTCAGTAAGAGATGATTTTGAACAGTCTGTAAGAAGAGTCACAACATAAATATTTGGAATTAAAGAATTACACAAGATTCTAAAAATTAATAGTGTCTAATCGAATAATTGTATTTTACCCATTCAATCTGTGGAGGGTAGTGATGGCACTTAAAAACAATTCTTATGCGTCTAAAAATTCAACTTTAAATATATATATATATATTTTTTTCAAGTTTTTCTTGTGGTTTCTGGCCAGATACTTGGATGAAACCATCAACAGATACTTGCTAATATTACTTCCTCCTTGGCATTACTAATTTCCTTAACTTTAATATAATTTTGTTCCTTAGGTTGTTGACAAGAAACTATCTTGCATGGCACATTATGCCAAGAAAAAAATCACTTTATTAGATAAATCCAAGTAAGATACTGTATCCCTATTACGTAAGATTTCATATTTTTAACAAATAAGTTGATGTGTCCACCCTTTTATTTTGGAATAGTTAACCAAGGACAGTCTTTAGCAACCAAGAGGAAAATGTTATATGCTGAAATGAATAAGTTAAATCTATGTTCTCTTTTTATCTAAACATGTTGGTGAACTGTTCATTTTCAGTCCCAGAAGGTACACGGGGACAGGAAGGGTTAACAGTGGTCTTTTCTATTGGTGAAGCCAGTGCAGGGGATGGGCCCACTTGAGGGGCACATGTCAGAATGGTGGGGACATTACCCAGGAGAGGACAGTGATCCCCAGTCATCATGCCACAGGAAGAGCTTGTGGGTAGTGCATGCAGATGGCATGCACTGATTTTGTTCACTTAGATAAAATCATTGGAAAAAGTAAGCCAGAATCACCTTTGGAATATTTGCCCATGCATCACATCTTTGGGCTGAGTGGTTTGGCTGTCACAAAACACCCTGTTTTCTTGCAGCTTCTGCCTCTTGCTGTTGCAGAGACATTTGGCTGTATGAGCGGGTGTTCTAAACAAGAGCCAAGACTGAAGTTTCCATCCCGGTTCAGAATCAGCCGCTGCAGGACTCACATTTTCTTCCTCCATTGCCTCCCTTCTGTCCTTTCATTTACAGCATCGTGTATATTTTTATGAATCCTCTCCTCTTTTCAAAGTTAAAAAAAGAACTAGGTAGGCACAGATGCTCCTGCTGTAGCTCCATATGGAAACCCACTTTCTGAATGAGCAAGTTGTAGATCTAGGAAGTGCACTGAGCTGTCTCAAGCTTTCCCCCCTGAGAATGTGCAGCTGGAATGGGATTCTTAATTCAAAAAAGCAAAGGAGAGGGTGTGTGTGTTATAATGGAATGATCCATGTAGTCTGTAGGGACACGCCGGAGAGATCTGCAAAATGTTAATCTTCTCCATCTCAAATGATTTTCAGTCTATCCAGTTATAAGTTCACAGTAGCATTCTAGAGACACTTGGACTTTGAGAAATCAGGTTTAAATGAGCTTTCTGGCTGTTTCTTGTACAATTCACCATTTAGGAGTCCCATTTTAATCAGACTGAATCCCGAAAGGCTATCTGTAGGAACATAACGTGAAAGTTCTGGTACTACCTCCTTGATCCATAATTTCTATATTCATGTTTAAGAATCCAATATATGGGGCATCCAAATGGATCAGTTCATCAGAGCATGTGCTCTGAACAACAAGGTTGCTGGTTCGATTCCCGCATGGGATGGTGGGCTGCGACCCCTTGCAACTAGACTGAAAACGGCAACTGGACTTGGAGCTGAGTTGCACCCTCCACAACTAGATTGAAGGACAATGACTTGACTTGGAATTGATGGGAAAAAAACAAAACACTGTTACCCAATAAAAAAAAATTAAAAAATAAAAAAGAATTCAATATATTGATACAGAGATGAGGTCTTTGAGAGCAGAAACTGTCTTCCCTTTTTATATGCCCTATATCTAATAATGTGGACATTCATGAATGGATGGGCCAGTGAAAGAATTATTATACATTGCATAAAATTAATGATCAATGACTAGATTTCTATGAAATTTCATTGGCTCCCTTGCTTCTTTTAATTTATAGATAGATTCATACCCTTTTTTGAGGTTTGTAAATGCTTAATTTCAAATTATATATATATATATTGAAAACTTTATGAATATTACATACGCTGAGATTTTCTGGAGCTATCTTTGAGTCACAAAGTTGGAACAAAATACCAAATAGAATTGTTGCTAGTGCCCAACAGAATCACACTGGTATTAAAAGTTTGGTTCATAAAAGACTTGTTGCTATTGATTTTGTTTGATGGGTTGAGAATAAATCTGGGAACAAAGATAGGGTTGATAATGGTATAAATTTTTAGTAAATATGTTTGAAGCAATTCAGGACCTTGAGGAAAAATAATTTTAAACTTCCAAGAGCTCCTCTGCAGCTGGGAGAGTAAATTCCTATAAACCCCTTTTTACAGTTAACTCTAAAACATGAAGGCTGGTTTCATACAGTGCACTGACTCATGTTTAGCCAGAGGGACAGATTCCCATCTCTGTTGAGATGTGCCTGCAAAGATTTCCTGTTCACAGAGATGGCATAACTGTTGTCTTTGCTGGCAAGTTCTAATCACAGAGTGAGGACACAGCACGTCTTTAAAGATTTAGGTTTTCATCTTTAATTACAGTGGGTTAACCCATGCTGCTGCATCATTCCCTTCTCCAAGTTCAATAATTTATTTGTATGCCTGCTTTATAATTATTGCCATTTTCATGTACCATTGTAATTTTGATATATTTCATTAAATCAGCTCACTTGGTAAATCAATTAAAAGTAAACTTTATAACACTGCTATAAATGCAAAACCAGTGCCACAGGCCATAAATCAAAGGCAACTGTAAAAATGCACACAAAGAAAACAAAACAATGCCATTACGTCCTACTGTGTAGTGTTGTCTGTCCAAGTCTCTGTGCTGGAGGTCTGTTTACTCTTTATTAAATGGCAGATTATCAGTGTTGGAGAAATTAAAGAATAGGACCACCATAATGACCCATTCACCTTCACTTAATCAGAAGGACTAAAAAAGAGAAAAGAAATGAGCTTAGGACTATGTGATGTTACTTAATACAATCCCACTGTGTTCTTTCAAATCATCTTGCATACTCCACAAAACAATGTGAGTATACCTGAAATCCTGGGTACCATCAGTGGCAAGACTTCCCAAGTCTTGGGAAACACTGCTCTATAATAAAGTAAGGATTTCAGGACAGAAATTGAAGCACCAAATAATAAAGCTACTCAGTGTATATTTCTCATGTTACTCCCATGCTAAGCTACCATCATCAGGTAACTGTTTTGAGTTACATTGGGAAAGATAGTTATAAATGTTCATAAACTTAAGATTCAGAAGGCAGGATTATTTAAATCTGGTTAAGTTTAAGGTGGCTTTAAAATATCTCTAGTAATGATTCTGTCTTGATTATTTTATATATCTTTACTACCACCTTTTTGAAAATACCTGATACCTTTTAATAATATGTACCTGTATGTACAGAATGCATATGATTCTTAAAAGACTAGCTCTATTCTGAAATACAGTTTCTATATTTTTAGGTAATTCATGACTGCTATTCTCAGTAGGTGTTTTTTTAAAACAGTTTGTTGGTGTTTATTCCTTTAATTTCCATAGCAATTCCTGGGGAGATAAAAAAAATACAGTATATATACTGTGAGGTTCTAATAAGTATATGACAGTGGGTTCAGTAAACAAGTTGTTAGATTAGAAACCAAAGTGGTTAAGAGTAAACCAGACTCTTTGGATTCCAATCTCAGCTCTACCATTTACTAGTCATGAACTTTTGTCAAGTTACTGAATCTTTTTGTGCTGATTTTCTCATGGTTAAGGTGACAGTAATAACAATCATGTCTACCTCATTTGTTTTACTCAAAGAGTTAATACATATAATATATGGAACAATTCAAAAACATTAGCTAATATTACTGCTGCTACTGCTGCTATTTATTCAAGACAGCCTTGTCCATGATCTGAGAGATGAGAAATATGAAAGCATAAAATGCCACACAACTATAATGAAACCATAAGCATCGCTGTCCCTTGGTTGTCCCTTTTTAGTGAGCCTAAGCCGTGGGCGATTTAAATTAAACATAAAAAAAATTCCTGATTTTGAGAATGACCGTCCTGCTAATTCAAGTTTCCTTCAGGGCATTACCTAATATGAAGGGGACATTATTCATAGTAAGGCTGGAGCCATTCTCGGCACATAGAGCTGTCGGCAGCGCTAAGCTTTACAGCAGCAGCAGGACAGAAAAACTTGGAGAAACTGGTCTGGAGGCGTGCCACCGTGGTGATTAAAAGCTTGTAAAATAAGATCTATGGAGGAAGGCTAAAGAAATTTGGATTGTTTACCCTGGAGAAGAGAAGACTTAAGGGTGATTTAATGCTGTGACTGAAGCATAAGAGGGTTCTATTTTAGAGTCTCTTCTGTAGGCTCTCCTGAGATCCAAACAGGAGGAGGTGGGCTGACAGTGTAGCATAAAGGGTTTAGGGTAGGCAAGAAAAGCTTTTCAATGGGGGTAAGAAGGGGAGGCTATTTTATTTATTTATTTTTAATTTTTTTATAATTTGAAAGGGAGACTATGTGAGTTTTTTCTATAGCGTTTTTAATAATCATCATCTGAACTGTTTTGGTTGGGTCCTGCCTGACACAGAGTAGATGGGATCTGTTGCCTGAATAAGTCATCTCCCGCAAATCTGCGAATGGGTTGGCCCACTGACTCTCAGAAATCACTATTTTATTAAAAGAACAATTCTTTCCATCAGTAACAATGTAAGGAGTCCCAAATAGTGAAGCCCACAAGGAAGGTCTGCGACCCTGGTTTATTAAGTAGAAACACAAGCACCTCAGTCCTGGGGATCAAGGCTTGCAATTCGAGCCATGATGTACTGAGTCCCCTTGGATCTTTCTGTATATCTCCCATGCTGTGAATCTAGAAATTTTAATAGACTTCATAGGTTTTCACTGAACCCTGTCTCTGTGGCAGGGACTGTGCCAAGTTCTAAGGATATAAAAACAAGGAAGATGCACTCTTTGCCTTCAAGAAGCGCCCCCTCTAACTAGGTCAGGCAACATGTAAAAGAACAATCACAGTGCACTATGGTATTGCCTATGGAACAGTTTGCTCTGTGAGGCTGGAGGAGAGAGCCTGACTTGGCTTCGTTGGGTCTGGGAAGTTTCCAGTGGAGGAGGTCCTTAAGGTCAAGCTAAAAAGATGAGTAGGATCTACCAGATGGTTTCAAAAATGAAAGAACAGCACTGAAGGAGATTCCAGGCCCAAGGAGCAGTGTGTACACAGACCTGAAGGTATCAGGAAGAATGGACTGTTAAAGCCGTGAACTATGTGTCTAGAACTGCTCTATTAATATACGACCCACTGAACACATGTGGCTAGTGAGCACTTGAAATGTGGTGTCTGACTTAAGATGTGCTGTAAGGGTGAGATGTACACACAGATTTCAAAGACGTAGTACAAAAAAAGGATATAGTTCCCTAATTGTTTTATTTATTACATGTTGAAATAACATTTTAGATCTATTGAGTTAAAGTGTCATTAAAGCTCATTTCACCTAGTTTGTTTTACTTTTTTTTTTAATGTGGTTACTAGAAAGATTTAAACTACACATGTGGCTAACATTGGTGGTTTGCATTCTATTTCTGTTGGAATGCCCTGGTCTAGCGTATAAGGTTCTGGAAGAAGTGAGGAAAGTGGTCAGAGACGAAGCTGGAGAAGTAGTCATGAATTAGATTACTGGAGAGAAGTACACTTAGAAACGGTTTACTGCATCCTACAGTATAAAGCACATAGTACACTGCACACTATTACATACATATATATGTACACACGCATACATAGAAACATGCAGAAACTGAAAGAAAAAGTTGACAAGTTTACCCTTCTCTGCAGTACTGTACTCTGATATTATCCTATTCTATTTCAAATTCTTTTACTGCCAATTGAAGTCCATTAAATTGATTTTTAAATCCATTAATTGGTCATAATTTACAGTTTTAAAAACACTGAAATGCAATATTCACTAATCTGCGCTTTATCTGTTAGTTGCTAAACTATTTTTTATCACTATTGTGATCTCATTGGACGTATCTTTAGAATTTGTTCACGCGTGTAGGGTGGATTGGGTAGAAGTGAGGAAATGGCCAGAATGCAGACATGGAGTTGACCCCATTATAGTGGCCCACGAGAAAGATCAGGAGCCTCTAAATTGCAGCCATGGCATTGGTGGTAAAGAGGAGAGAATCAACAAAAAGGTGGTGAAGAGAAGGGGAAGAGCTACTTAGAAGGTGTATTAATGGGATTTGGTGAGTGGTTGGGTGTGGGAGACGAGAGCATAGGCGTCTACAGGTGAGTCTTTGGTTTCCGGTTTTGAGTAATGAGATGTAGATGGTGCCATTTGCAGTGATAAGGGATGTAGACAGAGATCCTATGGAGAAGGTAAAGAGTTCAGGTTTAGACATATTGATTGGAAATATCTGCTTGACATTTACAGTAAACCATTGAGTAAAGTCATCAGTGTTTAGCTTAGATATGAGCCTGCAGGTATACATGGGATAACCCAAGGACAGTGTGTGGAGTAAAAGGAGACTAGGAGGACTGAATTCTGAAAGAAATATGAACATGTAAAAAGCCAGAAGAGCCATGAAAAGGACAGGATAGGAGAACATGGCCTAGCGAAGCCCAGGGAACAGAGAGTATCAATGAGTGGACAGCTAGTCATCCCACAGGGAGCCCAGTGCTGGGAAAGGCTGATCTGGCTTGGTTTAGGAAGCTCTTCATAAAAGATACTTCCACAGAGGCAGATGGTTGGGAAAAAAAAAGAAAAGAAAAGAAAAACTGTGGTTGGTTGAAAATAGAAGACAGAAAATACAGATGATAGACTCTTACACAGTTTTTAAAGAATTTTGGCTGGGGAGGGAATGTGGGATTAAAGAAAAGAGAAAGGAACCCATGAATAAACATGAAAGAATGGGTAAAAGTGGAAGATACAAGTTTGAGCAAGTGTTTTGGCCATTCTGTTTTTTGTTTTTGTTTTTTTAAATTAATTCTAAGAAGGGAAAGATTTGAGTATCCTTATAAGTTGAACTAAATGAACCAGTGAAGGAGAATTTGAAAAACAATCATGGGAGAGGCTCTTATAGTCACTAAACTAGAAGCAAAGGGATTCACTGTAGCTAGGTGAAGAGTAAAGAAGCAGGACTAGATAACAAAAAAAGAGGAGAATGGGGTGGCTGTGGGGATGTGGGATGGGTTGCTGAGCAGAATAGAAGGAACTCATGCCCACCCCCACCTCCACCCTGGGGATCAGAAGCTCTGTACAGCTGCTGCCTTCAGGTACAGGGATGCGCCTTTCTTCAGAGGACTCAGCCTCGATTCAGGGGCAAAGAAGAAAGATGGTGGATTGATTCAGAATGAGAGTCGTGTCAGCTGTACACCCTGAGCGAGACAGGGCAAGAAGGAAAGCAAAGCAAGAAGAGAGATGAGGGTCAAGGGACTAAGGCCCTTCACGGGAGCAAAGTGTATTTGGAATCAAAGAGGAAGAGAACAGAATGGACAGGAGATTGTAGTCAGTGTTTAAGATTTGAAGATCAGTTTTCTGAGATACAGGCTTTGTGGGGAATGGCATGTACTCAAGTTGATGGGAACCCCATGAAAGCAAATAAGCAGGATGCAGAACTATCAGTTTTGTTTGTTATTGGATAGTTTCAGGTCTAAAATATTTAAAGCTTTGGCTACTCCAGAGAATATCCATGTGAGCACTTAAGGATTTTATTTGGCTAATAGGAGAAATATGTGTGAGAGTGTGTGTGTGTCTGTCTGTCTGTGTCTGTCTGCCTGTCTGTGTGAGTGTGTCTGTCTGCCTGCCTGTGTGTGTGTGTGTGTGAGTGTGTCTGTGTGACTCTCTCTGTGTGTCTCTGTGTGTGTGAGTGTGTCTCTGTGACTGTGTGTGTTGTGTGTGAGTATGTATGAGTGTGGGTGTGTCTGTCTGTGTGTGTGAATGTGAGTGTCTGTCTGCCTGTGTGTGTGTGACTGTGTCTGCCTGCCTGTGTGTGTGTGTGTGTGTGTGTGTGTGTGTGTGTATGAGTGTGTGTGTATCTGTCTGCCTGTCTGCTACTCATTCTGTTCAGATACTAGGAATGACAGAAATTCCTGCCTTACACAAAAGGATCTCCATAGTGAAGACATAGTTAAGTGAACTGTAACTCAGGATTCAGTTAAAAGATAAGTGGTTATGTTATTGTTATGAAGTCTCAAAAATGGCAAATACTCTGTAAATTACTAAAATATTATAAAAATAAAAGGAATGCTAACATGCCCAGAAGTCAGTAACGATAAACCTTATGTCCGGGATAGATGAAGTGACATTTGTCAGTTGCATTTGATTTTATCCATACACCTAGCAGAGGACAGGTAAATACAAGAAGGAAGTGGGTCCTGTTAAGAAATTTTCCTCTCTCAGAGTGTTTCCTCAGAAGAAGTAGATACCTGCTGTGAGCATGTGTCCATACCTCAGAGCGCAGCCAGTGAAGAAATATTTGATATACTGTGTGTTCCAGGATGACTCAATTTGGGAGCCTGGATGTCAGTGCCGCAGAGAGCTGGTGAAGGGCACTAAATAATGAGATTCATCAGCCTCACTTCCTATGTGCTCCTTGCTGCAATATGACCCTCAACTTCATCTCCATTTGAGAAAAAGGACTGTGAGTTCTGCTTTAATATAGAACAAGCTTAACAGTTCCAAGCCCTTGACAGTGCCAGAAACTTCCTAAGCCTCTTAGCTATTCTGCCAACTGTTAGAAGGAGAAGATTGCCCTTCGTATGGCCAAGCTTGTGTTTTCTGGGTGGTCCAAAGCCATGGGCCTTGGGGGTCTGACTTTTGGACGGTTTTTGTCTTTTTTTTTTTTTTTTGCTTTGCAGGGAAATGATAGTTGCAAAAGCAAATAAAAAATGGACTATGGAAGGCTTCTCTGAGTACTTTTCATTACTTTCAATGGCAATGAGTGCTTTTTTATGTTTCTTAATACTGTTATGCAAAACATGATTTCCTGTGATAGCTGCACTGCTGAATGTGCAACACCAGGAATGAAATAAATGTGACCCTTAACTGTGAGTTCCAAGGGAACAACCCAAGCCTGGAGTGTTACAATGTTAGACCATTTGCTCACATTTTATGAAGGTTCCTGGATTTACATTTGAAGAACAGTCTAAGACCTGCAGACCTTGACCCGTTCTCCAAAGCTAACACAGTTTACTAGTGTGAGCTGTGTGCAAGGACTCAGCTGTAGGGTGTTTAGTTTTGTTTTTACAATAGAGAATGTTGTTTTCTACCTTACAAATAGTGTGCCTTCATATTGCCAAAGATTGGTCATCAGCAGATCTCTGAGTCAACATTGCCCAAGCAGGAAAAAAAAAACAATCTTAAGCCAATCTGTATTTTTATCCAGACATTAGTGTAAGATCCACTTTTTTTTTTGAAGGTTGATAGCTATTAGGCTGATGATTTTCAGTGTCTACTGAGGGCTGAGAAGGGCAATGAATAGAGTAGTCCTCCAGTTCACTCTACCAGGAATTGACATGTAAAGCCACCTTCTGGCTTGGACAATATCCTTTCTCTTTTCCAAAGACAAAAGGACGTTTTTTTCCTTTCTGGTAAAAAATTGTATGGTATTCATTTGCAACATACGGGCAACATTAAGGATATTTTGTGTGCTGTTCAGTTCAATGTTTGTTCCCTGTTCAGGAAGTGAGATGTAGATCATTTCCTTTTGGGGAAACTAATAGAATTGTCATCACAGTCATTGTTCTCTTCATCAGTGACTTCAGTTCATGACATAATAAGAGGCACAGAACAGGAAAGCCATGCCTGTCACCAGGTTTTCCTTCTAAATTTCAGGATTCCTTGGAATTCATGGGTTCCGTATACCCACTGTCAACATCTTTGACGTGATCCCCAAAATCCAAGCCATATAGCAAGCCATGACTTGAATTGTGTGCCCTGTGAGGAGAAGGCTGTGTGGAGAAGGGTGATTCAGTCCAGGGGGGCTCCTGGCCTGCTGGCCATCTGTATCTCCCCTGGTTTTGCTGCCTTCTGCTTGGTCACATGAAGTCTTGGGATGAGCTGCTCTATACATTGATCTAGGAGATATTGATAGAAGCATTAGGACCTAAAGGGGTCACGTGTGTTTTTCATTTGCATTTTACACATTTGCAAAGAAAATTACATGCCTGAGTGGTATTTGCCATTGGGACATTGTGCATGCCCAGAAGCAGCACGGTCCTGAAGCGCCCAAATGCTCTTTCCGGAGTGAAAATAGGAATTTATATTCACCCATAGTAAATCAAGCTGTTACATCTTAAAAGCGTGCATGCATTTTCAATACACATGGAATTGTACTGAGATGAGAGACAACGTGGTATAATTAAAGAAGCCCTGGCAAGGAATTACAAAGCGCGGGTGCTTATTCCCACTAAGGGGGTGGCCTTGAGGAAGTCTTCCAGCTTCTGGGGCCTGGGTGTCATCATTTGCTAAATCAGGTAGTCTTCGTTATGACTTCAGGATATTGGGGACTAGGAACTAATTCTACATCCTCAAGCCCTATTTTAGGTTAATGCTCTAAGAGATGGTTTTGTACAGGAGAGCCCCCCAGCCTGTTTTACAACTCTGAATGTCTTGCTTTCGAAGGAATGATGCTGCAGGGGGGCAGCAGACCTGTTTATTTTTCAGTGCATGGTGTAAGTTTTCCGCTTCCTTTCTCGTTTCTTGGAGCATCTCAGAACTCCGTAATCTGTGAGCATTAGGGGCAGGAGATGCAAAGTCAAGGCCCTCCGCTCTGTGCAGGTGCAAGGGCCCGCCGTGCCGTGCCTGCTGTGAGGGCAGGCGCCTCGGGCTTCCCTCTGGCTTCATGAACATCTTTCGAGCTTCTAGGGCCATTTCCTTTTATAAAACTGAACACAATGTAGGATGTCCATGTGCTACCAAAGAATGTGAGCTTGGGATGGAGATGCTTGCAAATAGATTTGAGGTGAGCAGAGAGACCAAGAGGATGTTGTTTGTTCTCAGGTGGCCACAGAGGAGAGCGCTCACCAGTAGGAGCGGGGTGAAGGTGCTGTTGTCTTTTCGGAGGCCGTGTCTCATGCACTGCCCTTCACCCTGAGTGCTCGAGAGCTCATCCCTGACCTCCGAAGGTTCCTGTTCTATTGCTTGCATTGCATAAAGCTCAGAAATCCCTCAGGTTCTCTGTCCATCGGTCTGCTGTTTTCACAAGAAAGATTCAAGTGTGGCAGTTAGCTTCCTTCCTCCACAGGCCTCCTTTTCCCTCTCAGTTTGGCCATTTTTTCTTTGGCAAATTCATTCATTTCTCCATTTTGTGTTCTCCATCTTCAGAGAGGGATGCTGTTTAGCCAGGCAGACAAATTTATTTAAATGAACCTTTTTTCCTTCCTTCCTTCCTTCCTTCCTTCCTTCCCTCCCTCCCTCCTTCCCTCCCTCCCTCCTTTCTTCCCCCCTTTCCTCCCTCCCTCTTTCCCTCCTCATTCCCTTCTTTCTCCCCTCCCTCCGTCCCTCTGTTCCTCTTTCCTTCTGTCCCTCCATCCCTTCCTTTTCTCCATTCCCCATCCCTCCTGTCTTCTTCCTCCCTGGCTTCCTGCCTTTATGAAAGTTCTGAGAAAAATTATTGGGTTGTCGGAAAAGTCATGACGTATTTTTCTATGTTTTTCGCCGCAAAAATGCGTCATGAATTTTCCGACAACCCCATATATACTTCCTTCTAAGCTCTGATACAAAAGTTTTTACTGTAATGATAATTGACATTTGCATCACTTCTTATTCTAATGAAAATATTGCAATAGCTGTTACTAAACTTATTAAATAAGCTTATCACACGAAGAAGTACGTATGGTACATTTGTGTGCATTTTTAAAAACCTAAGCACCTAATCTGACATCACAGTCAAGATCCAAAAGTTTTGTCTGATGCAAAAAGCCACGGTAATTTAACCTGAGTGGGAGCCACTAAGGATTTGGAACTCATTCCACCCGGGTACTACCCCATCCATCTGAAACTGTGTAGTTTGATTACTGTGTATTAAAACTGGATTAATGTATGTAGTTTGAACAAGTCTATTTCAATGTAAAGGTTTTATAAAAGTCAACTACTGTATTACTTTACAGCATACCAAAATCATTTAGTTTTGGCATATAATCTGGAGTATTGTATTGATTTATTTAAGAAGGAAAACAATTTTATTTCTAAAGGAAGAAAAGGCGAAATCATAGCCAATATCAGAAAATGGATTAGGGAAAGAGGAAAACATCCTTGGCCCTAACCCCACCTTGGGAGGGCTGTGTCACCCCAGGAGGATGCCACAGCTCCATAGAGCCCCTGACCCAGCCTTTGGGACATTTCCAAGCTGAGGGCTGGGCTAATATGGGAGGTTCCTGCTGAGCGCATCCTGTGCATAATAAAAGGTGCTGATGGACTATTTATTGATCAAGCCATTAATTAAATCCTAAGAGACCCAAGTTGGCGTTCGGTCCATCTGAACTCCAAGGGAAGTAGTATAATGTTTACACAAATAAACTGACCTAAGTAATTAGCAAATAAAAATGTTGCCCAATTTAAACATCACCTCAAGTTGAATTCCCAATTCAAGAATGAGGATATTGGTTTTTCTTTTTTATTAGGTTTCTATTTGGTTTCCCTAAACAATGTGACATTTAATAATTGTAACTTCCTCAAATACTTTAAAACAAAGGTCTGTTTCTGTGGTTTGGCCTTTTATTATTTTTTTTTCTGTCCTTTGTGGGGATGGCTGAGCCCTAATAACATCATTGCTTAAGGTAGGAAATACCTGGAATCTTTATAGAATTTAGGCCATGTTGATGTATTACCAGGTTAATACGCTAATCTGCACTTATTATTGAGATGTGCTGTAGGCTGGTATTGTCCTCTTTCTTGGGTGGACACAGGTAAAGAACATGACATAGTTCATATCTTTAAGGAGCTTAAAGCTTGTAGAAAATATAAGTAAACACACACATGCATGGTTACAAGTGGTTGTAAGTGCTATGATAGCCATGGTGAGGATATAGTAATAAAAAATAGGGCCTCCGTGGGGCGATCAGGAAAGGCCTCTCTGAGCTGAGCCTCAGGCCATCTTGATAAAGAATTGGAAGCAGCCTGTGCTTGGATTTGAGTGCTTTGAAGTGTGTTTCAGAGAACAGAACATTTCAAGGCCTCTCAGAGACGTGTACAGGCAACTGAGGCTGGCTAGTGCGGCTGCATCACGTGACCAAGGATTTGGCGTTAATGGCTGGGGTCAGAGCTGTGTTTGGTGAGTTGAGCGCCTTTCTTTATGAGTGTGAAGAGGAGTTTGGGATGGTATGTACATTGTTGAATATCACTTTTGATAATGCATGGAGTGTGGGTTGGCAGAGAATATAGGAGGAAAATAGGAGGGTAGGAAGGAGGCTTTTGCACTGGCTCAGGTGAGCCAGCCATTCGGTGGCCGTGACGATTGAGATGAATGCTTCAAGATATACTTGGAATTACCATTTGCTAAATTGGCTATGGGAGATGAGAGAAAGGGAAGAATAACGGAATGACTCCCAGGTTCCTGGTTTATTTAAATGGTGGTGAAATTTAACTGAGATGGAAAGCGTGAAAAGAAAACAGTCTGGGACGAGGAGGAGGGTGGAGAATTAGTGGCCTATTTTGGACAAGTGGAATTTCACATGCCTGTGAAATATTCAAATGGGGGTATACAATGAGTGGTTGGATATAAAAGTCTGAACTTCCCAGGAGAAATTTGATCTTATCCATATACAGATGGCATTTAAAGCCATGGCGAGAAACAGAGAGCAAAGAACAAAGATACAAAGGCCCAAAGGCAAGCGCTGGCCTCTCCCACATGGAGGGGTGAAGGCGAAGAGGAGGAGCTTGCACAGGAGATGGAGAAGCAGCAGCCAGAGAGTGAGGCAGACCAGAAGACAATGATACCATCCACGGCAAGAGTAGAAAGTGACTTGAGATTAGAGAGGGAAGGGTGATATTGAGATAATGATCCTGTGAGCGAAAAGACGTCCCTTGGATTTGGCATTATGAAGTCACCAGTGACCATTGTGAGTGGTTTCAAAGAGAGGAATGGTGGTCAGAAACCACCGTGGAGTGGCTGAGGAGTAAATGGGTGGTGGAGACGTGGAGACATCAAGTAAATACTACTTTTGGGAGAAGACGAATTGTGAAGAAAACCCAAGAAATGAAAAAATAGCTGAGAAGTAATAAGGGACCCAGGGAGGATTTTTAAAATGTGTATTTTCCTTCAGTAAGTAAAAGGATAAATGAACTGTGGTCCATCCAGACAATGCAGTGTTATTCAGTACTAAAAAGAACCAAGCTGTCAAGCCATAAGGCCGCTTTAAGGAGCGGCCTTAAAGGCGTATTACTCAGTGAAAGAAGCCAATTTGAAAAGGCTGCACACTGTATGATTCCAACTATTTAATGTTCTGGAAAGGGCAGTACTCGAGACAGTAAAAACTTCGGTGGTTTCAGGGTGTAGGGAGGGAGAGAGGAGTAGGCAGAGGCTGCTGAGGCAAGGTGTAGGGGATAATCCCAGGAGATGAGAGGGATGGAGGGGGATTAGCCTTTCACAGAAGAGTCTTCTTGGGATGTAGCAGGAGAAGGTGAGGCTGATTTAGGTGGTTTCATGGGTGAGAAGTTGGGGGGTCACTACCTCGAAGTTTCTGGGGTCTTAGTGAGGTATGGGATATACTCATCATCTAAAAGTGAGGTGGTGGGAAGGGGTGGAGGTGGGAGATTTAAACTGAGAGAGAAGATATGAAACAGTCATATCAGAGAAGGGCGGGGCAAGAAGCCCATTACAGAACTAAAAGTAATGGTGCTCGGTGGGCTATGCTGAGAGCTCATTCAAGGCTTGTGAATGTGGAGTTCACGTGAAACCAGTGTAATCAATACATTCACAAGTAAGACTCATAATATATAATAAGAATAATTTTTAAAAGTTTTTTATATTTTTATTTTTTCTCTCCGATGGTCCCTTTCAGAGTTTTGTAATGGAGAAAGTTTTCTTGCTGCCACAGATAGAAAAGTCTGGACAATTTTTATGCCTCCTAGGGCATAGGTTATAGTAAGCTGGAAAACACTAGGTTCAGAAATTAGAATGCTCACTTCTGCAAATTTGTCAGTATATCAGCTTTCAACCTTTACCCAGAGGTAAGCCTTCCATTCTCCTTGCACTCCCATTGCTCCCACTCCTGGCCAGGGCCTTGACCCTGAGTGTCAGGTCCATCCAGAGTGGGGGCCCAGGGGGAGAGGAGGGGAGAGGAGGGGCGGGGAGAGGAGGAGAGAGGCTCTCTGTTCTGCTTCACAGATGACCTTGTAAGAGAGGAAGATATTTGGGGCGGGGAGGGGAACCCTCTGGCATATATTTAAAGCTGTATCATATTCTCTTGAGTACATCTGTGGCTTTTCCTAGACTCCGTTTCTCAGCCCTTCCAATTGCAACTCCTGTGATGTAGGCATATTTTGTTCCTCTAGCTACCTCTCCCCTGTCAGCTTCCAGTTTTCCAGAAGTCCAGTCGCTCAGTATTCTCTGTGGGAATCCCACTACTTTCACGGTTGGTCCTCATACCTACAAGCCAACAAGGCTTCAGGCCGGCGCTCCTTCATGGCTGGCCTGTGTCTAGCTTCAGGGAACAGTAGTGCTTCCTTTGCTCTGACAAATGGCCTGCGGTGCATTCTATTCAGCTACCTCTCCTTGGCACCACATGGAAGCAGTTTATCACCTCATCTTCCTTGTCCTCAAAGTTTCTAGGGCATGGTCAGAACCGTTGTCCCCTGAGCCCCACAGGTGTAGTGTATTGAGTTCTGAGTTGACCCACAGCAGGAGCTCTCACTGGTCTTGACTTGAGGGGTTGGGGATCCTCAGAACCCCTTCCTTTGATGGTGGGTACGAGGCTAAGCATTCCAGCAGTTTTCACCAAGCCAATCTACCTCTTCTTTAAATGCGTTTTCAGACTTGTACTACCATCCTCAGAGATGAGGGTCAGATAAAGGTCATGAAATCACTTTCACGCTTTCCTTTGAAAATTTGCATTCTGGTTAACACTTCACATTGGAATTTTCAGTTCTGTCATTTCCTGGTACCTCAAGTCAAAGTTCCAGTTTGATATGCTTTTAACCTGTTTGTATAATATTATAAGGGAGCCTTGGTATGTAACTGACAAGCACCATGATGGACAGCATCCAGATTTAGTTTTTTTCAGGAGAGCAGTGTAGCTACATGAGAGTTGGCTATGTCCTCAAAGGGATGACTTTACTGAAGGAGCTTAGAATCCCAGGTGTACCATAAGAATAACTGATGACAGGAAAGGACTGAAGGATCGTGAGGAATGGATTCAAGGTCACAGTGAAGTTGAAAAATGTTGTAGTGGAAGTACCTGACCAGATGAGCTTGACAGAGGAAGTGGTGGTTAGAGTGAATTGTTTACTGATCGTGGCACAGGCCAAAGGATGGCCATAGGAAGCGTGGCAGAGATAGAATGGAGAAAAAGGTAATCATTGGTCAAAGTAATAAGCAGAGTGACGGATGGCTCATCCTCAGGGTGCTGTAGTCTGTGGGATTGCTGACTGTGTTGGGAATAGGTGGGAAGACTGAACCCGGAGTAAATGTCCTGAGTGAACAAGGAGTAGTGACCACAGAGTGGGTACAAACACCAGAGATACAGAGTGGAGGATAAACTATTTGTGTGAGGCTTAAAGGAGCAATGGTTTTTGTAAGACTGAAGGGGAGGAATGATAGAAGTGAAAAGGGTGAGCTAGGGAGTCACCAACAAATGCCTCTGAAACAAAATTTGAAGCTGTCATTATGCATTCCAAATTGTAAAATGGATATACGATATGAAAGAGAACAATACCCTGTAGTAGCAATGTCATAGATAACATCCAGGAATCCAGATTACTACAAATTAAACTGTTTCTACAAATAACTGGCTGTGTCACCTGGGACATGTCACTCAACCCTGAATGTCAAAACTTTACATTGAAAGAGCAGCTTGACAGAGCACTTTTGTAATCAATTCAAGTTATTATTTTGTAGGAATAACTATCCTATGTGTTAGTCTTTATTTTCTCTTTTCCATAAACGAAGGCCCAGAAACATTAAGTGATTTGCCTAAATAGTAGGATTGGACTTGAATGTAAACCTTTCAATTCCAACTGTGTGCTTTCTATTTCCACTGTATAACCATCCTGTCATCTTCCAATCTAGACCCAGCTGTGCCCATCTAGACTAAGAAAACTGGTATTTTGAGTTAAAAAAAAAAGTTATTTTATCCTTATGTCAGCCCTAAAATATTTTTCACTGGAATTTTAAAATATTTATTAAAATTTTATGTATTTGTGAGTCAGCCTTTTTGGAATAATAATTTATCTGGTGATATAATATCTACATTTAAACAACAAAAAAATCCAATTGTGCCTTACTCATATAGATTACTTGATATCTTGAACTGATCACGCTCTTGGAAAAAAAGAACTTGTACAACTTGTTAATATTTCTATAGCTTGCAGTTTTGTGTGTGGAGGACTTTGAAAAGTCTAGTCTATCAGAATTAGTAGGCAGAGAATTAATGTGGTCCCACAGTGGAAAACCGCTCTTTTAATTCTGAAAACTACCGAGATGCTAGCCAATCTAGTGCTTACAGCTAGCTACATATCCCAAAATATATTTATTACTGTTATTTTCACATTTAGTCATGCTTTATTGTGAAAGAGAATCTTTTTTAAGCTTGTAACACAAATAATTCTTTTCCATTTTTTTTCTGCCTTATATTACTCTCACTTTATAAAACATTCCCAATCTTTTAGAAAAAGTTAACCATTCCACCACTGACCTTGCACACAAGAGTACTCAATAGTCCTATTAAACATTTAACAAGGCTTCATGAAAATTGTATGCAGGTGGATCCGAGCAAAACTCTTTAAAATCAGTATATCTGAGTGACACATTTTGACATATTTTCCTAGATCCAGTGCATTTGTCATTTGGTCAAACTCATCTTCTTAAAGAAACTAAAATCAACAATAGAATTTTAAAAATGAGAAAATGACTTTCCCATTTTGTTCCTACCTCTCCCAAACCAAGGAACAAAAAGAGAATCCCTGATTTTTATTTATTTGCATTTTTATGTACTTTTATTCATTTAGTTTATAAAGATTATGATACAAGATTATGTAAGTGGTATCTGCATTATTTTAACCAGTTGTTTTAAATCAGGGAAGAAAAGCTATACATCTGTGAAAATGTAAGAGTATACTCGCCCTGCATAAACACTGGATGCACTTACTTTATAAGTACAAGGTTAAGACTATTGAAGCGTCTTTATTATATGATAAAGGTTATAAATGAATAGCTTAATATGTTTTAAATGGCTTTATTTTCTTATGACATGAATCACTCTTTTGAAATATGTCTGTTGGAGAATTTTTAACAAAAACAAAGTATGAGTAAGCACATTTGCACATTTTCAGTTGTAGTTATTTTTAATGTTGAAGTTGAATTCACATTTTTCAGGGCAGCAGGCTTATATAAAGGTTTAGAAATAACTTGATTTTGTCAAATAACATATAGGAGATAAAGAGGGTGAAACAGAATATGTTGCCTATATTAAGTTTTGAAGAAGTAGAAAACGTGAACCACGATGAAGATTTACATTTTGATTAATTCGGTTTACCTAGATTACCTCCTCATTTTTAGCATTTTAAGCACACCCAAGACACATACTGTCCTTCACTTGCCCACTCATTAAGCCTCCCCAAAGCAGATGACCCCCAAAGCTGTCCACAAAACTCGATGCCTCTCGCCTGTCTCTCCTGCTGTAGGTTCAAACAGATGCTGGCTCTGAGCAACAGCAGTTCGAGTCCGGCCCGAGCTGAGCTGCCGCTGAGCTGCCAACAGGTGGCAGGATGGCTCAGCTAAAAATAAATAAATAAATAAAATTTAAAAACAAACAGATGCAGGGCTTGTTCTTCTCATGTGCCTCTGTTAGCTGACGTGAAGGAGGTATCTGGAGGACAAGTGGAAAAAGGCAAGACAGAGAAGGAAGAAATAGAGGTGAAGGGCCAAGGAAGAGTGTCTGGCCTCCATTATCTAAATGTCCTTACATGACTGACCACGTGAGAAAATTGTGATAAGAAAGTGAGAAAAGCCCATAATTAGAAGTGAAACCCAGTGTGATCAGATGCTAATGAACATGATATGTCACAACTTATATTGTTGCCAGGAACTTGGACTCTAATACAATCAATTACTAAGCAAAGGATTATTAGATAAGAGTTGAATAAATGGAGAAATTAAAAGCATGCCATTTCTGCAGTCGCATTATAGGTGGCATATGGAACACAAGACTTGAAACTAATCAAAAGACTTTTTTTTTTCTTTTGAGGATTTGGGGCCACACATGAAAGTTTATCTTTTAATTTGACTACTATGGAAGTCAATATGTGAGTTCTTTAGAATGACTGAAAGAGTGATAATCTGAGGAGCCTGTGGGGATTGGAAAGACAGTGGTCAGTGAAGGTTCAGGAACTTTAAAAGCAGGTTTTTCTTGTATATCTTCAAGTCTCAAGGTAAGCAATCCTGAACATTGAAAGGATATCTCAAGATATTATCTGAAATTCTTTACAGTCATTGAAGAAGAAAGTTACTGTGCTAGGAAATCTTTCAATGCCAGTGAGACTAGGCTTTTCTGGATAAAATGCCCATAAGCTTGGCTATGGCATACATCACCCAAGAAAAATCTAGGTCTGGTTTTAATGTCGATATTTAGCCTTTGGCTTGGTTCAAATGCTGTAGGTAATTTTAGGCTTAAACCTTCGCTTGTGTAAAGCTCTGAAAATCTCAGAGCACTTAAGAGTTATATGAAAGACAGACCTGCAGTCATCTGGAATTCTCATTCTAAGCCTGGTGCAACCAGGGCTCTTTATGAGAATCAATTTGCTGTTTTGTGCCTGCTCTTTAGAATTGTGTGAATAACCTTGTCCATAAGACATTCATTTTAAACCATGTTTCTGGATATTCAGCGTAACTTGTAAATGTTATTCCTGACATTAAGGCTACCTTCTCCTCCCACTCCCAGCACAACATTCTTGCTCTAGCCCTAAAAATTGGGTTATTTATCCCTCTTTTGGAGGGTTCACTACCTTAGACAGTAGTCCTGCATTCTCTGTACTCAGAGAATTCTGGATGGGAGACAATAAAGATGGAATAAGGCCTTCTGAAAATTAAAGGAAGCCGATTAAAGTACTCACAGTGGAAAAATACCTGCTTCTGATTACTAAGAAGACCCCTCTCCTCCACCTCCTAGCTTCCCTCACCACTTCACAGAGCGAGCTCCAGTTCCTTGCCTCTGTTTTGGGGCTGCACTCCCCACGCAGTGTGATCAGTGAGTGCGGTCAGATCAGGAGGCAGCGATGGGCTTCTCCTAGCTCTGCGTTAGTGTTCCCTTCATAGACACACCGAAGCTGTGAAGAAAAGTGATTAGTTACAACTTATAGCTCAACCTTCTTTCTCTCTCACTTCTCCCTCCTTCTCTCCTGCCTGCCTTTCTTCCTTCCAAGTGCCAAACGCTATTCTAGATGCTGGAGACACAGGAGTGAATAAAATAGACAAAAACGCTTTCCATCATGTGACTTATGCTGTGAATGGGTGAGGCAGAAATATACACAAGTGAAATAACATACCTTGTCAGGGGATGCTAAGTGTTAGGGATAAAAATGAAGCAGGCGAGGGGGATAGAGAGTGAAAGGAGAAGCAGACTAGAATTGTAACTCAGGTCATTCGACAAGACTGTACTAATAACGTGACAGTTGAGGAAGTCATGCAGGGACCCAGAGGAAGAGTGTTCGAAGCTGGGAACACAGCACACACCCATATGCTGAGCCGGGAGCATTGCTGGTTTGTTTTGAGAAAGTGCAAGGGAGTGGAGAGACTGGAGTGTAATCAGAGAGGAAATTAATAGGAGGCATGTTGAGAGAGTGCCAGGTTATCTAGGGCCTTGTAGGCTTTGTTTTCACTCTTAATAAGATGAGTGCCCTCTGGAAACAATAAAGGAATCAATGCCCAGACTGCCCGGATTTCTTCCCCAGTTTTGTGACCTTGGGCACAATACTTAACCTTTCTGGACCTCAGTTGCCTCTTCTGCGAAAAGGGATGATAATAGTTCCTTCTTTATAGAGTTGTGGTAATGAAGTGACTTACTACAAATAAAGCACTTTGTACAGTGCCTGATGCAGAATAAGCATTATATATGTGTTGGCCGGCTAGTTGGCCTTTGAAAGGCTCACTCTGGCTGCTGTTTGAAGAAGTGACTATAGTGGGCCCAAAGCAGGGACAGCACTTAGGAGAGTGCGTAATGCAAGTAAGAGATGACAGTATCTCAGACTAGAGCCGTCGCAGGAGAGGTGGTAAGAAATGCTCAGGTTATAGATACATTTTGAAAATAGAGTCAACGAGATCAGCTGTGAGATGGATTGTGACGTGTGCGGAAGAGGACAGTGAAGGGGGCTCCAGGCTTTTGCCTTCAGCAAGCTGTCATTTATCAAAAGGGAGGAAGAATATGGGAGAAGGCATTTTTTGGAAAAATTGGAAATTCCCTTTTTAAGCACGTTAAAGTTTGACGTGCCTATTGGTCATCTAAGTGTAGTTATCTGGGCAGAGGCTGCTTTTGTTCCGGAACAGAGCAGGAATCAGGTGGGGCCCAGGCTGTGGGTCAGGTGGATCTCCCCAGAGAGAGGGACCAGCTCATAGGGCAGGGAAGCCTTCAAACATTTGGGAGTCTCAGTGACAGTTTGGAGGAATACAGCCTAACCTTAAATAAAACAGAATGACCGATGACTTGAGTTCTATTGCCTGTGCTTGATACAAAGTAATTTATAATGAATAAAAAAGCAAAATAAACAGCTCAAATCAATTTTTTAAGAGCCATCACATAACGCTAAATTTCCTTAAAAGTTAGATCAGCATCTCCCTAAAGCTGCCTCTCTGAATTCCACACCTCTGATAACTACATTCTTCTACCTTCTGATTTATTGCTTAATAATAAAACAGAAATTACTAAGCAATAAGATAAGCCCTTGTACTGTACACTCTGATACATAGCATATTAAATACAATCTTAAGTAATTGATAACTGTGTTGCTTTGGTTAGTTGGTTTTGTGTATTTTAGAAAGCTTTTACATGAATTTACACGATAAGGATAGCTGTAGTTGATTAAAATGCGGCTTATGACACTTTCTGTAAAAAGTTGGGCTTTGGCCCTTGATTACGGATGACTAAATTGTTTTAATTTTTCATGTGTTAGCTTTATCTTTTTTATTTGGTTTCAAGCACTTTTTAAACAGTATTGAAGTTTTTCATATTCAAGACAAGATTTTGATGATTTACAATTGCTGATTGTTTGTAATTTTAAGAAAGCTCAGACACTGGCCTATTATATAACTCCATAACTAGCTCTTTTATTGATAAAGCGATCTCCCAGTCAACATTCTGAAGGGATTGAGTTAATTGTGTCATTAGATATTTAATTCTTGCTTTTCTTCACTTGGGCTAGATAGTTACTTTGTTGTATAAATTTTATTTTTTTTTTACTTTTGTTTTTTTCTCATTTATCACACACTATAGTTAATTTCAGTCATAACCCTCTCTTCACTCCCTTCCTGAATACCTTTTTAAAAAATAAAAGATTTCAGCCAGAAGTTTTTCATGCTTAATTTAATCTCAGTTATCTTCTGGAAAGTTTTATCAGACTATGTTGAGTAATTGGTATATTTTATACATGAAAGTAAACTTATGTAAACTTTAAAAATTTTTAAAGCAATTAAGTTTGTGCATAGATAATTTTTGAATTGATGAATTATAGATTGGAACTATCCATGTGTTTAGCTAGTTTTTAATGAGAAATTCTGGGTCATTTAAAGTAGAATAATGTGAAAGTGATGAGTTCTACAAATCAGCCTGAAGTCACATCAATTAAAAAAAATACATATATAAAACATACTTTCTTATTAATAGATTAGAACTGTATTGCTGTGTAGTTTTAGACTTGCATTTTATGATAGAAAATTTAAAGTAATGTCATTGATTGTCAATCATTCTTCCCACTGTAATTTTTTTATTTTTTACTTTAAAAACGTTAGCTTCTATAACATTTAAATGGTGTCTTATCTATCTTATTGTTGTTATGTTATCTGTGTTTGCAAAGGGTCCTACTGAAGTGTAATAATAGTAACTTATTCATCTATTTCTAAAAAGAAAAAGGGAACATTAAAGGGATGAGTCTTTAAATTAATAAATCTAGATAGAGACTTGAATTCTACCCCTGCCTCTGGTTGTGCCTCTCTAACATCTTTGAATGCACCATTTACCTTATCTCATCCTGAGGTTTGCTCTCTGTGAAATCAGAATCTTCCTTTATATATACTATGAGAATAAACTATAGCATTATCAGGCAGTGTTTAGGGCACTATTTAAGACAGTGGAGCGTCAAAAGATATTTTGGTTCTGATCCCATCTCGTCAATTATTAGCTGTGTAACTTTGCCCAAGTCACTTAATTCTCTTGATTCTGTTTTCTCATTTGCAAATGAGAATAGCTGCCAGAATAAGCTTATAGAACAATGTGGTAACAGCAATTTGTAAACACCATGTGCTATAAAGAAGTAAAGGAGCATTATAATTATTAAGTCATGGCCCCATCCATCTAGTACAGAGACAGTACTTGTGCCTAAAATGATAAATGATAAAACAGAGCTCGAAGAGTATACTGTGAGTTGTGTGAATAATGAGTGTGGGAAAGGTCAAAAGGAAATCATTAAAGCCCAGGAAAAGCTTTTTATTTTAATGAATCTCAGGAAGTCCCCTCCTGATTGAGTTCTTTGTGAATGATCTATGCCAATTTCTAATCTCAGTTTGATATTTCACCTGACATTTTGTTATCTGTATGTATTTCTGGGATACCTATTCCCCGATCAGGTTGGGATTGCCTAGGAAAATAATCATTTCAAAAATGTTTACTGGGGATTGTCTATGCTTGAGGCTTGGCTCCAGGAATTATGACATGGAGAAGACATTGGCTTTTACCCCATGGATCTCCCAGGACAGTTGAGCCAGACCATTGCATAAAGAGACAATTACAGTTAAACATAACACATGCCATAATACATGTAGGTGCCCAAGGCTGTGAAAGCATAGGAGAGAGAGAAAGGAAGAGAGTGAGAGAGGGGGGAGAGGGAAAGGGAGGGAGAATGGAGGGGGGGGAGAGAGAGAGAGAGAGAAAAAGAGAGAGAGACAGAGAAAGAGAGAGAGAGAGAGAGAGAGAGAGCGAGAGAGACTCTCCCTGGGGAGGCTTCAGAGAGGAAGTGGTATTTGTATCTGGTCATAAAGGATGAATGGTCCTTGTCAGGCAGATGGCAGTGGCAAGTCTTCCCAGGCACAGAAAATGGCTTAAACAAGAGTCGAGTAAGTGTGTGTGTGTGTGTGTGTGTGTGTGTGTGTGTGTGTGTGTACAAGAACGCACATTTGTACCCAAGTCAAACATGAATAACTTAGGGATTATCTACTGTCTTTGGTTCATACAACTGCTTTTTTTTTAATATGGATAATTGAGAAATGATCCTAATGACATAGATTTTAGAATAAGCTTTTATGCCTGGCATTTGCACTTTGGATTTTCCCAGTCTTTCCCGATGCTCATGGTCCAAGGAACTCCTAGTAAGGAATTTTTCATTTGCTCTAGAATCACCCAGTTTCACCTCCCACAAAGATAGTCTGGTCAGGATACTATGGGGCCACCAACAGAAGAGCAAGTTGCCAAAATAAATGTTTTCCATCAAGATTTCACACTTGCACTTAATGAAATAGACATTTTCCAAACGGTTTCTTTAGAGCTAAGTTTTTCTTTAAGATTTGTAATGAAAATATTTCATGACCTGTTGACATATTCATATGGTGATTTTCAAAAGGCAGATTTCGTTTACAAAATGGACTTGGCAACAAGTAGGAATATCTGGGAAGTTGAACAAGGCTGTTGACAGGGAAAATTAGGGCTGAATCATAACTGACATTGTTTTGCAGCTGTGCCATTTTTTAAGACTGACCAATGAGACAGGGTTTATATAGTCCTTGTGGTAATAATGCCGAAATTGGCAGCTAATGGCCATTCATAATGGAACTCCATAGGTAGTAGCTGAAAAGTACAGAAAAATTAGTTTTTGTAACTGATTTTTCTTGATAAATGTCAACGGAGAAATTGTGCCATTTAGAAGAAAGATAGTAAAGATGACATTCTGTAGTATTTTTCAAAGGATAAGATAAATCAGAAAATTTTCTTTGTATTCTTTGGTCTGTATATTTTTTTATCTTGTGTTATCGCATTGTTACCTCTTTCACTGGTTGAACTAATTGACTAGCACATCTAATGTAAATTTATAGTTGCAATGCAGTTTTCAGCCCAATATGTTCTGTGTTCCCTCCAGTAGTTGAAGATTAACAAGGAATGTTCAAATTCAGATGACACAAGGCAGCATTGTAAGTAGTTGTAAAATTACTACACTTGATCTTAGCCAAAAGGCCAAGAAGCAATTAATAGTTGTAAAAATTAGTTGCAAGTATTCTTTTAGGTTTATGAAATTTATATTAGGTCTATTCTCATTTTTATAAGTTTCTGCTCCCCATATGAGTAGACTAAGAAGACATAAGAAAGATGCATTGTTACTTAAGAGTTCCCTAGTGATAAATATACTTATAAAAATCTAATCAACTGTTTGAGGAACCTCCATACTGTTTTCTATTAAAAAATCTAAAATCCTTTAGGAACTGAGAAACAGGTGTATCTAAAGTTTTTAGCCATCCCTGGAAGTGGTATCATAAGACTTTGCAAAGAATGTGATATTTGAGCTCTGGTCTTGGAAGAGAAAGAAATCACTTTTCAGTGAGGAAGAGATCACAGAGGGCTTCTTGGAGAAGGTAGTATTTGAATCAGGTTTGAAATAGGGAGGGTGGGGTAGGTGATAAGAGTTCACTAGGGAGAGAAATATGGGATTACTGTGTAATGTGACAACTCGGAGGGAAAGGGAAAAGAGGTAGGTAGGTCACTAGAAGACCTGCAGGGTAGTTGGAAATGTAAGAAGGTCCTGGTGGAATTTCAGGTTTGGGAATTGATATGGTATTTTAATTTGTCAGATACTGGGGAATCAGTGAGAGTGTAGTTTTCATTGGATAATGTGCCCATAGTAAACTTCAGAAGTTAGAAATCGGAGGCCAGAAAACCTATGAGCAATAGCTACTATTTTTAATTAGCTATTAGATACCACTCAAAGTTGGGATGCATTTTTTAAAAAACGTTTAAAGAATTTATTTAGATTTCATAGATGAAGAAATTAAGGCCTAGAGAGAATACTATAGTCACTCAGTCAGCAGGTGTCAGGCTGAGACAAGACAGCTTTATCTGACTCAAGCACTATGCCCCTGACTACGGAATATGCTACCACTATGAGCTGCTTAGTTATAGCTTGATATTATAGTTCTCTACCTATTTCCTTCCTTCTTCCCCCAAACACTTTTTACCTACATATTCTACTTCATTTTATTTTTGTCCATCTAATTTTTTCTGGCTTTATTGAGATGTAATTAACACATAACGTTGTGTAAGATACATGTATATATTGTGAAATCATTACCACAATAAGGTTAATTAATATCTGTCACCTCATGCAATTATCTTGTGTTTGTTGAGAACATTTAAGATCTACTGTCTTAAATTTCTTAAGTATATAATACAGTATTGTTAACTATAACTGTGCATTATATCCCCAGAACTTACTCATTTTATAACTGGAAGTTTATAGAGTTTTCCCAGTATCTTCCCATTTCTTGCACTCCCAAGACCCTGGAAACCAGGATTTTACTCTCTGTTTCTATGAGTTTGGTTTTTTAGATTTCACGTATAAGTGAGATCATACAGTATTTGTCTTTGTCTGTTTCACTCAGCATGATGCCCTCAGGGTCCATTCATGTTGTCTCAGATGGCAAGATTTCCTTCTTTTTATGGATGAGTAGGAATAGATAGATAGATAGATAGATAGATAGATAGATAGATAGATAGATAGATAGATAGATACACAGATAGACACACACACATACATACATACATACACACTGCATATTCTTTATTCTTTATCCATTCATTATGGATGGATACTTAGGTTGTTTCATGTCTTGGCTATTATAAATAATGCTGTGGTGAACATGGGGGTGCAGATATCTTTTCATGATAGTGAATTAATCTCCTTCAATTATATACCCAGAAGTAGAATTGCTGGATCATAAGGTAGTTTATACTTTTAATTTTTTGAGGAACCTCCATATTGCTTTCCAGAGTGGCTGCACCAATTTACATTTCCACCACAGTGCAGGAGAGTTACCTTTTCTCCACAGCCTTATCACTTATCTGTTGGCTTTTGGATAATAGCCATTCTAATGGGTATGAGGTAACATTTCATTGTGGTTTTGTTTTGCATTTCTCTGATAATTAGTTGAGTGCCTTTTTATGTACCTGTTTGCCATTTGTATGTCTTCTTTGCAAAAAATGTCTATTCAGTCCCTTTGTCCATTTTGCAGTTGGTTTTTTTTTTTTCTTATTGAATTGTATGAGTTCCTTGAATATTTTGGGATTAGCTTCTTCTTGGGTATGTTGTTTGCAGGTATTTTCTCCCATTACTTAGATTGTCCTTTCATTTTGTTGATTGTTTCTTTTGATAGGCAGAAGCTTTTTAATTTGTCGTCCCACCTGTTTATTTTTGCTTGCCTTGCCTGTGCTTTTAGTGTCACGTCCAACAACATCATGCGAAGACCAATGTCAGGGAGCTTTTCTTTAGCAGTTTTATGGTTTCATGTATTACATTTAAATCTTTAATCCATTTGGAGCTAATTTTTGTGAGTGGTATAAGGTAGTGGTGTAAGGGAGTGGTGTATTCCTTTTACATGTGAATATCCAGTTTTCCCATTGAGTGTTCTTGGCTCCCTTCTCAAATATTAGTTGACTATGTGGAGGTTTATTTCTGAGCTCTCAATTCTGTTCTGTTGGTCGATGTGTCTATTTTTTATGCCAGTGGCATATTGTTTTAATTATTATAGCCTTGTATTATATTTTGAAATCAGGAAGTGTAATGCCTTCAGCTATGTTTTTCTTTCTCAGGATTGCTCTGGCTATTAAGGGTCTTTTGAGGTTTCATATGAATTTTAGAATTAATTGTTTCCTTGAAAAAATGCAATTGGAATTTTGATAGAGATTACATTGACTCTATAAATGGGTTTGGGTAGTATGGACATTTAAAAAATATTCTTCAATGTATGAGTACAGCGTATCTTTCCACTTATTTGTGTCTCCTTCACTTTCTTTTATCAGTGTCACAGTTTTCAGCACACAGGACTTTCATCTCCTCAGTTGAATTTATTCCTAGGTATTTTACTCTTTTTGGTACTATGGGATTGTTTTCTTAATTTCTTTTTCAGATAGTTCTTTGTTAATGTATATAAACACAACTGATTTTCGTAAATGGATTTTTTTATCCTGCAACTTTACTGAACTTGTTGATTAGTTCTAACAGTTTTTGGTAGATTCTTTAGGGTTTTCTGTATATAATATCATGTTATCTGCAAATAGTGACAGCTTCACCTCTTCCTTTCTGATTTGGATATTTTAAAATTATTTTTCTTGCCTAACTTCTCTGGCTAGGACTTCCAGTACTATGGTAAATAAAAGTGGCAAGAATGGCCATACTTGTCTTGTTCCTGATCCTAGAGGAAAACTGTTCAGTTTTATAAATGCATATGATGTTAGTTGTGCGTTTGTCATATATGGCCTCTATTATGTTAAGGTACATTTGTTATATACCCAATTTGTTGAGAGTCTTTAATCATGAAGGATGGTGAATTTATCAAATGCTTTTTCATCTATTGAGATGATCATATGATTTGCATCTTTCATTCTATTAATGTGGTCATCACATTTATTGATTTGTATACATTGAATTATCTCTGCATCCCAGAAATCCCACTTGATCATACTGCATGATCCTCTTAATGTGCAGGTAAATTGGGATTTCTAGCATTTTATCGAGAATTTTTGCATCTATATACATCAAGAATATTGGCTTATAGGTTTCTTGTAGTGCCCTTATCTGGCTTTGGTATCATGGTAATGTTGGCTGTGTAAAATGAGTTTGGAAGTGCTCTGTCTTCTTCAAATTTGGGGAAAAGTTTGAGAGGGATTCCGATTAATTCTTCTTTAAATGTTTGGTAGAACTAACCAGTGAAACCATCTGGTCCAGGGATTTTCTTTCTTGGGAGGTTTTATTTATGATTCAATCTCCTTATTCATTATTGGTCTGTTCAGGTTTTCTATTTCTTCATGATTTAGTCTTATTAGATTGTATGTTTCTAGAAATTTATTCATTTCTTTAGGTTATCCATTGTTTGGGAGTTTAATTGTTCATAGTAGTCTCTTATGATCCTTTGTATTTCTGTGGTATCAGTTGTAATAATACCTCTTTCATTCTGGTATTTATTTGAGTTTTCATTTTTGCTCATGGGAACAATAGTTCCTAAGGGTGTTTTTAAAAATCATCTTTCCCTCAAGTGTAATCTATATAAAATGTCACATTAAGAATTCACTTAATGGATTTTGACAAATTATATATTGTATAATCATCACATGTCAAGGTTAGAACACTTTTGTCACTCCAGAACCTTCCCAAATGCCCCTTCCTAATTAGTTTCTCCTTACCCCTACTCCAGGTACCACTGATTGTATTTCTAGCACAATAGATTAGTTTATCACTTCTAGAACTTTATATAAATGGGATAATATGGTACATACTTAACGTCGTGTCAGCTTCTTTTACTCAACATGTTTATAAATCAACATTGTTGAGGTATAATGCATATATAATAAAAGCCATCCATTGAAAGTACACATTGTGATAAGTTTTGACAAATGTATCCACCTGTGTATCAGATATACTTATCACGATATGCAGCATTTCCATCATCAAAAATATTCCCTTCTCCACCTTCCTAGTCAGTTACGTATTTCTATTTAAAGCAAACACTAATAGGTTGTACCACTCTAGATTAGATTTGCCTTTTCTAGATTTTCATATGACTAGAATCACATGATGTACTATTTTGGGTCTGGCTGCTTTGGCACAACATAACATTTTTAAACATTATGTGTATCAGTATTACTAATACATTGTAGGAATACATCATCGTTAGTTGATCCATTCACCTGTTGATAGATATTTGTGTTTTTTCCTAATGTTTGGCTTTTATGAGTAATACTGCTATGAACTTTACAATACTTTGGTAGTAATGTATTTTCATTTTTCTTGGGTAAATACTTAGGAATAAAATTGCTGGGACATATGATAACTGTGTGTTTAACTTTATAAGAAATTTCTAGACTTTTCCAAGTGATTGCACCATTTTATACTCCCACTAGAAATGTATAAAAGTTTCATTGCTCCACATCCTTGCTAACACTATATGGTCAGTCTTTCAAACTTTAATCAGTTGATGGGGTGTGTTCCAGTATCTTATTGTAATTTTCGTTGGCGTTTTCCTGATTAATGATGTTGAACATCTTTTCCCATGAGTGTTTGCCAGTCATATATCTTCCCTTGTGAGTCTTTTACAGAATTTTAAAATTTAGTTGTTTTCTTTCTGTTACTAAGTTGTAAGAGGCCATTACATATTCTTGATATAGATCAGGGGTCAGCAAACTGTGGCTTGCGAGCCACATGCGGCTCTTTGGGTACGTTCCCTCTCAAAAGTTTGCTGACCCCTGGAAGAGCCAATCCTGTCCCTCACAATAATTTAAAAATTATTCAAGAGCCATAAATATATGTTTACATAATCACCATTATGTTAATAATATCCTTTTAACATTTTATAAATGAAACTATGATAGGTTTTTTTTTCATTTTCAATTTTACTTCAGAGCCTGCGGCTTGCAAGCCACAGTTTGCTGACCCTGGGCGGCTCTTCCGTCTCAAAAGCTTGCCGACCCCTGATATAGATCTTTCATCAAATATATTTTTACAGTTGATCTTTTTTGTTATTTCATGTTTATTACTTTTTTGTATACTGAGAAATCTCTGCATACTTTCAAGGTGGTGAAGAATTTCTCTTATACTTTTTCCAGAAGTTTTATAGTTTTAGCTTTTAGCTTTAGATCTGTGATCCATTTTGAATTAATTCTTGTATATGATGTAAAGGTCAAGGTTTATGGTTTTTTTCTAGATATCCAGTTCTTACTGGATTTATTGAAGAGATGATCTAATCTTATTGCATTACATTAGTGCCTTGGTTAGTAATTGTGTGGGTAATTTCTGAAATCTGTTCTATTTATCTATATATTCATCTTGATTCTAATACCAAACTGACTTGGTTAATATTACATTATAGCAAGTCTTGAAACCAAGTAATGTAACTTCTCCAACTTTGTTCTTCTCTTTTTCAGATTATTTTGACTATTCTAAGCTCTTTGAATTTTCAGATGAGGTTTAGAATCAACTTGTAAATTTATGCAAAAGTCCTTCTGATTTTATAATTGGAATTGTGTTGAATCTACTGATACATTTAGATGGAAAGGAAACCTTAACACTTTTTGGTCTTCCAATTCATGAACATGATATACTGTACTTTAATTTAGACCTTCTTTAATTTCGTGTGGCATTATATTGTAGTTTTCAGTGTAGAGAACTTGGATTTTTTTTTCTCAGCTTCAATTTTTGTTTTTTATTACAGTAGGAGACATTTTACTCTTAATACATAGAAATTGAAGAAAAATTTTACATAAGCTTTTAAAAGAGGCCCTTTTGACAATTATTAATACAAATGTGAAATAAGACCCTTCAAACAAATACCAGTTTCAGTAACAGTTTACATACGTGATGTTCATTTAGTTTCTGTTGAGACACAATTCTTGTCTTATTAATAAAACAGCAGCCATCTCACCTCAAATACCAGAATATACATTACAGCATAGCAAAAAATTTACCTACTTTCAGATAAAATCTAGTTCAGGTAAAATAGTTCCATTCAATGTTTTACAGTTAACACAGATTTTTGTTGTTGTTTTGAGCACAAAAGAGTGTAAATTGTTACACTATAGCTATCTATATGCATCTCATGTGACCACAGAGCTGTTCATTGAGCCATCAGTTTTATTCATGCAGTAAAGCAAAGTAGGCTGGGAACTTAAATACCTTTTTGATAAATGTACTCCAGATTATTTATCTTCTTTGATGCTATTATAAGTGGTATTTTGTTTGTAAACTAAATTTTCCAGATGTTGTTGCTAGTCTAAAGACATGTAACTGATTTGTGTATATTGACCTTGTATGGTACAGCTTTGCTGAATTAGCTTATGAAATCTAATAGTTTATTTTTATAGGTCCCTTAGTATTATTTATGTAGACAGTGATGTTATCTGAAAACAGTGACAGTTTAACAACTTCTTTTTCTATATATGAGCCTTTTATTTCTGTATCTTGCCCTATTGCATTGGTTAGAACCTCCAGAGTACAATGCTGAAAATTAGTGAGGAGAATAGATAGTTCTTGCTTTGTTCTTTATCTTGGGGGAAAGCAATATATCATCAAGTATGACATTAGTTGTTGGTTTATTTGTAGATTTATGAGGCTAGAGGAAGTTTTCATCTATTCCAGGTTTGCTAAGATGTTTTTCATAAATAGGCATTGAATTTTGTTACATTTTTTCCCTCTGTAACTGTTAAGAATATTCTTTTGTATTCCGATACTATGGTGAATTCTCTTAATTAATTTTTAATTACTTAATTGAATTTCTGCATCCCTGAGACAAACCTCATTTGGTCATGATGCATTATTCTTTTTATATACTCATATAGCTAAATTCTATTTGATCATTTTTTGGAAACTTTTTACATTGATGTTCAAGAGAGATGTTGGTCTATAAATTTAATTTTTTTGTAATATCCTTTTTTAGATTTTGGTATGGTGGGGGGTTTCTACCATCATAAAATGAGTTGGGATGCATTTCCTCCCTCTCTGTTTTCTGGAAGAGTTTGTATAAAACTTAAATAGTTGACCAAATTCACCAGAGATATAATCTGGAAGTGGAGTTTTTGGTTAAGTTATTTGATTATGAATTCAGTTTTCTTTACTACTAAAGGGTTCTTGATATCTTCTAAGTATTTTGTAGTTTCTTTGTTTCTTTCTTGATTAATCGTGCTAGAATTTATTCATTTCATTAATATTTTAAAATAATCTGCTTTAAATTTCCCCATTGTTTTCCATTTTATTGAGTTCTACTCACATCTTTATTATTTCTTTACTTCTTATTTAGGTCATAATTTGCTCTTTAAATTTACTCTCTAGTTTTTTAAGGTGACATCTTAAAAATGAACATGGAGATCCTCCATTTTTAAGCTTTTTCTAATGTAAGTATTTAAAACAGTATTTTTTCTACACACTGTTTTAGCTGTGTCTCATAAGTCTTGATATTTTCCATTTTCATTAAGTTTTCAAATATCCCTTGTGAATTCTTCTTTAACCCATGGTAGAAGTGTGTTATTTAATTTTCCAATATTTGGATATTTTCTAGATACCTTATTTTTATCAATTTTTAATTTAATTATGTGATCAGAAAATGTATTAAGGATCATTTTAGGACTCAGCTATGGTCTATTCTGGTGTACTTTCCGGAGCAAGCCCCGTAGTCTCTCTCTGCACATGCTCAGTCTAGCACTTTGCCGAGAACTCTAGAGGTACCTCCATCACCACCGCCACCACACACACATTTACAGAATTCCGGGCACCTTCTTTGTGCTTCTCTTTTCTCTGGTGTTTGACCCTGCAGATTCCAGCCAATTCACCTACTTTGAACTCTGATTCAGGCCTTCTAATCTCGAGGCAGGCTCACAAGTACTTAGCTGGGACTCCAGCTCACTGAACTGTAATAGGGAATTGAGAAATGCATCTAAACGAAGAGTCATATCACTTCTGGGGCCCACTTTGTGAGCTTCCCTTCTCTCAGGGATCATAGTTTTATGCTGTCTGTTGATTAATGTCTGAAAATAGTTGCCTTATGTAATTTTTCTGTTTTATCATTTATGGTAGGAGGACTCATTCATTTATTCCGTCATACCTGGAAGTAGAATTTCATTTCATGAGCTCTTGCATGTTGACAGCAGGTGTGTGTATGCACTCTTTAAGTTTGGAAGTCGGTTTTGCTGGACAGGAAATGCTTGGCTCATATTTTCTGTCCTTCAGTGTTTAAATATATTACTCTGTTTTCTTCTGGCATGATGTGTTTCTCTTGAAAAAGGTCTCATGATAATCTAATTTTATTTACCTTATACGTCCCTGGCTATTTTTGCTTTGATGCCAAATGGATTTTTAACTTAAAGTCCAGCAATTTTACTACTATATATCTTGGTTATAGAGTTGATGTTCTTCAATATGGGGAATGTTCTTTTAACAGGAAGCTTCCACATTTTCCCTTAATTTCAGGAACTTTTTTTTTTTTTTTAAGCATAGGTTTAGTATTTTTTCTATTCTCTTGTGGCTTTCTTCAGGAACCCATCAGCATTTTGGATTTTATTTGCCTATCAATATTTGTCACTTTCTCTAAAATCCTTTTTATTTCTTTCTTCCTTCCTTGTTCATTTTTAAAGTTTCCTTTTTTTCATGTTCCCTTAATCAAGGTATTTATCTCCTGTGATCATGTTTGTGTTTCTTTTAATTTATTTTCATTTCTTATGTAATTTTTCTTATGTTTCTAATTCTTTTCTGATGCAATTTCATCTGAGTTTTCTAATTTTGATTTATGTTAACCTTTGTGTATTGTACCACTTTCTTAGTATGCTTTAATCTAGTTAAATAAATAGCCTGGTTAGTTAAATATAGACTATTACAATTTTGAACTATTGTATGGATATGTCTTTAGGCATATTTTCTTTCTCTGTAGGGTATCATTCAGGTTTTTGTCATTATTTTGATTTTCAATAACTGCATGGGAGTTGACCTTAATATTTTTATGTTACCCATTTTTATGTGAAATTTGTTTCCCTGAATTTTTAGAAGGAGCATCAGGGTAGTTTTCTGAACTTCACAGAGCTCCGTCTTATTTATTTTTTTTAATGAGCTATTAAAAATATGGCAAAAGTACAAGTGAAAGACAGGACCAGGGAAGCTGATTTGGGAGTTATTTATATGGAGGTATTGGCTGCAATGCTTAAGATGGATGCGATTTCCAAGAAACAAGTGAAGAAAAGGAGTAAAAGTCTGGAAACAGAAATTGCTGAAAATCCACACTTTTTGGTAAACAAAAAAAAAAAAAAGAAAAAAAATCTTGAGAAAGAAAGAAGGTAGTCTTACAGTTAAGAAGAGACATGGGATGGTGCCTTGGAAGTTAAGAGAAGTTTTGACTAGGAAGAGATAGCAATAGGGTTTACAAAGACAGGAAACAGGTTAAAGTAAAATTAGGACTGAGTAAAATTATTGCTATCGTTGATTAATGGAGGTGAGAGAAGCAGATGTGAAATACTCACTTGACAAGCTTAGGGGTAGGGAGAACAAAGGAGTTACTGTGAATGGTAGAGTTAAATTAACTCTTTTATTCCAAGATAATTGAAATCTGATTAAGAGGAAAAAATTTGTGAACTGAAAAATTGAAGATGCTAAAAAAGAAGATAAATGAGAAACAGAGGAAGCATGAGGAAATTAAAGGGGGACTTTTTTCTCTGAAGAAGGTGGAAAAGAAGAAGAAAATACATAAAGAATAGAGAGACTTGCAATTAAGAAAGCCAATATATATTTGGTTGTCGGATAAGTCGTTACGTATTTTGTCTGTTTTTCAAAGGTCATTTATTTATATAAAGAACAAAGATCAATCAATAATATATTTCCCGTTTTGTTCGATAACCTTTTGCCATCTTTCAGTGAGCTTCATAATTCCTCATTCATACAAGGACCTGTCTTCATTTCTGAAAAACTGAACAAGATGCTGATTTACAGCCTCATCTGAATTGAACGTTATACCACGCAAGGAGTTTTGAAGAGAGCGAAACAAATGGAAGTCTGATGGTATAAGGTCAGGTGAATATGGTGGGTGTGGCAACACATCCTTTCCAAGCTCCAATAATTTTTGATGGGTGATCAAACTTGTGTGTGGTCTCACATCACGATGGAACACAGCTCCTTTACAATTAACAAGCTCTGGACATTTCTGGATGATGGATTCATTCAAACTGTCCAACTGCCGGTGTACACATTCGAATTGATTGTTTGGTTCCTTGGTAGGAGCTCGAAAAACACGACACCTTTAAAATCCCACCATACTAAGAGTATAACCTTCCTCTGATGAATGTCTGCTTTCGATGTTGTTTGAGGCGAATCATCACATCAAGACCAAGACAATTTGCACACCACATTGTTGTAAACAATCCATTTCTCATCACCAGTTATCAGTCACTTCATAAAAAGACCGTTTTCCTCATGTTTAATGAGCATATTGCAGATGTTTATCGGCAGCATCAAATGAGCTTTTTGAGTTCATGCGGAACCAAATATCGAGCTTGCTGACCTATCCCAGCTTCTTCAGGTGGTCGTGAACGCTTGAATGATGGATGTTCAATGTTTCTGCAATCTTTCGTGTTGTGTAACTTGGGTTTGACTCGATCAATGCCTTTATTTTGTCGTCATCAACCTCAGACGGCCTGACCTAGGAGCATCATTGAGATCAAAATGACCAGCACGGAATTTCGTGAACCATCGTTGGCACAGACATTCTTGTAGAGCATTGTCACCATAAACTTTATACAACTTTTCACAAGCTTGATGTGTGTTCTTCCCTTTATGGAAGTAAAACAGTAAAATATGGCAAAAATGCACAGTTTGGTCTTTCATCTTCAACTTGTAAAATCTCCAAAACTCAACCAAATCACTCAATTATTTTTTAGAATGAAGCTAGAGCTGTCAGCTGTCAAATGGCATAGCAATAACATAGATGCAAATGACTCTAGTACTTCCAAAAATGACTAGTGCTGTCTGTTGCAAACCTGTGTCATGACTTTTCTGACAACCCAATATATTGAAAGATGCTTAATCAAAAAAAAAAAGATGGAAACTTGATTTCTGAAATTTCCTGACTCTGTTCCCCTCTTCCACTTTTTTCTGTACCTTCTCTTTTATTTATTTTTGTTTTCATTTTCCTAATCAATTTTGATTCCACTACCAGTGATTTCTTTTCAGTGTGGGGCCCTGTCCTGGAAGGGAGCCCTGGCTGTTCAGTGTTAGATGTTGACAGGGGCCAACATGCAGTACGCCCTGAAGACATTACCATGGGCCCCTTTACTTACTGCATTGGCCAAACCCTTCTCAGTTTCAACTTCTGTTCTGAAATTGACCTGCAATCTTTTACAGTAAATATCTGTTGGATATTTTGGGATTTTTCTCTTGTGTTTCAAATATCCCATTTTTTTCTGTTTGCTACCTCTATACAAATACTGATATCATGCCAGGTTTTACTATTGGTGGCTTGTCATCTGCTTGTAGTTGGGGACTCATGGGGATACCTTGTCACCTACAGTTGTTGTATATGATGTCAGTGTGATCTCTCCCTCCCTCCTTCCATCCTTTGCTCATTTCCTGTTTTCCATCTAGATGCATTATCTTTTTTAAGACCACCATGGTTTTCACCATCTTCTAGAATTTCTGTATAGTTCTTTGATTTAAACATGGATTCTCACTGAAATCAAATACAAAGAAATGCATTAAATGTGGACTATGTTTCTTGAAAAGTTTGAAAATCACTTGCCCTGGAGTAGCATAATTCCATTAAAATACCTGCTGGTTGAGCTCTTTCTCAGGACTCCTGTTTTGGTCCCACATACAAGTATGTCCTGGGATGGAGAATCTCTGGACTTGGATATAAGGGCAGAGGATGGAGGTCTAAGAGATGTCAGAGATAAGGCAAGGTAGACAGTTATTATACGTAATTGTGAATTAATGCACTGTGTTCAAGAAAGAAGGCATAGTTGAAAATCCACCTGATCAGAAGAACGGACTAGCTGGCCCTTAGTTCTTGTGCTGTATAAAGGGCCGTACGCCCTGACTCTAGATCAGAGGATGGGTGTCCTTGTCTCACACTGGTGTTTTTTCCTGGTAAGAAGTTTGGTTCTATGTATAGGTTAGATAGAGGCGATAGAGTTCACGGGCACATAAGCAATACAACTTACTGTATTTGGAGCAAGCACAGAAGTTTTCATTTAACCTCAGCTATGTGGTAGTGCATTTTTATGTTTCTCTTGCATTGTTGAGTGTTTTTTAGGGAAAGGTATTACTTAATATTTTCAAAAAAACATATCATTTTTTAATATAATAGAAAAACTCCTTAAAAGAATAACATTCTAAATCCTTATGAATGTAATTTGCTACCTTCTAACTTGATTGTTTTTTACACAGATTTCCTAGTGATTGTGTATGTACTTTATTTGATACAGAAGCCTTGAAATTCATTTATTCCTGAAAATACTGTTTACCAAGTGCCCGAGATAAAGGCATGGTATATCATGATCTTGTATCTATATGTCATATACAAAAATGGCAGATCATGAATTCTTCAAAAAAGTGGTCAAGATGAGAAGGGAGTTTTGATTCAGTTAGTCAGTGGTCACATCTACATGAAGGAAACAACAGTTAATGGAGAAGTGAGAAACGTTTTAGATGATGAATAAGATTTTGACCAGCAGGTTATGGATGTGGGGAATGAAGAAAGAACCAAGCAGACCATCCAGCAGGAGGAGCTGGCTTGAACAGTGGTACCAAGAAGGAAAATATAGAGCATAGTCGAGCAATACCAAATAGACCAGTTTGGCTAGAATACATGAGAATAAAGAAGTTGTGAGAATTAGCCTGGAAAGCTTACACGTGTTATCAAGGGATGACTGGCAGGTAGAGGAATCTGCACTTAATTTTATAAATAAAAAGATTCGTCAGAAGTTTTCAAATAATAGATTTATGTGATCAGAGCTAGAAGATGACTCTGTGTGGAGGGTTGTCACAGATGAGAGAATACGGAGCTAAGGAGCCTTCTGTTGTGACACCATTGAGCTTGAGTATGACAAAGCTCCTTGGTTTTGTTTAAATTTGAACGGATGCCCTTGACGCTTGTGTTATTTTCTCCCTGTGCATATGTACACATGTCTCTTTTATGTTTGTTGTATGAAAAGTAGACTGTTTAGTGAGAAATGGTTTCTCTATATTTCTGGGCCATTTCATAATAAGCAGAGATGCCAAAAATTTCCAGGATAAAGAGATCTTTGATGATATATAACAAATTAGATTGTGAAAGGTCAGAAAACACATTTTTTTTTCATTGAAAATTAAAGACATCTGGGCTTTTCATTGTAAATATTTTACATGTTTTGGACTAGACTAACTGACGATTTTAGGGACAATTTGCACTAACACATATGACTTTTTAAACTCATTACATGCTGCGTATATTTTAAAAACCAGAGTTGCATACCTATAACTATGTTCTCCCAAGGGATGATCTTTTCTGAGGATTTTTATGATGTCAAGAACATGAATATATTTTAGGAAAGAATCTCAGAGAGAGACTAGAGCTCAACTGTTTTCTCTTTCCCCTCAGGCCTGCACTATGGATCTCTGAAAAATAGCTACAGGACCATCTCAGAGACCCATGCAAAGTAGGCATTACAGGAATATACTCTGCTTGATCAGCAATTTTGAAATGGGAGAATTACATATTTTAGGGTTATCAGCTACGAAGTATCTGTCATTGTAAATTTATAAGATCATTTGAGTGCCTACTATAAAAAGATCAATGTGATATGGGCATTTTGTTTTTTTGAAATGCAATTTAGATCCTCAACCTACATTCCATAGAATCATTTTACAAAAGCTGGAAGGGACATTAGATATCTTCTTGGCCAGTGTTACAAGGAACACCAGTCCCATAGATGGTCTGTGAATAAGAATTTCGGAGGGATCGTGCGAACCACACCTTTCTTCTTGGAGATGCACATGCTTATTAACATATTGAAGGCTCTGGGATTTTCCTAGTGATGAAGCACGTTTGAGTTTTATAACCCAAACTTTCTCAAGCTTATTTGATCATGTGTGTGAATGTATGTATGTGTGTATATACACTCAATAAATAGTAACATCCTGTGGAACTCATGTTTAGAATACGCTTTGGGAAGCTAATTGTTAAGTTTCTTCATTCATTCATTCATTCATTCATTCATGGACAACTGAGACCTAGGAAGATGCATTCGCCCTCTGGGGGTCACACAGTTCTTATCAGAGCTGTGAACTATATTTCCCAGTTCCCATATTACCACTTCTCTGTTCAGTAATTTCATTGATCCATATGGGATGCACCATTAACACTGCCATGATTATCCTTTTCCTTTTCTCCTAGTTCATGTAAATGTCCCTTCACTGATAAACTTTTCACTCAGACAGGGATGAAATCAGGGATGAGCAATTCCATCATGATTGTAAAGCCTTTGATTTGATTCCACAGTGCTCAGTGCTAAAGATACTGGTGTCTCCATGATCTCCATTTTGGTTCTTGCCCCCATCTGCCCTCTTCCAACTACCAGCTTGTACACAGCATGAGACCACAGTTGTGGAATTGGACTACTTTTTTTTTAGCTGAGCCATCCTGCCACCTGTTGGCAGCTCAGCGACTGCTCAGCTCGGGCCGAGAATCAAACAGCTGTTGCTCAGAGCTCAAACTCTTGAGTGAGCTCTTAACCAACTGAGCCACTCGGCCGGCCCCAAGACTACCTTTTTGATTGCTGAAATTAGTGATTCATACCTTGCATAGCCCATTTGTGAAGCACCAGTACCATATGCTTTTTCTTTATCCTCCTGTGCTTGTTTGTCATTTTATCACTTACACGGTACATCAAACCAAGGGTGAGCAGGAGCAAAAGTAAAGCAAGTTAGATTTGAAAGGGTGAGTTAGGGTCTACTCAGCAGCTATGCCCCTAAGAACTTCTGTTGTGGGGAAGAGGTCAAGGTTGTATGTTAAAATAGATAAATAAATAAAAATAAAACATGTAAAAATAATTCAGCGGGGGAGAGTGAAAAGAGAGAAATAAAACTAGGAGTCAGAAACTGTGTTTTATTCTAGGCTATGCCCTTTTTTAAGTATGTAAAGTTTTTCAAAACACTTAACCTCTCTGACTGGTTATCCTACCTGTAAAATGAATGAACTGGACTGAATGTCCCCTGACTTTCTGTCTAGCTCTAACTTTCTGTGTGTTCATTAGCCATGACTTGATCGCCGTGGATAATTGAGATTTGGCTGCCCTTTTTCAAAGTGAAAGCATCTTGATGGAATGGTCTGGAAAAATAAGGAAAAGCAGAATCTCTGCTTATGTTCTCACAGCCTTCCAAGCTACACATTTTCATATTTAATGTTGTAAAATTAAAATCACTTTATTGTTTATGATGAAATATTTTAAGGTCTTTATTTTATAGGACTTCATCTTAATTTTTGTAGTGTTCTGGCCTAGAGAGACAAATATGGTACTTGAAAGACTATTACTGTCCTGGAGAAATCACATAGCAACAAGAAAGAAGAAAGTAAATTTACCTCCCAGACAGTTCTTTGAGGACCTCACCTGTAATGCCAAATGCAATAAAGGACATGGGCTGTTTCCATGGGGAAGGTGTTTTAGAAAGACACAACCCTATTGCAATGTATACATAGCCATCATTCTATTTAAGTTACTGACATCTTATGCTGCATAGCCGTTTTTCTGTTTGGGAAAACCACACTGACACATTAGTCAAGTAACCATCTCTGAAGAGAACAAAAACACAGGCTCTCGGGACCGTGTCAGGGTTCTAAAAACTAGGGAAGCTCATCAAACCAGTTGGCTGTGGGACAGATTTAGTTATAGCAGCTGGGTGCTCAGTTCGGTAACATCGATCAGGAGGTTCTTTATTTGTTTGTACCTCACCCTTTTTTGTTAAATTCATTGGAGTGTCATTGGTTAATAAAATTATATAGGTTTCAAGTGTACAAATCTAAGAGAGAGAGTGAGTCTCCCATGAATAGGCATTTGTTTCCACAGAGAATGGAAAACTGGAATTGCTGGCCCACAGTTTTGCATCAGCGGATGCTTTAAGAATGCAGTGAAAACATCTTATAAAGTGAAAACCTATCATTTGTAAAGCTGCAAAGAGAGAGCTTTGTTTGCCCACACAGCATTTCTCAATGGAAACCCTGAGGCCATGAGTTTTTCAGGACAAGTTTCAACTCTGCTTAGCGCATTCATTGTGCTAAGGAGAAAAGACCCAAAGAAGCAGGGCTACTATTGTGAATCTTGTAAAGGCTGCATGAGTTTAAGATCTCTGTCTGTCTGTCTTTGAACTAGAGCCAACTCACAATTACCTGTGATCAAAAAGAGTGTAGACAAATTAAAATGGAATCCACATAATCTCTTCTTGACTTTGAAAATGCCACCCTCACCTTAACTTGTTTAATTATTTGTAACAAAGCAACTTGCAAGTAGCAACAGTTGTACTTTGGAGTTTTTGGATAAGTTCTAGCCAACAGGAAAAAATGGTCTAAGTTTAGATAGTAAGAATGGGCAGGTATGTCAATCCAAATGTAATCAAATACAGTGTATATTGCCAGGGCCACTTTTAAAAGGTAGAAATTTCACAAAGATCTGGTAATACCCACATTAAAATGTTCTTGATTGACTAACGAGAATAAGTTGTAGGCTACATAGATTTAAGATTCTTTTAAAAATTTTATTGGGGAAGAGTGTGTTTTTCCAGGACCCATCAGTTCCAAGTCAAATAGTTGTTTCAATCTAGTTGTGGAGGGCACAGCTCAGTGGCCAATGTGGGGATCAAACCGGCAACCTTGGTGTTATGAGCACTGTGCTCTAACCATCTGAGCTAACTGGCCGCCCCAAGATTGATTGATTGATTGATTGATTTTTTAAAGATTTTTATTGGGGAATTGGGGGGATGGAAACAGTGCTGGGGAATTGGGGGAAGGGGAACAGACAAGTTGCTGTCGTCTTGTTCTTCAGTCTAGTTGTGAAGGACGTTGCTTCACTGGCCCAAGTTGGCACCATCATTGCACTCTTCCTGGGAGAGGCAGATCAGTCGCCAGCTTGGAAGGCCGCTCCCTGTGGCTGCTGGCTGCTCACGCTGGCTGCTGGCTACACACGGTAGCCCATGGCAACCCACTGCAGCAGTTGCTGCAGCCAACACTGCTGTCTGGGGTGACTCACAGCAGCCCAGCTCCAGGTTGTGCTGTTGTTCAGTATCTTAGCTGTAGAGGGCAGTGTCACTGGCCCTCATATGTGGGATCCGAACCGGGGCCCTCTGGCATCCCAAGCCAGTTCTTAACCATCGCGCCACTCGACCGGCCCAAGATTTATTTTTTTTTAATGCAACTTCTTCCAACCATTTAGGAATAGACTTTTATTTTTGTTCACTATTCTCCAAATTTCTTCTAGCCTCCTGTCTTTTATCAACCGCATATCTAATCTTTCTTATACACCTGCAGTACCACATCCATTTTAAGGGATTAGCTATTTGTAAATTACTCTTGTGATTTGGAGGTAAAATTAATCTACATATAAGACTATGGTATTTCTTCATCTCCCTTCATGACCTGTGAGCTGGAGGGCTCCCAGTGCAGCAGTTTTACATTGATTGGCTACATGTATATAATTTTCCCAATTTCTAGGATCTTAATGCAGGTTTAAATTGTATTAGTACTAGAATTTATCTCTAACTCTTAGTTGAAGCACTTCCTTACATGCATGAAACTGAAACAAAACTTCCTGGGTAGAAATCCACAGTGAGAGACACTATTAAAGAAGAATAGTATTTTGTTGTGACAGCAAACAGGGCAGTACTTTGGGCAAAAAGACACTGAAATTCTAGATGAATATGGAAATAACATGATTTTTATAGCCAAATTCTGGAACTTGAGAAGAATATAGACTCAAAAAGCTAAAATAAAATAAAGAAATAACAGTCTGGAGACTTGAAAATAATTTAACTGGGAAAAAAAAACTATTTCCTTGAACTTCAGACCAGAAAGATTCATGAGGTCCAGACTGTTTTTCATGTGCTGGTTTTTCCCCCCCAAACATTAAGTCATCATTGTGGATATGATGTCAACTGCATGCCTTAAGACATTAACTGGAAGGCAGGTATCTAACCTGGTACAAATTAGAAAATTATGCCACCAGGTGTTAAATGCTGAGCAAGGGTGAGTCTGAATTAGCCCAAAATTTGTGCCAACAACACCAAGCCTCTCATGCAGTTTCCTGCCACCAAACCACTGCTGATTTCTGGTGGGCAATAGAATAAAATGATGCCTGAAAGAACTCTGTCTCTAAAACATATAGGGAGTGGCATTATACTTAGTGGTTTTAGAAAGTAGGTCTTTATTAGAATACAGCAAGGGATTTCCAGAGTTAAAGCCTCTTTTGAAGAAAGAATTTGGAGTGTTTACATTCCTGCAAGGCCCAAAATTCTTAAATTTGAGAGAAGTGGGCAAAAAGTATTCATGTTCTCTCTTAAAGGCAAGAGACTTGAGAATGGTGATCTTACAGATTTTTGGAGGCCAGATCATGGACTACATTAAAATAAAAAGATATTGCTTTGTGTTTAACAAATAAGAGGCTGCAGAGCCTCTGGAGTTGTATTAAAGCTTCTTGCATTTATTAAAACAAGCATACAAACAAAAAACACTGAATATTCAATATCAAAGATATTTAGAGCTATTTTTAATTTTACACTTAAAAATCTACTTGAACATCGATAGGTTAAATTGTTTAATATAATTTAATATCCCCTGTCATGGACTTCGCATGAAAGGGTTATTGTATAATTATTTTTTTATTGTATAATTATTTATCTTTTGAAGTGAAACTCTTTTCAGCATTAAAAAAACATTACAAGAATGCTTTTGCAGTTTAAATTCACCAGTGGATACCCATGAAAGCATTGGTATGTGCAAGGGGGTAAGGGGATACATTTTATTGTTTTCCCTGACAGGGGTACAGAATTAGTCCAAGTTTGAGGCAATAATTGATAGTCGTCGTCTTTTCATAATCCACCATCAATTTCATAAAATGACTTAAGAGGAAGTGTCATGAAAGCCCTTGTCAACTGCATATGTAGATACTAGAAGTTTAGGACTTGTAAAATATGCAAACTTTAGGGACAAATTACTACCCCTCCCTTAATTTGCCATTTATTGGAAGAAATAAATTCTCATTATAATCTTTCCTCCGTTTCTTTCTTAGCTGTTGACTCTTATGTCTTGAACCTTCATTTGTGTTCTCTCTTTCCCTTTCTAATTGTAAGAGGTCTGGAATTCTGATTTTTCAGTGATTCATTCTGTAGATTTCTCAGGTGCTTTATAAGGCACGGTTGGGAATCACTTGGAAAGCTTCAGTGGTTTCCTCCTACACAGCAGGGCATCCAGGAAGAGTTTGGGCCCTGGGCACATTAGTCTGCGGGGAGGGGGAGCACACCTGAGAGCAGTGCTTCCTTGGATCACATGGTTGGCCAGATTAGGGACATTCAGAAGAATGTAAGTGCCCTAGGCGATTAATCATCCTCCTGCCTTCTCTCACCTAACTCCAGTTTCGGAATTCTGTGCTTCCTGTTTCCTGAGGGTAAATTTCAGGCAGAGCCAGGTAGTGTCTCGACCTTGTCTTTAAAAGGCAAAGGTTATGAATAAAAGGATGTCCTTCTCTCAGAACTCAGAGTCTCTGGAACAGACATATCCATGATAATAATAACAATCAAACACACATCTGAAATTTATCCTGGACAATCTTTTTGTCCCCCCTTTACTAAAAACGGAGCCGAGTCTTAGGCACTGAGAACCCCAGGTCCTTTCAAATTCTTAGCTGTAGGCAGCCTGGTACCACTCTTGCAATTGTACAGCGCCCACAGCCCTCTGACATCTACCTGGGAGTGATTTATAGTTCCACTCCTGCTGCCACTAGCCCCTGCCCATAAAGCTAAACAGCCCAGAGAATGACAGACTGATACCATATTTTTTTCATTAGCAGTATCACCTTTCACTGCTCTGTGCAAACGAATGTGTTTTGTGAAAGGAGTAGAGTGATCTAGAAGAGAGAAATAGGAACAGGGGAGGAGGTTAAGGGGCTCCCCACGCCCAGCCACTCAAGGCAGACAATGAACTCTGGCTTCCAGATGCCTTTTCTTTATTCATTAATGCTTTACTTTCCTCTTTCCCTAAAGACTACTTTCAGTTACTCCGTTTTCCTTGAATTGCATTCTCCCCAGTAGTGCCTGAGGGCTCCATTTCTCTGAATATTTTTTCCACAGGCATCTGTTGTTTGTTTCTGACCTGGATCTGAGGACAGTTGGCGATAGAGTGTCTAGTTCTCAGCTCTCAGGCATCTCATGGCTGATGAAGGCTAATCCATGATTATTCAGTCTTCTTCAACTCACATTGATTCCAGGTTGGTCAGAGGGTCCTCAAGTAGGAACTGGTTCTGAGACCTATGGCCCAGAGAATGCTGAGGGTAGGGAGACTTAGAGAATCTCTGAGAATTCAGACCACTAGGGTGTAAGACTAAAATCAAGATCCTCAGTTTAAGGGATGAAGCTCAAAGATAGATGATTTCCTGGGAACTCCTCCTTTACACTGTTTTTTGAAATAACCACAACTCCCAGCTGGGACATCCAAAGCCCAAAGCTTTCCAGGGTCCAGATTTGAGCCAGTCATTCTTTGTATCTCTTTTGCAGGAGAAACACTGGTGGGATGGAATTGTGGCAGTGGCCATATTTTTCATGGTGACTACAGAGCTTTAGTTCAGGCATGAGGACTCTCTCTGGTAAATGGAAATATGCTCTTTATGCTTTCAGAATAGCTACCAGTTTACACAAAAGCTACTTAGCTAGGCCCCAGAGCCCAGTTTCTCTTTTGATCTTACTTTGCTCTGTCCACTTATAGATGATAGTTTAGGAGCAAACTGAATCTGGCCACACATGAGCAATATAATAAACGAACCTGACCCCTTGCTCCTATAATATGTATCATTTGACTTGGGGGGGGGGCGGGGAGGAATTAAAACTTAGTTTTTGATCAACTTTGTTTAACCAGCTTAAGTGAAGCAAATATCCCTCTCATCTGTGTCTAAACTATAATCTAGCTTTAGTTGATGTGAAAAAGGTAGCAACAATTTCATTCTCTAAAATGATTCCTTTCCATGTGTTTATTCTTCAGAATGAAGTACAGAAATATGTTCCTGTAAGCATTCCTTGCTAAAAATAACAGCAAGAAAATTGACCTTTTTGATTTTAAATAAGATTGAAGAATTTCTCCATCCTAGGTCAGGGATGAATCCTCATAACTGTCTATTGATACTATCTTCGCAATTGTTATATGACAAGCATTATTTTATAAACCAAGAGCTCATACTCAAGCTAGACACATTGAATTGTAATTCGTTTTACTATCCAAAACTAAAAATAATTTTTACAGTGGGCAAAACCCCAGATGTGTTTTGTCAGTCTCTTTTTCATTTAATGTCTGAAGCTTTATGTATTTAAGGAAAATGTTATCCATGTGTTTCTCATTTATTTACACTTAACTCATCAGTATGTTTAGTATAGTTATTTGATGTCCAAGAAGCCTTTTTAACTATTTTATGTGCTTATTTTATATGCCTATGAAATGGGAAGTTATTTATGCCAAAAAAAGAGACTGTGCAAAGCCTATCACCATCATTGTAAACAAATATTTATCCCTAAAATTTCAAGATTGATTTAAAAACCTGAAAAAGAAATTTCAGAATAGTTCTAGACACATCAGCTTAAAGCTTACATCTATGCCTTACAGGCAGTTTTGTGTATTCAGGAGCTTTTATAGTTAAATACAACCTTGTCTAAAGAAGTAATTTGGAGTCAGGGTCTTCATAAGTGTATATGTAAAGCGTTGAGCCCAAGGAGAGTCAAATATTGGCTACTTCCATGCACCTCTTTTCTGATATCGTTAGTGAGCCCACCTCACCAGCAGCATGTATCTTTCCAAATGTGCTTGTCTTAGTTTGCTTGGGCTGCCATATCAAAATACCATAGACTTAAACAGCATCCAAGATCAAGGTATGGAAAGATTGGTTTCTTATGGGGACATTTCCTGGCTTGCAGAGTTGCCTTCTCACTATGTCCTCATATGGTATAAGCTCTCTGGCATCACTTCTTGTAAGGACACTAATCCTACTGGATCAGAGCTCTCCACCTTTATGACCACATTTTTTTTTTAAGATTTTTTGGGGGAATTGGGGAAGGGGAACAGCGTTGGGGAATCAGGGAAGGGGAACAGACAAGTTGCTGTCCTTTTGTTCTTCCATCTAGTTGTGAAGGACGTCATTTCATTGGCCCATGTTAGTATTATCATTGCGCTCTTCCGGGGTGGGGCAGATCAGTTGCTGGCCACTGGACGGCCGCTCACAGCGGCTCTTGGCAGCTCACACCAGGTGCTGGCCACTCATGCCAGCTGTCAGCCACTCATGGTAGTTCATGGTAGCCCACTGCAGCTCCGCTGCAGTCTACGCAGTTGCCAGAGACTCATGGCAGCCCAGCTCCAGGTCAAGCTGTTGTTCACCATCTTAGCTGTAGAGGGCGCAGCATCACTGGCCCTCATGTGGGATCCGAACCAGGGCCCTGCTACTCAGAGCTAGCATCCCAAGCCAACTCCTAACCAGTGTGCCACTTGGCCATCCCCTTTATGACCTCATTTAACCTTAGTTATCTTACAAATGTGCTATCTCCAAATACAGTCACTTTAGGGGGGCTTCAACATACTAATTAGGGGGAGGGGTGTTGCACAAATATTCAATTTATAACAGTGCTCAATTATTAGAAAGAAAGAAAAATCTTTTTAGTCATATTATCAGTGAATTTCATATCTGGTGTTTCACCAAGAAAACTATTTCCCCAGTAGGTGCCTCCTCACCTGTACCCTCTTAGCCTTCAGTGTTGCAGAGCAACAGGAACCTGTTGAAAGTATTCATCATGTCGATGCAGTGGAGTTTTGTGCATTCATTCAACACACTTACTGAGTGGGTGCTCTGCTCCAGGCACTCTGGGAAGTCCTATGAAGGACATCTGGGAACATGGGTAATGTGTACGTCTTCCAATGCTCAGGCTGTTAGATGAACTGGACAGTACAGTAGATGTTATTGAGGTCCTTCCTATTCTGGCCTGGGCCCACCTGAATTGACCCACATGCAAGTTCAACCTGGAAGTGCAGTGGAGTTAATGTCCCCAAGGGACCACACTATTAATAGGGATGGGGTGCTTCAGTTCCCTCACCATCTGGTGTGATGATTCTGAGATAATGTTCTACACAGTTTCTCAGAGACATTTCAGGAGGATTGAGACCCAGTTGCCCATAGCAGGCATCTACTTATTAGCATACCCATAATTGTATTTCTTCCCTTCCTTGTCTCACTTTTTCTCATCTGTGCTTCCTGAGATCATCCCCCCAAATAAGTCACTTGCACCCAAGTTATTGTTTCATCATTTCTTTGGGGGAGAAATCTATAAGCTAAAACACCTAGAAAATCAGGAGTTGCAATATACTGATATGAGTTTTTAACAGAAGTATGCATAGTAGCAAAAGGCATTAGCAGAACAACGAACAGTTGTTTCTCTTGGTAGAGATTTGTGGGGAATTTACTAGCTCAGGGTCAATGCCGTCCCCCCACCCCCTACAGTATAAACCTTATGAAGGCAAGTGTGCTATCTATTCAGTTCTGTATCCCTTCAGCCTACAGAGATCTGGCATGTAAGAGGAAGAGCTTCACACATATTTGTTGAACGGATGATCCTTCATTGACAGAGGGAAAACTGAGGTTTAGAAGGGTACAGTCACTTACTTGTAAAGCCAATCAGCAAGGATACTGAATCACACTTGTTCTAATGTCCAGTTCATGGCTTTTTTCCTAACCAATTCGAAAAGCATGAAGAGTTAGCTAGAAGGTTATGGGGATTAGGAAGTGGGGTACTATGTTCTAAGGCTGAATTCTGAGCAATTATGGTGTACTTGGGAAAACAAAAGTCATTTAGATGCATATGATTGCATTGTAGAAGTGAACATTGGCTGGAAAAGCAGAGATGAAGGGCAATAAATAGGTCAAGCAGAAAGACATGGTATGCTGTCCTAAAGCACCTGACTAATGATGGCTCGCTGACTAATGATGGGAATGGTGGAAGGGCATCATGGAAGGATTTACACGAGAGCAATATCTGATTATATCTTAGAAAATTCTAAGTTTTCTCCTCTGCAGTGAGAAGGATAGATACAAATTGAAAGGTCAGAGATATCGAGATATCAGGATGGATTCCAAGTATGTCTAGGAAAATGAATTAGCAGCATTGATGGGGAGATGTGTAGGTTGAGGCAGAAAATAGAAGCAAGGACTATGTCCTGGCATAGACAGCTGGGCGGTGCTAAATCTTGAGACAGAGCAGGTAAGAAGTAGTATTATGAGAGCTGATAGATCTCAAGGTCTGCATGGTTCCTCCAGGTGAGGATATCTGGGTTCTAGAGAGAGAGAATCTTGGTTGAAAATATAGGTCTGGAGAGTCAGCAGCACACGGGTGGTAATTTGAAGCCATGGGAGTTAATGAAAAAATAAAGAAATGTTTAAGCAGTGCTTACCATGCCAATCACTGATCCAAGTACTTATGTAAATGTTAATTCTAACTATTAAGTACGGTTAATATTAAACACATTAATATTAAGTAATTATACTATTAATAACTATACTTACATGTTAAGATACTAAAATATGAACTCAGTTAACTAAAATACTAACTCAACCTTAGGAATTAGATACTGTTATTCTACTTTGTGGATGAGGAAGCTTAGGCACAAAGAAGCTGAATAACTTTCCCAAAGTCATATAGCTGGTGATTGCTGGAGCTGGGGTCACTCAGTTGAGCGAACAGAGAAAGACAAATGTCATAATTCCAGGGACTGAAATAGGAGCTTGAGATCAATTAAGACCAATAAGAAACAACAAGAAAGGTAAGAGAAACATCAGGAAAAAGGTGGAATGTTAGGAGATCAAAAAGGCGAACGCTTTACTTGGGTCACATACCACTGAGAGATCAAGAAACGAGAAGGCTAAAAGACATTAATTGGATTTCACATTGAAAAAAGTCACTGGTGACAGCAGTTTTAATGAAATGCTGCAGGTTGTCCTTTCCACTCAAATACTTTCCCATGGTCAGGAGAAACAGCGGTGGGCAAAGCTATAAAAACCAAACAGTTTGACCAAACTAGAGGAATCGATTCTATACAGTGAGTTTGACCTGATAAGTGTGTACTGCAGATACTGTATTTGGAAATGTAAAACGAGCCATACTTTCTGAAGCTTGGAGCTACCTCCCTGATACCAGAATGGGCAGGTCTTAATAGTACTAAGAAGGAAGGAAATAGGGAGGAAGGAAAAACCTGAGTGAAAAACACAGTTAAATATGAAAATTGAAGAAGATTCCCCCTTAAGGAATATTCTTGAACTTATTATTTTGGAGACCCTGTTTTTTTGGGTTGTTTTTTTTTTTTTTTGCATTTGTTTTCCTCATATGTGAAGAAATAAAAGTGTTACATCAGACTCTGGAGCTCAAAATATCAAGAATCCAAAGAAGATTCATATTAAATCCCTTGCTGATAGATATTGGCAGCCTACAAGAAACATGTGGGAGAAACTTCTCAAGCTTAGAGTACAAGTGGAATGACTTTTGCACATGTCATTTGTCAAGCATGTCCAAAGACAGTGGTGAAGGCTGAAGGGACCGTGGGAGTTAGAAATCAGTGTAGGCAGGCCTAATGAGGTGGAGACAATTCTTTCCTTGGTCATGTTTTAAGGTGAGTCAAAAGGGTCTGGACATAAGCTGCAGTGGTCAGCTGTCTCCATAAGAGACCTTTGCTGATACCTACAGTGAATTCATTAGTTGTCAATGATAATCAAATCAACTCGAAGTGTTTGCCTGAAAGAGACTCTCCTTTCATTCTGACTTGCCAGGTTTTAAAACACGAAGCTTTAAGCTGGTCAGCTGAAATTGGTTTACGAATTGCTGGAAATCCCTGGACAGATTTCCATCAATTCAAAACATCACAGACAATCCTGTATGTGCAGTGGGCTTTGAGTTATTCATGAAATCCTATTGAACATCTTTTTTGCATTAATTTAGTGATATTTCTCACTGACGTCAAGGTGATGAAAAATAACACTAAACCTTACTTGGCTGACTGTGGAGAACTTGGAACTCCACCAGGCATGCTGCAGGCAATTTCTGGAAGGCAGGCAGGGGAACCAGCATGCCTCAGAAACTACCTCAGAGATGAGCTGTAGAGAAGAATGAGTCTACAATTATGGGAATAAAACTCCAAAGTATGTAACTGCTGCCGGCAGTATCGGAAAAGTTATAAAAATATGAGAAACACGCACCAATGGCAGAAGTAAAAAGAAGGAGGTACACTGTAAAAAAGAAAAATCGGCGTTTTATTTATTTACCAGAAACTTCTAGAGGGTGTATTATGTTCCAGGCATCTTTTCATGACTATCGATATTAATTTAATATCCTTGACAACCCTTATGAGGTGGGTACTGAGGTTAGCCTCATTTTACAGACAGTGGTGGTGCAGCCCAGAAAGGCTAAGTAGTTGGCTCATGGGTACACAGCTGGTACTCAGCTGGGATTTAAATTTAGGGACTCCGGCTCCAGAGGCCATGCTTTCAGCTACTGTGCATGCTCCCTCTTATACAGGAGAGCAAAGGAAATCGTTTTTGTTTTTGTTTTTTTCCTTTCAATAATCTAAACCTAGTTTCTCTAGTAATGCTCAGAATGACTTTCCCACAAAGCAGTTTCTCCTGGATTCTAGTTTTACCATGTTGTGCCTTATAAAACCGTTCATTGGTACTGGGGAGCTAGCCATCTATCACGTCATCCCAGCGCTGCTAGAGGAAGCAGAGACACAGCATTGGAAATCACACATAGTAGGGTGGGGGGTGGTTAGTTGAGTTCTTGACTCTACTACATGTTGAAAGATTATACAGAGGAATAACTTCCATGGCAGACGCTGTGAACACAGACACGTATGGACAATTTATGGACTACAGAGTTCTACCAGATTGCCTTCAGAGAATCAGTAGCCTCAAAAAAAAAAATGGTGAAAAGCAGAAATTGAGAGGGGAAAAAATGTAAATTGTTTCTACACTTATTTTTCTCTTGACACGTGCACTTTTTAAAGAGCAAAATCACTGCATTTGCATCAGTTATAGTGATTCTTTTGAACAAGATTTGTGTTTCTGACATAAAAACTCTTGGTGACTGGGTTTTTTGTTTTGCACAAATATCTGTCCATCTGATTGACACATGGCTTGGAAGTGAGGTTCTTCACTGGTTATGAAGTTTCTCGATCAATTCTTTTCAGCCAACAGTAGTTCCCCCAGGAGTCATATGGCTCGTATGGAGGGAACTTACACTTTTCATAGTACATGTCTTCTCTAGTGGCCAAAAGAATCGGCTCTTTTTATTAAAATATCCTATCTGCAGTCCAGACTTCTCTTCCCAGACTCTGGTATCCAGCTGCCTATTTGCTATTCCCACTTAGAGTTCTCTAATCGATAACTCAGATTTAAAATACAGTAATACCTTGGTTTGCGAGCATAATTTGTTCTGGAAACAAACTACTCGTATTGCAAGATGTCACTTGTTTACCACCTTAAAATATATCTTAAATGTTTGCTTGTCTTGCGGAACACTTGCAAACCAAGTCACACACAATCCAAGGCTTTACTATATCTAAAATGACCATCCTTCTACCTGTAGCCTTCCCCATCTTCATTGAAGGTAACTCCATTCTTGAAATTGCTGAAGCCCAACACCTCAGAGGCATCTGGACTTCTCTCTTTTTCTTACACCCCTCAGCCAATCCAGCAACAAATCCTGGCTGTACATTCAGAATATGTTAAAAGTCCACTCAGTCCGTGTTCTACCTAATTCTACCTAATTCTAAAAGTTGACAAATGTCACTACCTTGCTAAAACTTTTCCCTGTCGTGAGTCCCCCTTCAGAGTAAAGGTCAAAGTCCTTTGAATGGCCTCTGTCAGCCCCTCTCTGACTGCTTTCACCCCTGCTTTCTTCAACTGCGCCAGCTCACTGCAGGTTATCACACACCAGGCACACTCCTGCCTCGGAGCCTTGCATTGGCTGTTTCACTGACTAGAAAGTTCTTCTCCCAGAAATCCCTCTGACAAATTCCTTCAAGCCTCTTTTAATTCTTATCTGAAATGTCACTTTCTTAATGAGGCTCACTCTCACCATCTTATTTAAAATTGGACTCCTCCTCCCCTTTTGTCCCTGTGGCACTTGTCACCTAACAGATGGTAGAATTTACCTATTACATGTATCATTTGATGCCTGTCTCTTCCGACTAGAAAGTATATTCCTCAGGGATCTTCGCCTGTTTTGTTCACTGAAACATCGAGAGTGTCTAGAAAAGTGTCTGATACATAGTAGATACTAAATAAATATTTGCTGAGGAAGTCAACAGAAGGATGAATTTTAAAATGTGTGTTATGTTGAACCTCTGTAAAGAAGCCATTCTTGGCTACCCTGCTTTTCCAGCTCCCCATGGTTAGCCACATGTTACAAATATATGCTAACTATACATGTTACTTTAACACTTGACTATTTAAAACGTCACACTCTTTAAACTTCCATTTAATATACCTATTTACAGCCCAGCCCTAAAATAGTATCCACCATTTTATTCACTCCATCATGAACGAATCATTATCTAAAACAAAAATAAACTCCTAGGGAAACATTTGGCAGGTAGGGCTGGATTTGCTGTCACTTCACGAGTTTCCTAAATTGTCTTTCTATTCTGAGAGTCAAAAAAGATCACTCGCCTCTTGATTAAAATAAAAGAAGAAATGGAGAAGATGGGCAACCATTCTGGTTCAATGATTCTTGTTAGATAACAGATTTGCTGCAAAAGGAGGATGTGCACTACAAACTGAGGACCCGGTATAAAACCTTCTATTTTGATTTAAGATGCTGAGGAATAAACAGTCCTTGAAGCCACCAGTATCCAAGGACACAGACCTAGTGTTTTCCACCTTGTTTGAATGTTCAGTTTAGGCAACAGATGGCAGCTGGACCGAATCCTGTTGTTAGGAACATCCTGAAAGGAGAATGCCCAGTTATTATTCATGATCTGACTGGTATGCTTGGAGAAGTGGGCCAGCCAGCTTTCGGTCTGAGATCACCTTTAATGGGGGAGAGGGAGAAAACTTTGGAACCAAGAGGCAGAAAACAAAGATAAACATAGAAACAGCATGGCCCTGTGTTAAAATCACAAAATGCAGATGGGATAATTGTATCTTTCTATGCTTAGCAGTTAGGATGAGGTAGGTGGGACTTAAAAAGCTGCAGTGTCATCTGCACCATCAGTTTGATACAGAGTAAAAGCAATTGCTCATAACCTTCTCTAAATTCATGCCTTTATTCAAAATTGAAGTGATTTGAAGGCACCACTATTCCCGAGTTGTCTAGAATCCCTGTATTTCTTAAGTAAGTGAATAAATAAATAGTGCAAAGTATGATACTTTTGCTTTACCTTGATTTTTGACTTAATAGCTTCTTTAATATAGTAAGCATACTTGTTGTTTATGAGATCCAGTATAGAGGGCTTGAGAGCATGGACTCTGGAGCCAGACTGGCCCCATCACCTAACTGGCTGTGTGACTTTGAGCAAGTTACTTGACCTACAATTTCTTCATCTGTAAAATGGAAATCCTCAGTGCACCTACTTCATGAATTTGTGAGAATGGTAGATGTTAATATATAAAAAGGGGTCAACACAGTACTAGTAAACCTTATACCAGGGGCGCCAAAGAAATGAATACAAGTGGACACTTTGGTCAGCGTTACTCAAGCAGTAGTTCACCGTAATCAGAAGTGTCTGGACGCTGATGGTAACGACTTTGAGCACCTCTTGTAATTGCAGAAGTCAAACGTGACTTGTATTCATCTCTCGTTATTGGTATATATTGAATATTACAATTTTAATAGTTTTTTCCTTACTTAAAATGTATATACATGTTTTGGTGCCCTCTGTATATGCAGTTCTATTATTCCAGTGAACAGCTGTTGTCATTATGATGCTCTTACTTTTTGTATAGGCTAGACATTATTATTTTTACCAAGAATTAGTTCTTAGCTTTTAGATAACTTGAACATAAGATGGTTTCCCTTCCTTGGCACGGTATGCTACAGATACGGTGGAGCACGCTTCCTACTACCTTAAATCACTGTTCAGTTTCCCTAGGAGTCAGGCCAGGCTGCTGACTTGGGAGGCTATGCAGTGATGACGTTGCCAGGTGTGATGCTCAGGGCATGTGTGCATGAGGAGGGGCTGGCTTCACTCTCCCCTTCTTCCCACACTGCTCTATGAGTGACGGAGACCAAGACAGGAAGAGAGTGATAAGACACCTGAAACCATTTTACAGTGTGCTTTGTTAAACATGGGGGGGGTGTCAAAAAAGACAGCAAATTTTCATGAACCTACAGTTTCTGAGGGTGAAGAATGCCTGCAGTAGTTTAGCTGGTGATTCTGGATCAGGTTGTCTCTAAGGTATAGGCAGCCAAGATGCAGGCTGGGGATATAGTCACCTGAAAACTTGATTGGCTGAAGGACCCCTTTCAAGCTCACTCACATGGCTGTTGGCAGGAGATCTCAGTTCCTCCCCACATGGGCCTCTCCCTAGGACCGCTCACACCATGGCAGCTGACTTCTCCCCAAGAGTGGGAGATACAGAGAGCATTCAAGAGAGGCCACGATGGAAGCCACAGTATCTTTTGTAACCTAATCTGAGAAATGAAATGATATAACATCAGTTTTGCTCAATCCCACTGATCACATATCAACACGGGTACAATATGGGAGGGGAATACAAGGGTAACTTTGGGGGACTATCTTGGAGATTGGTTGCCACAGCCATATTTATATCTCCTTATGAAGGAGGCAATAGCCATAGATAGTCGGCATTAAAAATAAAATGACAAAAGTTATATCTAATCTGTGTATTCTTCACTGAACATTTTAATTATGTCTGTATATGCATGACATCCCTGTATGTATGTACACACAGTCACACATATTACAAATGCAGAATATTAGCCCTATCCAGACTTACTGAGTCATAATCTACATTTTTAACCAAAGCCCCAGGTAATTCATATGCACATTAAGTTTCAGAAATACCAGTATAAGATACATTTTAAACTTTTTGAATCATAAAACCTACTGTATCCTGAAAATTAATAATGGGACAGAGCTAACAAAAGTACCTGTTAATGTTTCATACTAAAGCTTTCTATTCTCTCTCCCCTCCCCCCAACCTTGATTCCTTTCCTATACACAACCTGCACAAATACAGCCTGGCCCTCCAGAATGAGAAAGGCCACCAAAGCTTTTGCTTTTTTTTTTTTTTTCTCCTCATAAGAAAATAGGTGGAGTACTGCAATGACATTTCAAAAAAATCTCATGTTTTGAGATAAGGTTTGTTTTTATTGATGGCAGATGGGAATAGACTTCCAAAGGATGCAGTTGGCTCTAGGAAAAAGAAATAGTTTTGAAAATCATCAACTGGTATTTGCAAAATGTCATCAGAGACTTTCCTTTCCCCTCGCCTAAAACAAATACAGACAATTCTACATAAAGAGCAAGGCTGTGTATAAAATTCAGCCATGTGTTTGAAGTGATTCCATTTTTATAAGACAGCTTGAAGTACCATGGCAGTTGTGCAGACAAAAAAAACTCAAACGAATTTGTTTTTGTGGCATTAATGAATTTGTATTGGTCTTGTTGCCATTGGCGTTAGTACCCACCCACTATTTCATTACAGTCAGTCCCTGGAGGGGAAAATCTTGAAGTTAAAGCAATTATGTAGCCTGCATCTTGTTAAACAAACCATTAAGATGTATTTTTCTCTGACTACAAAAGTAATACAAATTCATTGCAAAATATTTGAGAAATCCAAAAAAAAAAAACCTATAAGGGAAATAAGTTATTTGAAACCCACTGAAAGAGAAGTGCTAAAAAAACAAAAAAGAGAGATAACCTCTCTCTTTATTCCCTATAGTCTTTTTCTGTGGTATGTCTCATATATAGGTACAGCATATGGATGGCATACATACACATATCATACAAGAGGGAAACATATAGGATTCCTACTATGAGGAAAAAATTTAAATTCATAGTATATTTTTACCATGTAAGCAGAACTTCTAAAACTGGTGAATTTCTGGGTGACCATTTCTTGTTATCTGTAACAGCCAAACTGCCTTTGCACACAGTGTTTACACACACCACCAATCTTAGAACTCTTCAGGACATCTTCATCACACTTTTCAAAAAAAAAAAAAAACCAAAACAAAACAAAGCAAAACAGAAAATCCTGTACCAATTAACAGTCATTCCCTCCACCCCCAGTTCCAAGTAACCGGTAACCTACTTTCTGTCTCTCTGGATTTGCCTATTGTGGACATTTCATATTAATAGTAACATATGATATGTGGTCTTTTTTCAGGCTCCTTTCACTTAGGATAATGTTTACAAGGTTCATCCATGTTATACCATGAATCAATATTTCATTCTTTTCTATGCAAGAATACCATTGTGTGAATATACCACATTTTGTATATCCATTCATGAGTTTGTGGACGTATGGGCTATTTCCACTTTTTTGGCTGTATAAATAATAATGCTATGAATGTTCCTTTACAAGTTTTAGTATAGACATAGAATTTTAATTCTTTTGTGTATATGACTGCAAATATAATTACTGTGTCATAGTAAACTCCATCTTTAAATGGACTCCATCTTAAACTTAAAACATCTAACTTTTTAAGAAACTGCCAAATTGTTTTCCCAATTGATTGCACCATTATATATTTCTACCAGCAGTGTATACAGGCTCCTATTTCTCTGTATTCTTGCCGAGAATTGTTATTGTCTATCTTTGATTCTACTGGGTATGAAGTGGTATCTCATTGTGGTATTGATTTGCATTTTCCTAATGACTAATGATGTTGAGCATCTTTTCATATGCTTATTGGCCATTAGTATATTTTCTTTGGAAAAATGTTGATTCAAATCTTTTGCCAAATTTTCTTTTATTGTTGAATTGTTATAGTTCTTTATGTATTCTGATACTAGACCCTTATCAGATAAATTATTTGCAAATATTTTCTTCTGTTCTATGGGTTGTCTTTTTACTTTGTTGATAATGTCCTTAGCACATTTTTTTTGAAAGATTTTATTGGGGAATTGGGGGAGGGGAACAGCGCTGGGGAATTGGGGGAAGGGGAATAGACAAGTTGCTGTTGTTTTGTTCTTCAGTCTAGTTGTGAAGGATGTTGCTTCACTGGCTCAAGCTGGCACCATCATTGCGCTCTTCCCAGGCGAGGCAGATCAGTCGCTGGCTTCTGGACGACCGTCACTGTGGCTGCTGGCCGCTCACGCTGGCTGCCGGCTACGCACGGTAGCCCATGGCAACCCACTGCCACAGGGGCTGCAGCCTATGCCATCGCCGGTGACCCGCGGCAGCCCAGCTCCAGGTCGAGCTGTTGTTCAGCATCTCAGCTGTAGAGGGCAGTGTCACTGGCCCTCATATGTGGGATCTGAACCGGGGCCCTCTGGCGTCCCAAGCCAGCTCTTAACCATCGCGCCACTCGGCCGGCCCCTTAGCACATTTTTGAGGTCCAATTGAATATGCCTGATATATATGTTATAGCATATGGATGACATACATACACACATACACGTACATAAAATTAATGCCTTTAAAAAAGATAATTATTTGAATTGAATTGCTGAGTACTCAAAACTTGTTATTCCAGAGAAAAAAATGGGAACCCATTTTAAGGCAGGCATACTTGAAGCCTTTGCAATGCAAAAGGCAATTTAGTAAGTTAAAACATTTTTTAATGCTTTCAAAATACAGTTTTCTGGTTCTAAGTTCTCTCTCTAAATATCCTCTCCTTTGAATATATTAAAAGAAATACCTAGTGTGTGATGCCAGAAACACTGTTGCACTCAAGAAAAGAAGTAGAACTTTCTTCTTTCTTATGAATTTATTGGGGGTACTCATTCACCCAGTTTGGTATTACTTGGAGAAGAAAATATTCCCCATTCTTAGAGCAGGTTCCATCTCTTGTTGAAAAAATATTAATGGAAGTGTAATTTATTTATTATTTCTTTGGTTGCTTGTGCTTTTGGGTGTCATATCTAATAAATTGTTGCTTAATCCAAGGCCGTAAAGATTTATACTTATGTTTTCTTCTAAGTGTTTTATAGTTTAGTTCTTTGATCCATCTGAGTTAATTTTTTTATGTGCTAAGGTAGGAGTCCAAGCTCATTCTTTTGGATATGGATATCCACTTGCCCCAACACCATTTGTTGAAAAGATTATTCTCACCTCATTTAATTGTCTTAGGACTGTTGTTGAAAATCAGCTGTCCATAAAGGTAAAGGCTTTTCTCTATTGACTCTTTTCTCTTCACTGTTGCCAGTGGTTATTCTAAACTATGGATTTGCTCTTGTTTTCTGCTCCAGAAATGTCTTTATTGGCTTATAAGAAAATGACTAAATCTAGCTGTGTGCAATGCACTAGGAAGAGCAGGGGCAATGGCATAGGTATAGTTAGTTTTGAATCTGGCTCAGCCGTTTATGAAAAGTGGGACCTGGGACAAATTACTCAATCACAGTTAAGAGTGTGAACCTCACACTGGCAGGAAAATTGCCTGACTCACTTGCACCCTACAGTCTAGCATCATCACAGAGCCCGAAGCGTCACCCACATTCAGAGAATATTTATTGAATGGTGAATGAATCTCAGTTTCCTCACCTACAAAATAAAGATTATTATAACTATTTCGTAAGGGTCTGATCAATGTCAAATTACATCAGACACCCTAGTGATCTTTTTAAAATATGTTTTTTTAAATATAAAATACTTTCAGAAAAGTGCATAAATCATAACTATGATGACTTAAAGCAAAATAAACACAGTCATGGAACCACCACCCAGATCAAGCACCCCAGAATATGCCCTATAAATGCCTTTTTATTGCTGCTCCTGTCACTCTTTCCTGTACTTGCCAGGTCCTTTTAAGAGTTAGTTCCAGCATTACCTTCCACCTGGAAGTCCCTCTGAAGTTTTCTTTTTGGGGCACAATACCTTTCTATATGCTTCCAAAGCTCCTTTGTGTGTTATAGCCATCCTTTACTCCTCTGTCTCCCCAGCTTATTGTTGCATTCGTCACACATAGCAGAGTGCCAGCCCCTTGTAGCAGGAATTCTATAAAGACTTGGGGACTGAAATTAGCTGATGTGCTTTTGAACCTGCAGAGAGAAAAGCTATTTAATTTCAGGCTATTGTAATATTTTAGAAAACAAAGCAACATCAGTTTGGCAGAATAACGTAGAAATGAAAGAAGACTGGGTGAATTCATGATTTGGGTAAGTCTCATATTAAGTAGTTATGCATACAATTCTACATGGGTTTTAATTAGTTTAAATCTGAATCTTTGAAAAATATGTCTCTGGTTATGCCTCTGGATGCAAAACCAGAGTGTTGCAACACATAGTTGCAGTGTGAGAAGGCAGAGGGAGTTTTCTACACAAGAAATTTCAGTGTATCAGCAGCATGAATGATAGCAACCAGTGTGACTTTTGCCAGCGTGGATGGGGGAAGGAGAAGTGACAAGGGGGATGTTGTCAAAATGCAGTGCAGCCAGCAGGGAGGCATCTATGAGTTGCAATGACAGCATCGCAGCATGTGACCATCATTGTTAATGGACGACACATGACACAGCTGTGAGGGTTTTGTGCCAGGCAGGGTGAGCTAGAGAGAAAATGTGTGGAGGCAACCAGCCCATTTAGACCTGAAGAGAAGCCTGTGCTGCTAGTAGGAGGAAAACAGTTGATAAAGCCATGTTCTTTCACAGCATAGGGAACTCACTTTGTGATTTGCTGTGTGGGCCACCACCTGGATTGTCCTGTACTTCCTCTCTGAATCAGCATTTTCTGATGCCATAGCAATGTAAAATGGGTGTGGGTATATGTGGGAGTAGATTGGGGAAAAATTAGAGGGAATTTCTAACAAATGGAGTTTGTGGAGTGTGTGAAAAGGCACACATACACACTTAACTTTAATAAAAGGAGAACACAAACATTTTCACCAGAGCCAAATGTTCCTCTAGTTGGGTGAGCTTGAAAAGTAATACATCCAGTTTAGATATTTGGCATGCTGCATGTGGAAAGTTTTCACATTTTGTCTTCCTTGTATTAAGGAGTCTTCATTGTCACTGCTGAGAAAGTTAGTGACCTTGGGACTGAGTGGGGAGAAAGGAGAGGTATATGTCAGTTTGGCTGTATACAGAGAGTACCAAATGGTCACCAGGAAACTCTCCACAGTCTCAGAAGTGCAGTTTAAAGCAAAGACTCTAAGCACACAGTGATTTCATTTTCTTTTTTTGCCTCATACGACAGCAGTCTTAACCAACGTTTCCCTCACGTTTCTATGGCAATAGTGGAGCAATTCAGTATATTAGGATTGGACCTTTACCTTTGTTTAGAAAAGACATCTGCAAATTGATTAGGGCTTAAGTAGGTGATGGATTTGAGATGTTTTCATTAGAGAGTGACAAGTCATTTGATGGTTACTGAGTTTTATGTAAATGTGTGGTCTACCAGATGACTAGATACATAAAGTTTTCAAGAGGCTTTTGTCATGGGAGAGGTTTCATTAAGTAGAAAGACATCTAAGTACACAAAGTCTCAAAAACAGTTTAAATTTTGAGAGAATTCTATTAGACTATAGTTTTAGTGGGATATGATCACAGAAAAATCAAAATTGCTTTATATTTTCTCTTAAGTTATTAATGAGCCCCAAGGGTAATGAGATTTGCATTTATAAACACAGCACCAGTAATAGTATTTCTGGATGTCTTCTGTGTTGGTAGAAACGCCCTCAAGTTGTAGAATTTGAACTAAAATATTGAACATGACACTTAAATCACCATCTCTAATGAAACAGGGAACCACTAAGATTCCATAAACTCAGCAATTCAACTATGAACAGAAATTAAAGATCTCAATATTTATCTTTCTTTCTCTCCCTCCCTCTTCCTCCCCACCTCCTTCTATCTTATTCTCCCTTTCCTATATTGCTCCGGCAGATAGCTAAGAAAGTAGATTTTTAGGCTATAGGATAATTCTTACAGATAACGCAAACAAGAAAAACAGCAGAGGGAAGGTAGCATAGAAGGCGTTTGTGGATCTTATTAAAAGAATACCAAGGTGCAAAATTATTTCCTTTTAAAAAGGAAATATATTTTGCATGCGTTACAATGCAATCATAGAGATAATCAATAAAAGTTTTTATAAAACAGACCATAAATACATTAAGGTTATATAAATATGTCTCCCTATTGTTTTCCCCCCAAATAATGTGTAGACATTTCTCATTTTAATAATGTGTTATTTTACTAGTAGTATAATAGTTATACAAGTAGTATAACCTCTTTTATATCTGTATCCAGAACAGAATAAACTCTGGTCAGCCTAGCATAATATTATGGTGAAAGGAGACAGAAGACTCACCTGTTACATAGATCTCCCCCTCTGAACGCATTTCTTACGGGTGTTAAACTGTGAAATCCTAAAGGCCTCTTGATAGCAAATGTGCTTCCTGGAAGTTCTTATCCTTCCAGGAGTGAGGTTCAGAATACGGACTGATAGAGCTGGGGGAGAATTTTTAAGACTTTCTGCACTACAGCCCTTTTACAGGTGAGGACATTGCAGCCCAGAGGAGAACAAGGGCTCGGCCTAGGTCACATGGTTTTCAGGGGCAGAGCTGGGACTGGACACGAGTTTCCTGACAGAACACGAAATACCCACAGAGACCTTAACACCTTGCCTCGTTTCTTTCCTAATTAATAGCTTTCAATCTCACCCCTTTTCTGCAGGTATAGAGCTTTTATTTTTCTCAATTCATAGGTGAGGGCTGGGCCCATAAGCAATAAGACATAAGGATGGATAAGTCTTTTAAACTTTTATACTTTTGTGAACTTAGTCATAGTTACAGTAAAATAACGAAATACTAAGCACGTCATAAACAGAAAATCATCTCTCCTGCACGTAACACCAGCTGACTGTGAGTTCCTCCTCAACCCTGAGATTCTGTCTTTCTGAGTCAGAACTACAAGAGGGCTAGAGTAGGGATGTTATCTGGTGTGTGATTCATAGCCACCAGGAAGTAGTCTGAAGTCAAGAAATCCTTCCTGTTCCTCAGGGAAACAGAGAGAGGAAGGGAATGTTTACCTAAGGAGACACTTCCAGGGACTGCTTCTTGCCTGTACTCGTTTGTCTGAGTTACCACATTGGAGGCCCACATTGGCTCCTTAGGTTCTCCCACACTGGAGGTCTCTGACAAGGCAGTGTGACCCTGAACTTCAGGAGCAGGCACCTCATCCCACCACAGGGCACGGGCTCAGAGAGAGGACTGTAGGGCCTCACCTGCTGGGGAACTTCCAGCTTCCTGCTGACTTGTCACCATCGCAGTAGCTTCTACAGCTTCTCTCTCCTTGTTCCACAGGCCCCCCTCTGCCTCCTCAGAGGCACCTTCAGCTCGTATCACCTGTCTTGGGAGAGGAGGAAGCACCTAGGCCATCAAGCAACCTTTGCTTTCTGGCCATCTTTTTAAAATGGAGAAAGGAAGTTTTATTTCATAGAGAACAAAGTAATATTTAACAAGTGCTGCTGTTGCATTCTCTTATTCTTCAGCTTTCATTTTCTTGATCCTTTGAACCAGCTGTCACACAGACGTTTCTTAGGAAAGCCTGACCAGTTGTATACATAAACACATTCTCTTGTCCCACTGGGTGGAATCGGGCTGGCAGGGGCTAGAATAGAGCGTTCATTCTGTTGTCCAATGAGAGTCAAGACTTTAATAGGCCTAATTGCATGATTTCCTGTAGTTCACAATGTGTGTTTATAGAGAGAAGCTAGCAAGCTTTGAAAAGACACTTAATAAGTGTTTTAAGTGGCCAGGAAAATACATTATTAAAGTATTTGGAGCAAATTAGGAATACAAACTACTAAATAAGTTATAAAACCCAGCGTTACCACCAGACACGTAAGGAACATTTTTCTTCCAACAGACAGTGGTCTCTTCCAACTCCCTTAGGAACAGTGAACAGTTTCTCTATCACGACCTTAGAACATGAGCAGAGACAGCACAAGGCAGAGCAGCCCCACCTTGGCTTGGCGGCTTGTGTATCCAGCATCAACTTTTCGGGCCTGAAAAGTAGTTGCCATTCCTGGTTCATGGCTTTACTCAGTTCCATCAGAAACTCAAACCCGGGTGGCCTGGAAACCTCAAGGGCATGTTAAGAAACCAGAGAAAGCAATGTCTTCAAGGTGTAACCAATCATGGAACTAGGAAATGCCTTGGAAAGGGAGTTTGACCTGGCACCCTGCTGTCCTCCAGAAAGGCCTCCTTTGGCTATAAATCTTGTGTTCTTTTCATACCACCACTCTGCCTAAAGCATAAGTCTTAGTGTCACTGGCTATTTTGGTATTTTGGGGTCTTATTTATTTTGACTAAGTTATTTAAGAAAGTTTTGATATTTTAACATTTCTCCCCACATTTTATGGTGTAGAGGGCATTTGGGGATTCTCTGGGAACAAAACCCAAAATTGTGCCAACATGTCTGTGGGGTTCTTCATGGTCATCTACCACAAGCCTTTATTTGGCAGTGACATAAGGCAACCCCAGCCCAGATGGGTTAAACCATGTACGCACCAGACCTTCGTTCTATTACCCTGGATTGCAGTACCCGCCTCGCACCTGGCTTCTTTGCCTCTGGCAGCTCCAACTTCCCATCTATCACAGGTATTTCTTCAAACTGAGTCTACTTATTACCCTCTTTTTTCTTTGCATGCCCTGCTGAGAAACCGGAAGCTTCATAGTCACATCTCACCCATACACCTAATCTGATTTCCTACAGTTTTTGTTGCACATGCTCTCGTATGCCAGGCTAGTGACACACACACACACACACACACACACACACAAATACATTCACCTTTTTTTGGTGGTTATAACATGTTTTTTTTCTGTATTTCTGAGATTTAGACAGTCTCAGGAATTTTCCTGGGAATACAGAGCTAGGGTTCAGATTCTCTCCCAGAGGGCCCCAGTAGGGCTGGTACCTCATCTGATGCCACGAGGCTGTGACTAAATCAGCAGTAAAGGGCCACCTCAGCCAGCTTTGCTCTAGCTCCAGGTGGCCAGTCCAGCTCTGGTCACCATCCCTTATCTATCTTCTGCCTTGGTAACAATAACTTCCAGCATTATTGACCCTGGGTCTGGGTCTGGGCTAACCCTTTTCATAAAGTACTTTATTGAATTCCCATGTTTATCTCCATTTTACAAATCTAAAAACTAAGTATTAGACTAGTGATTTTCAGTCCCAGCTGCACATTAAAATCACTTGGGGTGCTCTTAAAGATGACTGATGTTCAGGCTTCACGCCTTGAGCTTTGGATTCCATTGGTCTGGAATGAGACTAATTTGTTCAAGGCCAAGGCCACACAGCCAGTAGATGGTGGAACCTGCATTCAAACCCAGATCACCACGTAAACTCTTAATCCAGGGTTCTCAATCCTAGTGGTGGACCAGAGTCACCTGTGAATCTGTAAATATTGCATAGATGGGGAGATTATGAAGGGGGTGGGGTATGAGATCCCTATAATATTAAGAAAATCAAATAAACAAAAGTAACTCCTTAGATGACTCTAATGGTCAGCTAGAGTTGAGAACTTGGCCTTTGCCATAACACAGTATTTCATCTCTTTGGATCTGATGCAACAAACGCATGCCTCCCTCATCCATTAGGAAAAAGGCATTTGTGGGCCGAGTGGCATGTTGGAAAGTTTTGAGAGAAGATGGAATCACAGTAACAGTATTGTATTGTTGAATATTAAGGCATGAAAATGGGATATGTAATTTTTTAAGTAACTTACATTTGCAAGCCATTATTTGAAATAAACTCCCATTAAGCCATATCTTTGCAAGCTTAATTTGGCAAAATGCACTTCTGATCATTTAATAGGAACTCCACATATGGAAGTAAGTATCCGCAGTGAAAGGAAATAAGCCTATGACCTGAGAGGTTTTAGTGTAAAGATCTACGCGTGCAGGCACTGACAAGAACGTCCAGTGTGCGGCTACTTTTTCGAACTCCTCCAGAGGCAAGGGAGCTGATGCTGTGTGTCATGGGTACCACTTGGTTGTTAATATCATTAGACCAACATCTTGGAGCACAGACATTATCCTATTTTGGCTTCAGATTCAATTCTGGTTTTGAAGGAATGGTGGGATGGGAGCAGAGATTGACTTTGCTGCAAGAAAGAGGCCGTACAGTATGATGTCTCTAAGGGCCATGTAAAAACTGCAGTTAAATAATTTGTTGAGATGAGTTAAGTGGTAGTCATCCTAATGTTTGACATTTATAGATTCTTCCCATAGTCCTAGACATTCAACTTAAGCGCACATTTGACACTGAGGAAGTGCTGTTCTATGTAATGTACTCAGGACTTGCCAGTGGGTGGGGTGGGTTTTTCCTTAAAGTAAACAAACAGGCTGAGATTTACTAAAGTCATTATAGAATACAAGGAAATGAATTCACTGGAGAAATGAAGCCCGAGCATTAGAAATGGTACTTCAGTCTTCAAAATAAGAAACAGAACAACAGGGTTTGTTGTGGAGACAGATGCCTCTCTCAGCAGTGACAGCAAGGGCATCAGCCAACATAGGGAGACTTATTGAGGACAAGCTGAATGACTAAACAACAGGCCACAGTCACACCATCAAAAAGTGTCGGGAAAGCAGTCTCCATACAAAATCGCCCCAATATTTTACTTAGTTAATGGCACTGGTCGCTTCCTGTAGAGAAAAGTCATGACCAGAAGCAATACTGTTCTTGCCTAGCCTTCTGTCATCTTTGGGAAACCTGGTTTTCACTTGGGGTGCATTCTGTTCCTGTGTATTGTCTGGTTAAATGAGATATGTCAATATTGCTGATTATAAACATCTTACTTAAAGCTAGCCTGCATGTATTACTCCATCTATGGAATCTGTTCTAGTTCCGTGATGAAAATAAAAGCATGCAGTGGGAAGATAGGTCACAACTGAATTATTATAATGGAGCTCTCCATACATATTATACATTCAGATCAAGTTTTCTAGGATAAACGTCGACACAAATATGTGTTTAATAAGATTAATGCAACTATCAGGAAAGCAAGTATTGCAGAATATAAGACCAGAGACTCAAAATGTAAAAATGCATTTACTAAGGAACGGTATTGCAGGAAAGGAAAAGGGGCTGTGGTCACTAGCGAGACTCTTATAACAATAAGAACAAGCAAATATTTGAAATCAGCTATCAGTGAGATGGTTAAAAAGAAACATAATTTAAAGACAGAATAGTGACTATTTAAAAAATAGACTATAGTTTAAAGAATGCATTGCTTATGAACAGAATCTTACTTGGTATATTTTTCCAGTAAAGGGAAAAGCATTTAATTGTCTCATAAAAAATTATGGTGTATTTCACTTTTATCCAGGCTGTTAAGTTTCAACTTGTCATGTGGACCCTCTGCAGGTTATTAATGTGTGTTTACTTGAGCCTTGATTTTTCTGCCATCTAACAGTACCCTCTGCAGAGATGTTTGTTCCCAATCAGGGGACAGTTGCAGCTGGGAGGTGGTGACAGCATGGGCTTTTTCCCCTCCTTTGTGCCTCTTCTCTGCCTCTTCCCCTTCTGTGTCCTCCTCCCCCACCTATCAGCACTGCCTTCGTCCCTTTCAGCTCTTGGATTGTGTAGAACCTTGTTAGATTTAACAGAAAGTGTTACAAAATGAGACTGTGAGGTAAGCAACTATTGGGGAATGTAGGACCCACGACTCAAAATATGAAATACTTTGGAAAAAATTCATTTGCTAAGAACTGTATTGCTTGAAGGAAGGAGGGCAATACAGTGCTCACTGGTCAGAAGATGCGCAATCAGTTACACATCGAGGGTGCAGGGCTTTCTTTTATAGAGAGAGAACTTTTACACACACACACATACACACATACACACACACACACACACACACACCCCTACCCCTCCCTCCCTCACACCCTCCCCCCAACAGGAGAGGAGCAGCCTCAGCTAATTAGGAAAAGGAGACCTGGTAACAGCGGGGGAGGGAAGGAGGGTGGGCATACCTCATGCTAAATCAGCACATCTCTAAAAGGTTATTTGCGAAGTGTGATGAAACAATATGTTTGAAAAGTGTTGTTATATCTGCCTATTGAAATGCAGAGAATAAATTGCTTTGTTACAATTCCACTTTCTGTCTCTAACTGTGATCATGTGGTGCTGTCTCCCTAAGGAGGGGCCAATTTCATCATCTCAGCTCATATTTAAGCAGTGTCCTCTGTTCATGAGATGCCACATACACTAAGGGCGTTATACAGAGTGCGCCTCACACACAGTCCCTTGAGAGACACAGCATTTCTCTCGTTCAAAACAAGGAATCACAGGCAGAGATTCATTCATGTATTTGCCCAGCATCACGTAGCTAGGAAGTACAGAGCCACGATTCAAGCTGTCTTACTCCGTGACCCACACCCTACACTGCCTCTCTCTCAGTCATATAATACTGATGTGGGAGAAGGTAGGAAGAACATCTCCAAGACACTGTAAATCAAGTAAGTGGCACAGTGGTTTGCAAACCTGACTGTACATCAGTATCACTAGGGAAGCTTATTAAAAATAAGGATTTCCAAGGAATACCCTTAGAAAGCCTGATGAAGGACATTGGAGGTATGGCTTTGGAGTCATTTGCAGAATTGCTCCTGGGTGATTCCCACACAGGTTGACAACACGGCCCTCAGGAACCACTGGATTCGATAGTACACGGACGCAGGTGTGTTTAGCAGGAGGAGACTGCCTTCTCTACAAACACTGTATTCAAAAGGCATGCAGGTATGGAGATATTACGTGAATACTGAAAATAGCCCCTGACATGGTAGTATGCTAGGAGAGACAGGTTGGTGAACAGGTAGCCAGAGTGCACAGGTAAAGTGCTTTAATAGAGGTAAGTGAGAGAATCATGCCAGCATGGCACAGGAGAGAGAAAGACGGCCTCTGTGTGGAAGTCAGCAGAGGCTTTGCAGAGGAGATAACATTTCGGTGGAACTTTGCGTTGTCTCTCTAAAGCAGCAGTTCTCAACCTTCCTAATGCTGCGACCCCTTATTACAGTTCCTCATGTTGTGGTGACCCCCAACCATAAAATTATTTTCGTTGCTACTCTATAACTGTAATTTTGCTACTGTTATGAATCGTCATGTAAATATCTTTTTGTTTTCCGATGGTCTTAGGCGACCCCTGTGAAAGGGTCGTTCGACCCCCAAAGGGGTCGCGACCCACAGGTTGAGAAAGGGAAGAACGAGAAGGGGTGCATTCCAAGCAGGAGGCTGTGAGGTCAGAGTAGATATTTGGGCAGCAGCTTGGAGTTGTAGCTGGTGGCCTTGTGGCAAGAAGTGAGAACTTGCGTCGAAACCATTGGCATATTGAAACAGGTTGTGCAGGATGAGGGCTGCATTTGGAAAAGATCACTGGGTCTGAAGTCTGTGGATGGCTTACAGGAGGTGAGGTGGGAGAAGAGGCAAAGCAGTCATTAAGGTAAAAGAGGCTAAGGCTCCGGCTGAGAAAGGGAAATGAGTGTGGAGAGAAAGGATGGGGTTAAAGCAACACATCTGAGGAAACATATGCAGATAATTAAAACTAATTGGATGGGGAAGGAAGTGGAAAAAATAAAGAGGTGTCAAGGGATGAGACTGGGGTTTCTAGATCGGTACAATGATCATAGCCCAGGTTCCTGGGAGGAATGTCTGTTGTTGTTGGAGGTGCTCAGCCTAATCCTAGGTTTCTTGGTTTTTTTTGGTTTTTGGTTTTTATTTTCCTTGTTTTATGTTTTACTGGCAGAGGCCATCATTTTAAATAGAAAACAAATTAAGTTTGAAGACAAGTGAAAAAATAATTTTATTCTAGAAGTAATTATAGAAAGAGAAGTATGATTCTTTATAATTTTATTCATGCTAAATGGGGACTGTTGAAGCCTTGGGCCTTCAATAGTCATCCTTGAAAAAACACATGGAGATCTTTAAACAATTTTTAAAACATATTTTCTGATAGATTAATATTGAAAACCCAGGCTCCATTAGTCCCAGTGGTCAAACTTAAATCTCTTAACGTGCAAGTCTTTCTGTAGTTGCTTTCCAGTAATAAAGTGGGTGATGGAATTTTTAAGAAAACACTTTATGGCTCTGCATTAGATGAATTTTTCCACTGGGGTTTATATAATGACTTTGGAGAAAGCTAAAACAATGTATAAAATAAAACCCTGTGGAAGAAAAAATAATTATAAAGAATTCCCACCTGAAATGATGGAATGCCTATAGTTGTAGAATTCTGTATTTTGTTTCACTATCTATTTAATAACAAAAGGGGCCTTTTAGTAACCAGAAGTCTCATTTTAAAGCACTTTATTCTAAGGTTCTAAGAGTTCCACTGGTGGAGAGCATTAACTTTTTCCAAATGTAGGGAGAGAAACACGCAAAAGAGGAGTGTCCTTGGTCTAAGACTCGCTCAGTGAACACAGACAGGGAGGATCTTTCTTCTCGGGTAGAGAATTTCCTAAGGTAGGATTACCTACTGGACAACTGGACCAAATATCAAGAAGTCCTGATATGTAAAACCTATGACTCTGTGTTTTGAAATGCTATAGAATTGTGCCACTTTCCGGCTGCACGTTCTTAGGCGACCAACTTAAATTTTCTGAACCTCATCTTTCTCCTTTGTAAGATAATGGTGATGAAACTTGCCTAATGGGAGTATTGTCAAAACTATTAAATGAGGTAATATGTGTTCAAATTGCTTTGTAAATTGGAGAGGCTTATGTAATTGTAATTATTATAGTTTTAGAACGTTTTTAGTATTACACCAAATTGTGTTTATGTGAAAAAATTCAAAAGTGTTTTTCTAGATAGATATCTCCATGGTTATTTCATCTCCCCCTATATAGCCAGCCGCTAACATTTTCAAGGAAGTTTATGTTCAATTTAGGGAATAATAAATGTGAGGAGGCTCTAGGTTTGTGTTATTTGCATTTGCAAAATAAGTTTTTTTTTGCATTTTTTAATACAACTAGCTATCTCCAGCACTACAGTACAAAAAGCTGCTGTCCTACCATGGGGTCCAGCTAGTAATGTGAGCCATAGCTTTTGCTGTGATCTCCCACCTATGGAAAACTGACATTGAAAGCAGTATTCTCTTGTTATGGCTGTTTTCAATATACCTGGATGAAAAAGGAACACTGGAGAGACACACCAAGCCAGTTAGAAGTCCCTGAGCAAAACGAAGGGTGGAGTTGTGCTTTGTGCAGTCTCCTCATTAACTCCTGTTGGAATGCCAGCATTCCAATGAAATTATTTAATTTAAAGTAGATCTTGTCTTGGGTGGTCAAATTGCTATGACCTATTTCTGACATTCTGCCTCAAATGCATTGCACCATAGCCATGAGCCTCTTATGTGTCCCAATGAGTATGGTGTGTGTGTGTGTGTGTGTGTGTGTGTGTGTGTGTGTGTGTGTCTGTGTGCATGTGCTAGGAGGACTGAGAATCGGGAGACATAAATCCTACCCTGTTATCTGTCACTAAGGAACTGTGAGACCTCGGGGAAAATCATCTCACCTGTCTGAATCTCATGTCTCTTACCTGGAAGGTAAAGGTCAGGATAAGATGCTCTAACATTATATTGTCTTGTAACCAACTATTTCCTGTTTGATTTGGGGAACCCTGGACCTTACAATATTTTCATTCTATCGGGGTGTTGGAAAAGTCATAACATATTTTTTCTATGTTTTTTATTGCAAAAGTGCATCATGACTGTTCCGACAACCCAATAAATGCAATGTTAAAAGGGCCAGCTTTTTTCAGCCTGCTTTCTGTGTTTAGGAATATAGGCTGTTTCCTAAGTTTGTGTTAGAGTCTTTCCTTCCCCTCCCAAAGCGGTAGAGGGTACACTGGAGCATATACACCTAATGCTACATGCCTACCTCCCCCACCTGAAAGGAGAACTGATGACATAGCTTGTCAGATTTAAAAGCATTAGCAATGTCTTCATCATGATAGATGAAAGGTTCTCAAGTTGACTATAGAGAACAGAGTCAAAGAAAGGGGAAGCCAACTTTCTTCTGTTGCCTCCTGCCTTCGTCTAATTTCCCTATTCTGATAAACCCCTTGAAAATTCACAGAAGAGTTTTTCAAACCCTCTAGATGAGAATCCACCCAAGGAAATGAATTTTACTCAACTTTTATGTGACCAGGAAACCCTGAATTAATAGACATTGAACATATGCCATGTTATATAACCCTTGCACAAACTGGTAAATGTAGTCATCCTGTGTGACTGCTGTGTGGGTAATACTTTAATTGTACAAATTTCACAACTCAAGACAAGCTGTACACATGAAATCACAATTTTTCCCCACTGAGATTGGGCTACTGATGTTTAAAATTTGAATTCTACATTAGAAAATCAAAAAGCTATATATCCTGCGTTCCTTTCTCCAAACTGAAATGTGATTCCTCCTTATTTGTTTCTTAGGATCTTCAGCCAATCACAAAAGATTGTATCTTCCTCTATCTCTAGAGGTTTATGAAATTTTTAGGTTCTGGAAGTTCAGAGGATGCTAATGATCTGACATTCTGACAGATCAAATAAAAGCATACAGTATTTTGAACGAGGCGTTGTAATGGAAAGAAGTGTCTGAATGGCATTCATCTATTTATGTACCAACTTTTAATAGGTATATTATTTGTAGGAGGCACTGAATTGGGTGACGCAGAGCTGAAGCAAGCCCTAGCCTACTCTTTAGAAACTAACAACCTTGTAGGGAAAGTCAGGCTTGGACAAAAATGACGAAAATACAAAGTAAAAGTTTTGAGACCATAAAAAATACAATTGGAGTAAAAAATGTTTCTAAGATTTTAGAAGGTTTTTTTTTTTTCTTCACCCTATATGTTGGGTGTTCTCAAGACCACTCTCAGATTTGTCGACTTGCTAGAACTCACAGAACTCAGCATTTGGTCATACTCATAGCTCTACTACAACGTAAAATTAACAAAAAGGAGAAACGTATGTGGCAGAGTCCAGAGAAAGCCAGGAGCAAGCTTCCGAGAGCCCTCTCTCCCAGTGGAGTTACCCAAGATGAGCCAAACTCCTCCAGCAACAAGTTGTAAAAACATGTGGAATGTTGTCTACCAGTGAAGTCCAGCAGATATTTAACACCACACAATTTTTTTTGTTTAAGATTTTTATTGGGGAATTTAGGGGATGGGAACAATGCTGGGGAATTGGGGGAAGGAGAACAAACAAGTTGCTGTTCTTTTGTTCTTCAGTCTAGTTGTGGAGGACGTTGCTTCACTGGCCCAAGTTGGCACCATCATTGCGCTCTTCCCGGGCGAGGC